>NC_061115.1:10748851-10785848 GCF_002878395.1 Capsicum annuum
AAGATGGCTCCTTTTGAGGCTTTGTATGAGAGGAGATGTAGGTCTTCAATAGGATGGTATGAAGTGGGTGAGACTCAGTTGTATGGGCCTGATCTTGTTCATCAGGCGATGGAGAAAGTGAAGATCATTAGAAAATGACTCAAGACTGCTCAGAGTCGTCAGAAGTCCTATGCCGATGTTCGAAGAAGAGAACTAGAGTTTGAAGTTGGTGATTGGGTGTTTCTCAAGGTTTCTCCTATGAAAGGAGTTATGTGGTTTGGAAAAAGGGGTAAATTAAGCCCTCGCTATATAGGGACATATCAGATTCTGAAAAAAATTGGTACAATTGCTTTTGAGCTAGAATTTCCTGTAAGTTTGGGTTCCGTTCATCCAGTATTCCATGTATCCATGTTTTAGAAATGCATTGGAGATCATTCTCTGGTATTGCCAGCAGAGAGTGTCAAAGTGACAGACTCCTTGTCTTTTGAAGAAGAGCCCGTTGAAATTTTAGATCGCCAAGTTTGAAAGCTGAGGAGCAAACGGATAGCCTCAGTAAAGGTACTGTGGAGGAATCAGAAAGTCAAAGAAGCAACTTGGGAGTCAGAAGATTACATGAAAATTAGATATCCCAATTTGTTTGCTTCGATGGAGGATGAGACATAAGGTACTATTCCTATCTTATCTTTCCTACTCCTTTATTATGTTGGAAATCGTGTCTGTCTGCGTCCCGTATCATCATTCGAGGATGAATGATCCTAAGGGGGGGATAATGTAATGCCCCGCATTTCGGGCTATAAGATAGACCATGATTCCGATGTGTTGATAAATCCCGAAGCCATAAAATCCTATGCCCATATGGTATGTTAACTATTTCGATCGACTAAGTTTTAGTGGACGTTGTAAATTGTGTCAGCTTCCATCAACCATAACTCTCTGTATATATCGAATTAGGAAGCCTACTATGTGTCAAATGATAGGTCGTCGAGTTAGCTTTCCAATGATACCAATTTTGCTAAAATCTGAAACCTGAACAAGAAGTTATAGCCTTTCAAAGTGATATGCGTCACCTAACCAATCACCCATGGCCACTGGAAAGCATAGGCGATAGCCTACGCGGCGCCTATGTAAACATAGGCAATGGGATGGGCGGCGCCTATGTAAAGAATTCAAGTGACTTAAACACTCCGTTTTTGGGGGCAAAATGGTCCTTTTCCACCCTTACTTAGCACTAAAACACAAAATTTAGTTCCAAGGACCCCAAAATACACCTTCATTCATCAAAAGTGCTCAAAAATTCTCCTTAGGGTTTCAAAATTAAAAAAAAACCCAAGCAACTCAAGATTAAACCGGGGGTTTTAGGAACTAATTGCACATTTGGAATCCTCTCAGCGTAGGCTTCAAGAAGCATCTAATATTCATAGTAATCGAGGTACATGGGGTTATCCAAAAATTTTATAGGTGTAGTTTTTATGAATATGCATGCTTTTAAATGGGGGTTTTCAATCAAATGCTAATAACTTGCTTTCAATATGATTTCTAAGTCATTTTTCTTTATGTTATGGGAATTGTTTTCCTATATACTTCAATAGTTGAAACCATGCATATGTGATTTGAGATTTTCCATGGAAGTTTGATAAATAGGAATGATAAATTGCTTTCAAATTCCCATGATAATGTCTTGATACCCCATATCATATTGTGACCAACAAAAGAGAGCATGAATTTGAAATAATTATTGTTCACCACTTGTAAATGATGAAGCACCTTGGTTTTTACATGATGATGCATATGCGGATGTGATATTGATGACTTGCAAGTCGGGTATGACTATACCCTACAGAATATGATATATGATTGAATCTGATGAAATTTAAATGCATTGATTTTACATGAGATAGGTGGATGCCTGAAGAAGGCGTTTAAGTGTAAGGGCTCATCGCTGGAAAATGTGTTTGCCGAAACGGAAATTTGGTACCAGGCTAGGTGATCTTGTGTTCTTGACTTTATGTCATTCCCAATGGGTACTATAAGTAGGAGCCCGGGCTAAGTGATCTTGGGCACTACCAGTGGGTCGAGACACCATGCTTCATGGTCTTGTGTGTCTCTCCCTCACTTATACTCTAATCTCGATGGTAATCGAGGTTAGACAGTTGATGTAAATTATGTAGGGTATTCCACCTAGCTCAGTTGCATTTCATTGTTGTTGAAAAACTATTGCATTACACCCATGTGTTTTCAAATGATTTGATACGAAATTACTTTTATAATGGCCCTCAACTATATTTTGTAAAAATATTATATTTTGTTTTGATATCTCTGCGTGCCAGTACTTTTGGGTTGACCCCCTCCGCTCTCCAACCTCTTAGGTTCAGAGGCCCAGTCTAGGGGTCAAGAGAATCAGTAGATAATTCAGACAGAGTTACATAGATAAGTGGTGAGCCTTCTATGTTTCGGAAGGTCTTATGTCCTGCAGTCCTTTAGCTTATATTTAGTTTTGGGGTCTACTGGGGCCTGGTCCAGTTTATATACAGTTACTTGACTCAGTCATTTGTTAGAGATTTTCGCAGACAGTTGTTTAGAGGTTAATTGATGTTGGGGGAACCTTATTTCTCCTTTATTGTTTCTTTTCATATTTATGACCATGTTTCAGAATTATTGTGTTTCTTCTGCATTACTTTGATCATATGAATTAGGTGCATTATTACCAGAAAGATAGGGATGTTTCGGGCCTCCATGGTTCAAAATGCTCGTCAAGGCCAGGCACTGGTTCGGGTCGTGACAAGAAGTACATAGGTGACCCATCAGTTGTAGTCCCCATTCAGAGCTTAGATGTTCAGAACAACCTCTTCTATGAGGAGATACCAGCTGAAATCCTAGGCTATTAGACTCGTAGATTGAGGAACAAAGAAGTCTCTCTTGTCAAATTTTTTTGGCGGAATCAATCCGCTGAGGGAGCCACTTGGGAAGTAGAAGCAGACATGCGAACCAAGTACCCTCATCTTTTTTTTGCTAATTTAGATTCCGCTCAAGGTAACGATTCTCCTTAAGCCTACTCAGTTTCATGTTCAAGTTTTCGTCACAAATCTGGTATCTGCTAGCATTGCATATTCAGTCATGTGCCCATGTGTCAGTTTAGACATGCATTTTTAGCTCGCCAGTCATCCATTGGATATGTATGTTCAGTTATTCTATATTCAGTTTAGTATTCATGTTAGTTCATAAATCGTGTACCTATTGAGCATAATCTGTATACGCGGGGTCTTATCTTTTCTTCCCTCTCAGTCAGTCTCATTCGAAGACGAATGTTACTAAGGGGGAGATATTGTAATACCCCATAAAATCCTAACTCTGAAATTCATCTTGTTTAGCTCTTAAAGCTCTTTAAAAGATTCAACACTTAGAAAATTTTTGCAAGTATTCCAACACTTAGCCTATTTAAATTTTTATTCTTATTTGTCATACAGGTTTACTGGTTATAGTGGTTCATTTAGAATTAAAATTTGAATCCTTGCTGCAGTTGGAGCTGAGGGTGAAGATGATAGGATTCAACTACTACTCCCTAAAGTTAAGGGAAAAGATATGACTGAGCTGATTGCTTCTGGCGGAGAAAAGTTGGCTTCAGTACCTTCTGGTGGCGGTGCTTATGTGTTTTTCTCGAATTTCTTTTTCAGGACAGGGGGTTCAGTCTTTTCGATTAGAAGAATTCGATGAATTCAGCTTATGAAGTATCCCTTTTTTTTCAGTTGTTCCCCTTGAACGTAATTTAGGAGGTTTTTTGTCTATGTACATATTTTGTTTGAACTTAGATTTTCCATGGCAAACTGTCGAAATTATTGTACTACATATTTCAAATGTCCAACTTTGTTATATTTCTAACCATTTTGATATTTTAAAAGATGCCATGGCATTTTTCATTAAACATATGATGTGTCATTGGGCTTTTGGTGTTGGTATTGGAACCTTGATATGAGCTGGAGCTTTGAATAGCTCAATTTCATGGTGCATTATCATATTTCTAGTCGGAAATACTGCAATTGCTGGCATTTCAAGAGGAGAACCCTGAAAGTTAGTTTGTCTCCAAATACTTCCTGCAGGCACCTTCGTGGCATTGGGAAATTCTGCAATTTGTGCTGCCTCTATATTAGTTGGAAAATGATCATCTCTCTAAGATTATCGCTGCTTACTTGTTGGCCATTTTGGGTGGCAACACCAGCCCTACTGATAAGGATTTGAAGAAAATCCTTGCTACTGGTAATGCTTACAACTGCTTAGCAAAACTTTTTAATCCTTGTTGGCACTGGGTATGTTGTTGTTGATGCTCTGATCTTCTTCTCCTTGAAATATATTCATTTTAATCAATACATCATTGGCTTACTATGGTTGATTGGTCCAAATACATTATTAGGGCCAAGAGAATTTACAGGTGTTGTGAATCTTATTTCTCACTTCAAGTTATGGCCTCAACACGAGTTCTTCTGCAAGAATCCACTGTCAATTTTCGATACACACTACCTTCACAATGTGGTGGGAAACACAGAGAGTAGGAAATGGAAAGAGATGCAGTTGGATCAACATGCGTCGTCTTTAAAAGAGACAAATTTGTGCATTCAACCATTTGACTTAAATGCTCTTAGAGAAGCTTTTCGACTACGTGAAACAACTCCAATTGAACAGCCTCCTGTAAGAATCTATTGTCTGAAGCTTGAGTTGTATATGTATATCTGATTCAGCTCTTTCAGTCACCCTTTTATTTCTTTCTAATCTCTGAAACTGGAGGCTCGAAACTGGATTTTTTCTCAAACCATGTCATTTTCTATAATGCCTGTTTGCCTGTTTCAGTAATTGTTGATCTATAGGTCTTTTTAGTGTTTCATACTCTGAAAAAGAGATCCCCATTGTAGCTGGAAAGTCTAAAAGTGAGTCGAAAGACAAGGAGAAAAAGCATAAGAAGCACAAGGATAAAGACAAAGAGCATAAGAAGCACAAACACCGTCATAAAGATCGATGTAAAGACAAGGATAAAGAGAAAAAGAAAGATAGAACTGGCCATCATGATTCTGGTGCTGACCTTTCAAGTGGATGGAGGACCTAGATAAACATGGCAAGGCCTTTGGCTGCTTTGCAGCTTTACCACGGGATACAGTTGGTTCTGCACAGCTGACTGCAGAGTGCTGATTTGATTTTCTAAAGATCTTCATTCTTTTTGCAAGCATAATAGGTATAGTAAACATGAGTGTAACAAATTCTTTAAGTTTTGGGCGGGAATACAAATAATTTAATGAACAACACGGATCCAGAATATCGAAATGTAAAGCTCCTCATATCATCAGGTAGATGCCAAACATTCAATTTTTATTAGCTTACTTTTCCTTTTATGTACTTTATGCTTCTTGGTTTACTATGCTTCTCCTGGTGCAGTTTGTCCGGTGAATCAACTGTCCAGAATGGAAGAGCGGTTTCAGGGACTCCCTCAAAATAGAGGAAAATGCTGAATCCAAGGTTTATTTTGCATTTTGGTGTTTCTGTTGAAGCTTGAGGAATTATCTAAGATGGTATTGATTTTGTTATCTTTTCAATCTCAAATAGGATGCTCCGGTGGATGATATTGGATTAAAGCCTAAAACAATCTCTGATGCTTCGGTGAAAGCACTGCCCTCATTGTTATATCTTTGTCAGCTTCTGTTATATCTTTGTTAGCTTATGTTTTTTAACCATAATCTTTCATTGTTTAACTTGTTCTAGCTGGTGAAAGCACTGCCCTCAGTCGTTATTGTGGAGAGAGAGGGCCATATTATATCTTGTGCAGCTCTCTTTCCTTACTTTGAAGAAAAATGCGGGGAGGTTAGTGCTATTGTTGTTTCTCCTGACTGTCGTGGCCAAGGACAGGGAGACAAGTTATTTGGTATGGTGACTCTTTTTTCATATCAGAACTATTTATTCTTCCATATTGAAGGCCTATGAGCAGCTTCGAGGATATTTTAGTTATCCTATTTAAATTCATATTGAAATTACAAGCTGTAACACCCCAAAAACAGGTTCCGAAGCGTCACACAGTACTTAAGGCTACAAGTAGCCCCAAGCTAACCCTTTGAGCTTGCTACTTCACATAACAATTTACTTAGAGATGAAATAGACAAATAACGAGTACTATTATATCGAATCATAAGAAACACAGTGAAAATACTTTGGTTGAACAACCATAACTCTGGAAATCTCAATATACTAACAATCTGATAACTAGTCTGACAAAGCCTCTACAACTCAAGAACTAGAGAGCCATTGGGATAGGTCCCCAATTGACTCATAATAAACTGAAAAGAAATAAATAACTACTAGATAAACTGAATATCTGAAGATAACCGGTCCTCGAACCATGAGGACTCACCACTGTGGAGATGTAGATAAAGGCACTTGGGGATCACTGACGAGGCTGGGACTAAGCACCTGAACCTATATTATGAGGAAATGTAGCACACAGACAAGTATGTGGATCAGTACTTTGGGAATGTACTAAGCATATGGGGGTGTATGCAATTAAATAATCATTATCACAAGTCTTTATAGAAAACATGCATGCTACAATAGATGACTTACATAGTGTGAATAAAATTCTCATAAATTGCAAATAGGAAAGAGATAATAGGAATCACTTGAGTTATTTAACTTCATTCTAAATCGGTATTCTTTCTTTGTTCTCAAACTTGTAAACTAGCTGAAATCTTAAAATATCAACTTTCAGGACATATGCTTTAATCTCGTGGGAACAAGTAACTTCTTTATGACTGAAACATCATGACACTTGAAAATCTTAGAAATCTTAGAATCATAGTTTTCAAAATACATATACCTTCAAACTTACACTTCTATACTAAGGATAGTGAAACTTCTTTAAAACTCAAGAACTTATGACTTTTGGAACTTTAAGATTTGAAACTCTACAAAACTTGGGAGTTTCTTCTAACCAACATAAACCATGTGAGCTACATGGAGTTCAACGTCTTGCCTAGGTTGGGGAGAGCTATTCTAACCTTACCATCGGAGTAGAACCTTTACTTTTAGTGATCACTAGCTTAACCTACTTAGGGTAATCAGAAACCTACGGGGGCACGTAGTTCTGGGGCATGAGACCTCGGAATCAATCCCAACTCGGTGGTAAATACTACTCCCTTACTTAGCTCAGAAATTTTAAGAAACTCCACCTTAAATAATTCAACAATATGTAATGGGGGCCAATATTCTTCCCCTTATCTTAAATCAAAATGATGTGGATTTCTTTCTTATCTTAAGATCAAAACTCAATTCTTTTCTTGAAATCTTGATAGACTTTTCAACAAAGCTTTAAAATCTCAATGACATGGAAAATAATTCATTCTCAAAGACTTACATTTTCACAATAAAGCTCAATTCATGACAACAAATCTTAGGAATTCTTGGATATATGATATCAATATAGGAATGTGCAATTTATATCATGAACTCTCAATTTAGATCATAATTACACAAGATAATCACAATTCAAGACTTGAACAATTCCATAATCTCATAAACTTGAAATATAGCAAAATACTATGAATTCATCTTGACAATACGAAATTCTTTAAGAAAAACTAAAACTTTTGGGTACAAGAACGAAAGGGTGTTCTTGTTCAAACCCCACATACCTTGAAATTGAAGCTTTGAATAAACTCTTAACTTTGGGACTCTGTCCTTGAAATTGATGGGTGCTTCTTGTAGCCTTCGGAATGGGGATTTCGAATCTTGAAGAATTTTTGAAAACTCACGGTTGAATCTTGAGATATTTAGATTTTAGGTTGAACCCTTATAGAATGTTCTTTTTGATTTTGAGAAATAATGAGCTTGTTTTGGCATCTTAGGGATTTAATCCTCTGTTAAAGAGGATAGAGAGGAGGAAATTACCACATTTGCCCTTAATGAGACGGAATAGGAAGCTGAAAATTGGCTTGAGGTGATCTGTAGGGAGGTGCCCTGCCTAGAGCACCGGAGTACCCTAGGCGGTGCCCTGCTTAGAGCGGTGCAAGGACCAGGGCGACGCCCCGCTTAGAGCGGGGGAGTACCTCAGGCGACGCCCCACTATCGCCTTTTGTTACTGGAATGACATATCAAACATGCCCTTAAGCTCGTCTAAAAATTCCAAAACTCACCCGAGACGTACTCTTAACTTTCCCCATCGAAACGCAATAAAAAAAATCAAGAAACGGAGGTTGGGAAGGTCGCCAAATAATTCAACGAAGATTGAAGGTCTCAAAATTGGCTAAAACTCTATAAGTGTTAAGCTTCTTTATCATGCTTTGAAGGCTTTAACGACACGAAAACTTTACGGGGTCTTACACAAGCACGTTAGCGAGAGACTAGTGTGTGTTTATATGGGTTTCCTTAAGAGCCTCTAAATACCTGGATAAACCTGTAACAATAAGGAAGTCACTTTTAAGTGGGTATACTTGTTGGTTTTCCATGTATCCTTGTATGTTTTGATAATCTAATGAAGAGACAGTGAACAAATCCAAGTGTTATCGTCTTCCCGTATTATGGATGAATCAGATTCTTCAAAATATCTTTTATCTGTCTTCAGACTATTTGTGCAACCCGTATTCACAAATTTATGTCACAGATAACAATAGTAAACTAGGAATTGGAGGCACGTGAAGGAGAAGTCTAAGTAATTCCACTTGGTGAGTGTAAGGTAATGTCTGTTGGCTGGTTCATCTCGGGATCTTGCAGCGAGTAAAGTTTTTAATTCTGTGTTGTAAGAAAGCAGATCAATCAGGGATATCAACTCGGGATAAAGGGCTTTCATGGGAGGTCTCGTTGAATCTCATGGAGGAAAGGAACGGACAGATTATGAAAAGCAATTTGACTGATTTACGATCTTATTGTAAAGTGTTGATGGTTTACTTCCCAGCGTCTGTATTGTTGAAAGATAGGTAAACTGATATCCTTTTTCCATATAGTTCAATTTTGGAAGCATTTAAAAACAATTACATCTCCTCTTTTCACTTAATCCAAACTTGACAATACACGGAGCCACATGTCTCTACTTCACCCCTAGCTTCCATAAGTTGTTCAATACAGAGGTAACAGGTAATTTGATGTTTTCAGAGTTTCATTTGAAACGTTAGGCTTGACCTTATTTTGTGTAAACCTGAAGCTAAGTTGCACAAACTCTTTACTTCTGATGCCGCACCCGTGTCGGATTCTCCAAAAATACACTAGCTTTGGTGAATCCGACACGCACCCATTGGTATTTTTGAAGAGTTTGAGCAACATACACCTAAGTCAAATCGTTTGCTATCCCTTCTTATATGGGGAAAAGTCCATCTCAAAACTATCGTATGTCCTTAATATGAACCTTTTCTTTTTTACAGTGATGCTCCTTTATCCCTTGGTTGCATTAAGAAGAAACAACATGATATCTTTTTCTCTTAAGCATGCTATTGTCTCAAGTGTGCTTTTGAATTTGAGGTTGCTGATTGTACCATGAAAACATATCCTGATGGTACATTTGATGTCATATACAGTCGGGATACTATCCTTCACATCCAGGTAATTCACCTCCTGCGTGGAGCTTCAAAATCTTTATCAACCAATTTATCTTCTTTATTTCTACTTTTTTATTTCTCTTGCAACATTTAAACTAACTATCGACAACAGTCTGAACTTGAGTGCACCTGAAAAGAAATTGAATGAACTGGATGTACTAAAACTATAGTTCGACTGATCCGTGCACCTTCCTTTTAATTATTCTTAGGTACAAGAGTGTCGTGCAATATAGGACACAAACTGGATATACTAAAACTTGAGTTAGACATGACTCGTTTCTTTCTTTCTTTCTGTAACATTATTCTTATTATATCCTTTGACATGAACCAATAAACCAATAAACCAAATTCTTATTATACTAAAATGTTATTATTCTCTGGAATTTGATCTTGGTGGTTCTTTACAATATGCAACCTCACAGTTTTCCTCGACATGATCAGCCAATACATCAAATGT
This sequence comes from Capsicum annuum, assembly GCF_002878395.1. Classification (NCBI taxonomy): domain Eukaryota; kingdom Viridiplantae; phylum Streptophyta; class Magnoliopsida; order Solanales; family Solanaceae; genus Capsicum; species Capsicum annuum. The sequence goes on from NC_061115.1 coordinate 10,758,845, forward strand.
GTTGGTAGATTTGTCAGGCAATACAGATACTACATGTCCTTTAACTGAAGTAATACTTCCAGTTGCTCCTTCATTACCACCAGAAACAACTTTAACATACCAAGTTCAAATATCTTGGACAAATCTTTGCTGTGTATTGCAACACTGTTACAACCATTATAGTTTACCATTAAGTCTCACATTGTAGTCATTGTCTCCTTGCATTTTGGAGGATGCTCGTTTCTGGAGCTAGCATTGCGTTTTGAGATTGAACAAGGCCCAAGATCCATTTTTATAACATGATATGAAAGCCATGCAAACCTTTCCCTGTTGTTATGTTATCCAACGATAGGCCCTGATATTATTCAACACAACAATGATAGATCCTTGTGTTATTCACTCCAAATGTCCAGAATGTGTTGTGCTTGAGGTGCTAAGAGTCCCACGTTGATCCAGTGCATGGGATGTCGTCACCCTATTTGGTCTTTAGATAATCCTCACCTTCTCATGTAACTTTCGAGGCTGAGTTAGGGCCAAAGTTTACTACAATAATGTGAATGTTCGGAACTCTGTTCTCTGATTTGTGGTAAAAAAAATTTGCTTTTATGTGAATGGTCGGAACTCTGTAAAGACCCTATAATAATGTCTTTAGATAATCCTCTGTTGAGAATTGATTCAAAGCTTGTTTTGTTAAGTTACTGCATAGGATACGTTTTACTGTTAGTTGAATAAGTCTTTCACTAGAGTTGAAAGAGTCTTTGTTAGGTTGCTATATTTTCGGATTCAGTTGCTACTTTTTCTGATATGGTTCCTAGTTTTTAGTCAAGTAGAGTCTTGGATCTTTTAGAGTTTGTAAGCCTATAAAAGGCAGAGATTTCCAGTTAATAAAAAAAAAATGCTCTTCTAAAAGATATTTCCTTCATCTTCTTTGCGCAACTCTTACTTTTCTAGTTGAACAACCTCTCTTTTCCTACATTCTGGTATCAAAGCTTGCGTTCGGTCTCTGACTGGGCGATAAAGAGATTAAGAAACAGTGAGGGAGTGAAATACAAGAAAAAAAAAAGGAGTTATGGCAGCAAATGGTATGTCCTCTTCTTCACAGCCGCTCATACCCGTCTTCAATGGTGAAAAGTATGAGTTTTGGAGTATCAAGATGAAGACTTTGTTTAGGTCTCAAGAATTGTGGGACATAGTCGAAGATGGGTTCGTTGATGTACAAGAGCCGGATGCAGAGGAAGAAAGGAGATTAAAAGAAATCAGAAAGTTGGACGCCAAAGCTTTGTTCTTTATTCAGCAAGCCGTTCATGAGACAATTTTCTCAAGAATTGCAGCAGCTGCTACCTCAAGAGATGCTTGGCTGACTTTGAAAACCGAGTTTCAAGGTTCCTCAAAGGTAATCACTGTGAAACTACAATCTCTTCGTCGTGATTTTGAAACATTGTTCATGAAAAACAGTGAATCTGTGCAAGATTTTTTATCAAGAGTTAGCGGAATTGTAAGTCAAATGAAATCATATGGTGAAGAGGTAGGCGATGAAATTGTAGTTTCAAAAGTTTTAAGAAGTTTACCTTCGAAATTTGATCATGTGGTTGCAGCCATAGAGGAATCAAAAGACTTATCTGTGTTTTCATTTGATCAATTAATGGGTTCTTTGCAATCTCATGAATCACGGATCAATAAGTCAACAGAGAGGACTGAAGAACAAGCTTTTCAAGTGAAGGAACAGCCTCAAATTCAGAATGAGAAGTCACTAGAACAAGGAGTACAAGGACGTGGCAGAGGATCTTTTAGAGGCAGAGGGCGTGGTAGAGGTAGAAGCCAATCCAAGTGGACAAATAGCCGTAGAAATGGAGTGCAATGTTACAATTGTCACAGGTTTGGCCATATAGAAGCTAACTGCTGGTACAAAAATGATCAAGCTGGTTATGTTGAGGAAGAGGAAGAAGAAAGCATGCTTTTCATGGCTCGCTCTACCACCATAGATCATAAGACTGATGTTTGGTTTGTTGATAGTGGCTGCTCCCATCACATGACTGGTGACAGAAAAGGGTTTAAAGAGTTAGATGAGACCAAAAAGAGGCGAATTTGGCTTGGAGATAATAAGGAAATTCAAGTCGAAGGTGAAGGTATTGTTGCTGTCCAAACTAGTCAAGGTAAAGTGAAACTTATTCAAAATGTTTTATTTGCTCCTAGTTTGGCACATAACTTGCTAAGTGTTGGGCAATTGTTGAATAGTGGATTCTCTGTCTTGTTTGATGATAGCTCATGTGTTATTAAGAATAAAAATTCAGGTCAAATCTTAGCAAGTATTCGTATGACAGAGAATAAAATGTTTCCACTTGAAGTTTCAAAAGTCGAACAAGCCCTTGTTGTTAGTGAGAAAAATCTTGAAGAGTCTAAGTTGTGGCATTTGCGTTATGGACACTTGAATATGAGTGGATTGAGATTGCTTAGTCAAAATAAGATGGTTCATGGTTTGCCAAATATAGGACCTGTTGAAAATGTATGTGAAGGTTGTATATATGGCAAGCAACATAGAAAATCTTTTCCTGTTGGAAGATCTTTCAGAGCTACTAGTTGTCTTGAAATTGTTCACGCAGATTTATGTGGTCCTATGAACACAGAATCACTTGCTGGTTCTCGATATTTTCTGTTATTAACTGATGATTACAGTCGGATGAGTTGGGTATATTTTTTGAAACTCAAATCAGAAACTTTTGCAAGCTTCAAAAAATTCAAGGCGCTGGTGGAAAACCAAGTCGGTAACAAAGTTAGGGTTCTTCGTACCGACAGAGGAGGTGAATTCTTGTCCCAAGAATTTAAGGTGTTTTGTGAAGAAAATGGCATTCACAGGGAATTAACTGCACCTTATACTCCGGAGCAAAATGGGATTGCTGAGCGGAAGAACCGAACTGTAATGGAGATGGCTAGGAGCATGTTGAAGAGTAAGGATCTTCCAAATCAGTTTTGGGCTGAAGCTGTTCATACTGCAGTTTATCTGCTAAACATTTCTCCGACAAAAGCAGTTATGGGTCGAACACCTTTTGAAATCTGTAAAGGTAGAAAGCCATGGGTAAGTCATTTGAGAATTTTCGGTTGTATTGCATATGCTTTGATAAATTCTCAACATCATAAAAAGCTTGATGAAAAATCTGAAAAATGCATTTTCTTTGGATATTGCTCTGAATCCAAAGCTTTTAGATTGTATAATCCCACAAATGGTAAAGTGATTATTAGAAGAGATGTTGTATTTGATGAGAACGCCTGCTGGAAATGGGAAAGCAACAATCAAAGCTCACAAGTTGCAGTGGGAAATGAAGCCGTTCCTGGTGAAGCAGTAAGTCAACCTCTTGCTGATACACCAAGCCACTCTTCAGGAAATTCCAGCAACATCAGTCCAAGTGGTAGCAGCCCAACATTGATGGTGCCTGACTCAGAAGATTCTGATGAAACTCCTCCACAGAAGTTTAGGTCGCTGTCAGATATTTATGAAACATGTACCTTTGCTTTATTTGGTGCAGATCCAGCTAGTTTTAAGGAAGCTTCAACAAAAATGGAATGGAGGTGTGCAATGGAAGAAAAGCTTATGGCAATAAGAAAGAATGGGACATGGGACTTGGTGGACCTTCCAGATGGAAAAAATGTTATCGGATTAAAATGGGTGTTCAAGACAAAATACCATATTGACGGGAGCGTGCAGAAACACAAAGCCAGATTGGTCGCAAAAGGATATTCGCAGCAACAAGGTATTGACTTTGACGAGACTTTCTCTCCAGTTGCTCTCTTTAAAACAATAAGAATCGTTTTAGCTTTGGCTGTACAATTAAAATGGAAGGTTTATCAATTTGATGTTAAGTCTGCATTCCTTAATGGCGATTTGGAAGAAGAAGTGTATGTGACACAACCAGATGGCTATGTGGAGAAAGGAAAGGAGAACAAATATACAAGTTGAAGAAAGCACTCTATGGGCTAAAACAAGCTCCTCGCGCTTGGTATAGCAAAATCGACTCACATTTCAGAGAAAATGGATTTGAAAGAAGTAAGAATGAACCAACTTTATATGTGAAAAAATATGGAAAAAATGATCTTTTGATGGTGTGTTTGTATGTTGATGATATGATCTATATGGGCTCATCTCACTCTCTTGTATGTGATTTCAAATCTTCTATGATGAAAAAATTTGAAATGACTGATTTGGGAGTGTTGCACTATTTTCTTGGACTTGAAGTGAAGCAGGAAGAAGATGGAATTTTCATTTCACAAAGGAAGTATGCCATTGATCTTCTCAAAAGATTTAATTTGCTTAATTGCAAAACAGTGGCTACTCCTATGAATGTAAATGAGAAGCTGCAACTTGATGATGATATTGAAAAAGCTGATGGAAGTTATTTTAGAAGCTTAGTTGGAGGCTTAATTTATTTGACGCACACTCGTCCTGATATATCATTTTCTGTTAGAATGATTTCAAGGTTTATGCATAGGCCTTCAAAGCATCATCTTGGAGCAGCTAAAAGAGTCTTGCGCTATGTTGCTGGAACTACAGGATTTGGACTATGGTACTTTCGAAGTTCCAATTTTAATCTCTATGGTTATTCAGATAGTGATTATGGGAGATGTTTGGATGATAGAAAGAGTGTTTCCGGGAACCTTTTCACTCTTGGTTCTGCAGCTATTACTTGGAGCTCAAAGAAACAACCAACAGCAGCGTTGTCTACTTCCGAGGCTGAATATGTCGCAGCAGCATCTTCAACATGCCAAGCATTGTGGCTCAGGAAAATACTTGCTGATCTTCACCAAGAACAACAGGGGGCAACAAAAATTTTCTGTGATAATCTATCAGCAATTGCAATGGCTAAAAATCCTGTTTGTCACGGAAGATCGAAGCACATAGATATTCGGCACCATTTCATCCGTGAACTTGTTGCAGAAGGGCTGATTGAGTTGAAGAGTTGTAGCACCGAAGAACAAGTGGCAGATATTCTTACTAAAGCACTTCCTCCAGCAAAGCACAATTACTTTATGTTACGCCTCGGCATATGTGATTTTGAATCAAGGGGGAGTGTTGAGAATTGATTCAAAGCTTGTTTTGTTAAGTTACTGCATAGGATACGTTTTACTGTTAGTTGAATAAGTCTTTCACTAGAGTTGAAAGAGTCTTTGTTAGGTTGCTATATTTTCGGATTCAGTTGCTACTTTTTCTGATATGGTTCCTAGTTTTTAGTCAAGTAGAGTCTTGGATCTTTTAGAGTTTGTAAGCCTATAAAAGGCAGAGATTTCCAGTTAATAAAAAAAAAATGCTCTTCTAAAAGATATTTCCTTCATCTTCTTTGCGCAACTCTTACTTTTCTAGTTGAACAACCTCTCTTTTCCTACATCCTCACCTTCTCTGTTCTCTGATTTGAGGTAAAAAAAATTTGCTTTTATTTCTCCGTTCAGAACAACAACTCGATCTCCTTCCTTGAAGTGTTTCTTCCTCTGATTTTTCACGGGCAATGTGGAAAAAGACAATCTTTCTGCACGCTCATTGTCATCACCCTTAGCTCCGTGAAATTTCTCAAGATCGTCCAGAGTTGGCTGAGACACTGACTTATACAAAACCCCATCTTTGAATTTCAGAAACTTCACTGTATCAGAGTAATCACCAGTAACTAAATCTCCAGTCTTATCAGTGGCGTGGACCAGCTGGAGCAAAGTTCTCAGCAAATGCCACTCTCTATTGAGTCAGAAACATATGAAGATTGTTTTTTTCCTCTTGCCTCTATTAATTTGTGGGTTCATCTGTTGTATTTTTAACATTTTAGGGGAGAGTAAGCTTAGTGATAGGAGGTTCTCCTATGGAAAGCTTTATAGGGCTCTTGTCCTGAAGAACAGATTTGCGGATACAATTTTATAAGTTCGAGAGAAGACACTTGTTGAGGTGAGCATGCTTTGCTTATTATAGGTGTGCTACTTATTTTTCATTTATTTTGACCCGTGTGTTATTCAATCCTGTAATTTTACTATAAAGGTCGAGAAGGGTGATCCGGAGAAACTTCATAGTGAAAGGGAACAACTTGAGATGCAGAGGAGGAAAGGTACCCAAAATTAAACATGCAAGCATTTTCTTTTCTTTTTTTTTTGCATGTGAATTAGAAACCTGATAAATTTAATTTCCGTGATCAGCGAAAGCTAAGCTGCAAGATGGAGCCAAAACTGCTGAAGAGGCTCAAAGACGTGCAGAAGTGGAAGCTGCAGCTGAGGCTAAGAGGAGGAGAGAGCACGATAGTGAAGCAGTAAGACAGGCATTACTCCAGGTGAGTAGTAAAATATATATATCATGTTGTAGAAGGTAAAGTTCTTAAGCTGCATGTACTTCAGCTAAAATATCAAACGGAACTTCCATTGGTTTGAGCAGATGGAAAAGACTGTAGACATTAATGAGAATTCAGCACATTTGCCATTACGGCTCCTGCTATCAACTTCTTGTATTACCAAATCGGAGAATAAAAAACAATATGATTTTTCATATCATCCTGTTCTGTTTATTACCAAGAGCAAACGATAAATGTTTTGACTTGCAATCCAAGGAAAATTGGGCTAAGCATGTCTGTGTCGACGTTGCTAATTTGCCATCTCTCCATCACCGTGCTCTTTTCAGTGTTGGATGGGATTTACCCATGTTGCTGCTACAAGCCCTCTTTGACAGATCATAGTCTTGGTGATTTTAATCATTCTATGTCATCATTTTAAGTGCTAATTTATATTATTTTGCTCTCTTTTTATGGGTGACCAAAATGAAGAAAGAGAGGAAGAAAGTGATGGACATTGACCTTACTTGAGAAGATTTTTGGGTTGTGGATAAATGCTCTAATATCAATAGTGTTGTGTTGTCTTTCTTGAACCGTATCGCTACTCGAACATGCTAGTATGTAAAAACTTAACTAATCATTTGGACTTGATTACATTGTGCTTTGGGGTTTAAATTACTAGCTTGTTGCATATTTTGAATTATGAGATTATTAATGAATGATTTTGTTTTGTGATGTATATATATTGTGTTATAGTATTATGTATGTAAATAAAAATTTATATTAATACGAGTGACTATTTATATAAATTGTTTTAATTTAATAACATGTGGCAATAATTGTTGCAATAAATCAATAAACCATTGCAACAGGTAGTAAAAAACGTTGCAACAGAATAACAAAAGCGTCACAATTAATGTTATTGCAATGGTTTGATCTCGTTGCAATAGTTCTATTGCAACAGGTTAATGTCGTTGCAATAGAATCTATTGTAACGGTTAGTAACCATTGTAATAGATGAAAATAGGCGTCCCAATAAGTAATGAAATAGTTGTAATAGGTATTCAAAAAGTGTTACAACAGAATAACAAAAGTGTCGCAATAGATGATGTTGCAACGGTTTAATGTCGTTGCAATAGCTTCTATTGCAAAGTTTAGTAACCGTTGCAATAGATAAAAATGGTCGTCTCAATAAATCATAAAATAACCGTCGCCATTGGTCAAGCTATATTTAGCTACAAAAAATTTTCAGAGAAAAAAATAACTAAATTTTTAAGCTACAAATTCTAAATCATCACTACTTGACGATGACATATTTTGTGACAAAATTATATTGTCATTGAATCACTGATTAAATAGAGACAATAAAATGAGCGTCCCTAATTGTTTATAGTATTAGTGACAAAATATGAGGTCACAACTAAATATCAAATTTTGTATCTAAAACTTACAATTTTAACTACGAACTCTAATTTGTCGCTATTGCGACAACTTATTTTTTATGATGAATTTTTTTTTGTGTCTAAAATTATAACTAATTCAAGACAAAAAATAGTTTGTCACGAATTGGATCCATTATTATAGACAATAAAATGAGTGTCACTGATTGTTTATAGTATTTGTGACAAAAATTGAGTTCACAATTAAATATCAAATTTTGTAGCTAAAACTTACAATATTTAACTACAAACTCTAATTTATCGCTATTGCGATAAGTTATTTTTTATGAAATTTTTTTTTTTGTGTCTAAAATTATAACTAATTCAAGACAGAAAATAGTTTGTCATGAATTGAATCCATTGTTAGAGACAATAAAATGAGCGTCACTGATTGTTTATAGTATTTGTGACAAAAATTGAGGTCACAATTAAATATCAAATTTTGTAGCTAAAACTTACAATATTTAACTACGAATTCTAATTTGTCGCTATTGCGATAACTTATTTTTTATGACAAATTTGTTTTTGTGTCTAAAATTATACTAATTTGAGACAAAAAATAGTTTGTCACAGATTGGATCCATTATTGGTGATAAAAAAGGGTGTCACTGAAAACTTAAAATTCGTCACTAATGATACTCAATAAAATGGCGTCAAAATATTTTTTGGAGGGAAATTTTAGAGGAAAAAACTATGCTACAAATTTTATGTTCCGTCACTAAAAGTATGTGCTTTATGTATTTAGATACGAAATATAATTTTTGACATAAAATGTGAATAATTAGTGATGAATTTCGTCTTGTAGTTAATAATTTCGTAGCTATATATCAATTTTGTTGTAGTGGTTAGAGTAAAATATTAAAATCAGTAGGATATACACTCTAACAACTTCTTTGTTTTCTGTTGTGTACATTTTTTCTTTTTCAGCTTTTTCTTCTGAGATTCTCCATTACTGGAATCTCTATTGTCCGAAGAAACCCTCTCATCCTCATCTTTAGCTAGAGGTTCAAGCTCTACTTCTTCGAGAATCATTTCAAGAATATTCTTCTTTGTAGGGTTTGTCTCGCCTAAACATTGGTGTATCTGATTGATATCATTCTCCTCGTTAGACAGAGGCTCAAGCTCTAGATGTAGGAAAACTTGATGTCTCTATCCTTTCTCATTTGCATTATTAATGAGGTTCTACTACAATTGCAGCTCTCGAGAAATTCTATACTTTATGATGTCTTCATGAAGTATTTTTAGCCTTCTGTTCAAGTTCCACAACTGTAAGCTTTTCAGCAAGGTCGACTTTCACTATTTTTTTAAGCTTATCACATTCTTCCTTTGAAATTTACCTTCTGAAAACAAGGGCAAACAAACATCTCCGGCCATATTTGTAACTTGAAAAAATCACGATCAGTGTAATTAATAATAATAAATCATTATATTCTTCTCCTTATTAATTTATGGCTCATAGAAAGCATAATTTTCCAAGAAAAAGTAAATTTCAAAAGAAGAATATAATTTAATGGAGAAGATTAAAGTACTAAAGGGTTATTTGTTAAGGGGATGAGATATTCAAAGTTATTCCATCATAGAAATAAAACCTACCTCACTATTATAGTACAAATTGATGGGATAAATATTTTTAGAATTAACTAATTCCCCTAACCAAAGGCTAGATAAGATAATTTTTTATTTTTGAATTGTCACGACCCGAACTACGGCCTGACCGTGACGGACATCCCGAACCATGAAGGCCCGGACGTCCTACTCTATCTGATCTGGTAATCATGCACAATATTCATATAATAAAAGAAAATGCAGAATTATAATCTAATATGGAAACAAGGTCATACTCTGGATTCAGTTTAACAATAAAGAATGAAATAAGAAATCAACTAAACCACATCTAGAACAGTCTGCGAAATCTCTACTACATGATCTAAAGAAAACTGTCGGAAAAGCTGGGACAAGGCCCCGAGTAGAACAAACTAAAGGAATAATATAATCTAAATAACAGGCCTTCCTGAACAAAGAAGGCTCACCACTGCACGGATCACTTCTCTCTGAATACTCTACTGATTAGTTGGGCCCCTAGACTGAGCCTCCAAACCTAGGAGGTAGGGGGTCAATACAATTGTACTGTTATGCAGAGCAAATCCAAAATAATAATTTATATCCAACATATATGAGAGCAATTTAAAATAGTTTATAAACATATCATATGGTAAGGAATCACAAGGGCATTTTCGAAAGACTGAAAATCATCTGAACTCTGTGACACTCTTTGTTTTACTTCTGTGCTAGGTGGTATACCCTACAACTCTGAAATTCCACAAGCTATATAGAATCCACCATTGACTCGGCGGGGAAACCCCCAACCCAAGTGTGCCGCAAGGATTGGAGTCTCTGACTCTGCTATGCCACACGAACATCGCCAGCGTAAAAATAAAATACCCGGATCGAGAAATCATGATTTTAGTCTAAGAGTTACTCGAACTCAAGCCTTCTTCGGGTAACCACCTAATCCTATTCAAACCCATTTTTAACTCTTTAAAACATGCATTCTCTGACAACATATTCTGAAAACATACTCTATTATGGCATACATACTTATGATATTATCATACCATTGACTTGCAAGTCACATCTCTGAGCCATTATTAGCATATTACAATCTCTGTTTTCAAAACATAAATTCGGAACCACCATATCAATAAATCATTTCAAATAACTCTTTCTCTAAAACTCATGTAAACACATGTATGCTACTCTCTTTGTCAAACTATCAATGATGCATGGTGGCCATGTCTAAACTCTTAATCTCATGCAAATCTTTCTCTTTTAACAAAATATATTTACATCAAGGAACTCCCGCTCTTAAATCTCTAAATCATGCTCAAAATGCTATGGTATTTGAGTGAACTATTTTCAAGCCATAAATCATGCATTTCAATCAATCACCATAAGATCATAATCATAAGGTTATCACAAGAGAGGGATTTTCATTATCTGTTCTCTGAAACAAATCTTCAATTTTAAGTTTCATACATATATTTATATGCGTAAATCAATTTAAGAGGATAAGGCATAAAGGCCAAAACAACAATATCATTAAACATGCATAAAGCATAATAAAATCTTGGATTTCAAAACCCCTTTACAAATTCATGATTGCTGATCTTTAAATCATAATTGACTGTTTTCAACAAGCCCATATAGTTTTAGGATAAACCACACATACCTCAAATTAGAAATTTGATGGATGATTATTGAAGCCTACGGTTTGGGGATTCCAAATCTTCAATCATTTTCAAAAACCCATAGTTGAATCTTGAGTTATTTGGGTTTTTAGTTTGAAACCCTAGAGAGTGTTCTTGGTGATTTTAACAGAAAATAATATTATTCTGGTGTTTGGGGGATTTAATCCTGTGTTATGGCTGAATAGGGGGTGGAAAATATCACTTTTTCCCTTAAAACGTGAAAACAGAACCTAAAAATTGAGTGCGTGCGAGAGAGCATATGTTGCACGCTAATTGCTCAATGCTACTGTCTTAGTCACAAAAATGGCCATAACTTTTTGCTCGGGTATTAGATTTTTACGAAATTGGTATCGTTGGAAATCTAATCCGAAGATATTTCATTTGATATATAGTAGTCCCTTGAATTCGTTATATACAAAGAGTTATGATCGAAAAAAGTTGACCCAATTTTTGATGTTCACTCAAACTCGAACGATAGGAAAGCTTTCAACTCGTCCTTGAGTATGGGGACCTCTATAATTTTAATTCATGCTTAAATAGGTTCCCACACTACATAATTGATTAACATGCCAATTTTGCATAGGATTTATGTGTTTTGGATCATCTACACATAGAAATAACGATTTTTGTTGTAGCTCAAAATGCGGGGTGTTACATTATCTCTCCATTGGGATCATTCATCCACGAATGATGGGTAGGAACATTGAAGCTTAAATGTATGGAATAATGCAGACATGATGTGTCCTCTAAGAAAGGATATAACTGATCTGAAACATTTAAACTACTATCATGAAACTGAATTCTGAGCTGACTTGCCCTAACTTGTTTTAAGGAGTTGATTCATGCTGAGAGTTTAGGATCCCCCCGAAGTTTTTATGCCCAATCACACACATTGGATTTGGAAGTGATAACTTATATTAGTACTAATCATGAGGCAACAAGATTTAGGTCTTACAAAGGTATTACACTGTCTGAGCTAAGATAGCTAGAAAAATTTGAGATTATGTGTTGAACTCTTATGAACTAAGTCATGACTAAATAACTGAACCTGAATCATGATGCTTGGACTGAACTGAGTTCACAACTTACATGGATGGAATCGATTATATTATGAGATGATCATATGTATTGGACTTCCGATAGATGAATTGGGTGAAAAGGTGGAAAACCACTATAACTTGTCTGCCTGACTGTCAAACTAAATTGCTAGATATACAGATGGAATCATATTGTACACTTATACTAAACTGGAGTATCTCTTCAACACTCTTTCTAAAAGACTTCTAGTAGAATTGGGGAGCAAACTACGGAATTTATACTAGACATCCAACTACGGAATCACAACATTGAGACTACTCTATAGCATGGAATATAGACATGTAACTCATAAACTAGTATAGAATTACCCAACCTTAGGCAATGCAACTTCTTACTTTCAAGGTTAGCCACATTTCTAAAATACTCTCTCAACTATATTTTCTCCTTAAACACCATGCTCATTGATTCTACTTATTTTTCTCACATGGCCGCTAATATTTCCATCTACTAAAGTCTAAACTGAACTAAATCCCCTAACCATCTTCAAGACTAACCTAAATCACAAGACGCACCACATAACACTGTAGTACTAGTCTAAATCATGAATTCAGTACATCCTGCATTTCACAATTCCTCATCTCATGCATAATTCTTATTACAACTCCAACAATCACCTTCAATATTGCATTAAACATTCACAAACACTCAAAGCATCTATTCGTATGTGTACAAACATGACATTCAATCCTACCTTCATACCCACATATGCACTTCTAAACAAACACTCATAAAGCATCTTTCTCATATTTTCTAATACTTCAATCCATAACAACTTCCCTGCACTATTCAGATAATACACATAAGATATTCTTAACTAACCAAGCCATACACCAAAGTTCACCTTAAAATTCTTTCAACTTTTGGACTTACATAAAACAAGCACACAATAATTTTTCTCAAATATACCAAATAAAACTTCAACTAACCTTGACATGTATCAAAGACTCAATCTTACTCCACAATTACTACCTTAACTCAAATAAGCACACAACCATCTTTCATCAACAAGAAATGTTTACTCTTTCCCATCTAGACAACTATTCATCATCACTATCTCGATCTAAGGGAAACGGTCACTGAAAAATTAGAATATCGGAATCCGGAACATGAGAGGAGTACTAAGCATAACTTGATACCTTACTGAGGCATGAGGAATAGAGAACTCACGGTATGGACTCATTAAAGAGATCTAATTTGAGGACGTACCTGATATAAATCAGAATTTTTCACTGATCGTTAAGAGTCTCACATGTGCACAAAAGTCATGAACTGCGTGACCTGAATTTTTGGAATTCATAACTTACGGAAAGTGATTCTGACTGCTGAACAAACTGGGAACTCATCATACTAAGAACTAGGAGAATACATGATTGCTTATCATATGCATGAACACGGACTATGATCATGAAGCTGAAACATAAAACATGAGTATGTATCGGAATAACTAAAGTAAACTACTGAAATAAGAATAGATTGAGCATCGTTCTTTCTTATGACCAATTCCACAACTTACTGGCACATCTATTAGAATCTGAAAACTTGACTGGGTTACTTGTTCTATCATCTCCCCCTTAGATTTTAGCCCTTACTCTAAGTCTGTGAACCACTAGATACACTTTGGTATAAACTGAAATCACTTTAGTCAAGAGTCAGGGATATAACAATACACATAAAACTAAACTTACCCTATAAGATAGTATCTTCATGTATAGAGACCAATGCCGATACCTCCTTCTAAGATTAAACCCTTAGGTTTCTATAGCCCCAAAAGTCATCATATAACAGCTTAAACATTCACCAACTTAGATTCTCCTAACACTAAACATGGATATTTCCAAATCTTTGACGGACCATACCACTTTTATCATAGTCTACCAGTATCATGCCTACAAACTTATATTTCTAAACCATGAGAATCAAGATTAGACAAAAAGGATCAACATCATTAATCATAAGCTCTTAACTTGGCCATTTAGAACACCATGTACATCTAACTAGTCTTTCTCCATCTAGAATTTTAATGGTACTACCATCCACACATAATATGCAATAGTCTTAGAAAATGTCGTACCTCCATATCAATTTGGGAATATTTCTACATCATACATACAACATCATACTTCACTACGGCTCAAATAAACTTAAGTTGTTGCATACATTGTTTAAGCCTATTATATCACTTCCCTATAACTAGTATCAAAAACCAAAAATCATCATATCTACCTTCATGGCCATAAACTATTCAAACTTAATGTCTAGTGCTAAACATGGTTTATAATCCAACCTTACACACAATTCTCACTTGGAAGAAAAAAATATGAAATAAAACATCAAGAAACACTAGTACACTAGAACTCCATAACAACAACAATCGATCATAATCATATGGCCTACCCTATTCACAAACCATTAACATATCCTCCTTCTACACATCATTACTATCTACCCCTTACAGCTAAACTTAGTCCATAACTTTATAAGTTTAAATTAAACTCCCTTTTGCAATCTCAGGGATGCCTAAATTAACTACACTCATCCACCAAGTACCTTCATTAATAACCTATACTCTTCTTGTACAACAAACATCGTCAACAACTTTTTTCGTACTTCAAGCAAACAAAAATTCACCTTAACAAATAACTCCTTCTCTACCTTCTTCTAAACTAACATACAAGGATGTATCACTTCATTACCAACTCAATCTTATGCAAAAAGATTAAGCTATACATATATTTAATAAATTGCCCTTACCACTTTTCTTGCTATTATGCCACTAAACCCTAGTTCCAACCAACACAAGAGCAACAAGATGAACAACAAGTTGCTAGTGAATCAAAATAGTCCCCACACGGCTCGACTAGACTTTGATTTTGTGTTTTGAACAAGAAATGAGATGAATGGCAAGGAAACTATACTAGTGAATCGAAAGGGCCCATACGGCTTCACTAGACTTTCAATTTTAACAACACAATGATAACAAGATTACAAGAGATAGAAACTTGATACAAAACATTCAATGATCTAAGATTACACATCTTAGTCTGTATAAATAAAAAAAATCTGAGTCAAACACTTGCCCCACAGACTACCATACAATCCACACATGCTACTAGCTACCACATTAGTCTACCACTATAAAATGGTAAACCATTCTCAAACACCGGTTATTCAACTAAACATATTTATCTACACAATAGTCACCCTCACTCTGATTTCGAACCTTGCAACTTTGCATCACCAACTTCTTGATCCAATATCACTACCAATAGATCATGACATCGTTACTTTAACTTATACTACTACTCAGGTGGAAATACAGTTCCAATATTCTGCTACACATCATTCCCCCTAAAGTATGATGTCTGCAACATAAATTTTGAAAAGGACTAAATATACTTAATACTTCAGGCTGAAAAGCATGAGTTCATCAGAATCAAAGTTCACACTAGAATCAATACACCTTGGAGTACTAACGGACTTTTTTTAAGTCCTTGCACAAATTTAAACTCTTATATGGATTAACTAGAAAGGACCATACTATTTAGACTCTAAAATTCTGCACTTAAATCACCCCAATAATGAGACATATCTGAGCATATCAAAGTAAGAAAAGAATTGGAATAACTTTACTTCCATATGGGCGGCACCATAGCACAAATTAGAGTATATAAGATGAACATTCTGACTCCATAGCACGAACAAGAATATGAAGAAAGAGAGACATTCCTAAACGCCTAGTAGCCTCCTACTTATAAGTATGGCGCGCTACATACCTATAAACAAGAATCTACCCAACGTAAATTTGCAGACACCCTAGGACCATGAACCGTACCCTGATACCAAGTTTGTAACCACCTGAACTAGGTCCTTTTCGTGACGAACATCCCGAACCATGGAGGCCTGGATGTCCTACTCTATCTGATCAGGTCATCATGCCCAACATTCATATAATGAAATAAAATACAGAATTATAATCTAATACGGAAACATGGTCATACTTGGAATTCAGCGTAACAATAAGGAATGAAATATGAAATCAACTAAACCACATCTCGAAAAGTGTGCAAAATCTCTACTACATGATCTAAAGACAACTATCTGAAAAGCTGGGACAATGCCCCCAGACCAAAACAAAGGAATAACATAATCTAAAATAATAGGCCTTCTGGAACAAAGAAGGCTCACCACTGCACGGATCACTTCCCTCTGGATACTCTACTAATTAGCTGGGCCCCTAGACTGAGCATTCGAACCTGGGAGGTAGGGGGTCCATACAATTGTACTGGTATACAGAGCAAATCCAAAATAATAATTTATATATAACATATATGAGAGAAATTTAAAACAGTTCATAAACATATCATATGGTAAGGAATCACCGGGGCATTTTCGAAAGACTCTGAATCATCTATACTCTATGACACTCTTTGTTTTATCTCTGTGCTTGGTGGTATACCCTACAACTCTGAAATTTTACGGGCTATATGGATTTCACCATTGACTCGGCGGGGAAGCCCCCAACCCAAGTGTGCCTCAAGGGTTGGAGTCTCTGACTCTGTTATGCCACATGGCCATCGCCAGCGTATAAATAATATACGCGGATCGGCTAATCACAGTTTTAGGCTAAGATTTACTAGAACTCAAGCCTTCTTAGGGTAATCACCTAACCCTCTTTAAGTCCATTTTTAACTCTTTAAAACATGCATTCTCTGAAAATATATTCTGAAAACATACTCTGTTATGGCATACATACTTATGGTATCATCATACCATTGACTTGCAAGTCACATCTCTGAGCTACTATTAGCATATTACAATCTCTGTTTTCAAAACATAAATTCGAAACCACCATATCAATAAATCATTTTAAATAACTCTTTCTCTAAAACTCATTTAAACACATGTATGCAACTATCTTTGTCAAACTTTCAATGATGCAAGTTGGTCATGTCTAAACTCTTAATCTCATGCAAATCGTTCTCTTTTAACAAAATATATTTACATCAAGGAACTCCCTCTCTTAAATCTCTAAATCATGCTCAAAATACTATGGTATTTGAGCAAACTATTTTCAAGCCATAAATCATGCATTTCAATCAATCACCATAAGATCATAAACATAAGGTTATCACAAGAGAGGGATTTTCATTATTTATGCTCTCAAACAAATCTTCAATTTTAAGTTTCATACATATACTTATATGCTTAAATCAATTTAAGGGGATAAGGAATAAAGGCCAAAACAACAATATTATTAAACATGCATAAAGCATAATAAAATCATGGATTTTAAAACACCTTTACAAATTCATGATTGCTAATCTTTAAATCATAATTGACTGTTTTCAACAAGCCCATATAGTTTTAGGATAAACCACACGTACCTCAAATTAGAAATTGGATGGATAATTCTTGAAGCCTACAATTTGGGGATTCCAAATCTTCAATCAGTTTTTAAAACCCACAGTTGAATCTTGAGTTATTTGGATTTTTAGTTTGAAACCCTCGAGAGTGTTCTTGGTGATTTTGAGAGAAAATAATATTATTTTGGTGTTTGGGGGATTTAATCCCGTGTTATGGCTGAATAAGGGGTGGAAAATGCGAAAACAAAACCTGGAAATTGAGTGTGTGTGACAGAGCGTGCATCGTACGCTAATCGCGCGATGCTACTATCTCAATCACGAAAATGGCCATAACTTTTCGGTCGGGTATCGAATTTTGGAAAAATTAGTATCGTTGGAAAGATAATTCGAAGAGCTTTCATTTGATATATAGTATTCCTCTAATTCATTATATACAAAGAGTTATGGTCAATTGAAGTTGACCCAAGTTTCGAAGCTCACTCAAACTCGTACGATAGGAAAACTTTAAAATCATCCTTGAGTTTGGGGACCTCTATGATCTCAATTCATGCTCAAATAGGTTCCCAAACTACATAATTTATTAGCCTACCAAATTTGCATAGGATTTATGTCTTTTGGATCATCTACACATAGAAATGACGATTTTCGTTCTCGCCCGAAATGTGGGGTGTTACATGAATGGACTTATTATTTTCTATCCATCCTACCAAATGACTACAAGGATTCATGAAGAGCATTAGGTACATGTATGTGCTCATATTAGAATCAACAATCTTTTTTTATTTTGAAAGGATCATAAGGAAAATAAACAAAGAACATGATAAATTGTAAATTTATTTCTAGTAAGAAGTTAAGATCTTGTTGCGAATTAAGGAATACACAAAATTAATATTTTTATTTTTATCTTTATTATAAATTGTTAGATTTTTTTGGGTCATGAATCATCCATGTGTACCGATCCGACCCAACGACCCGATTTGTTTCTAAGAGAGAAATAATTGAGATTAATGGATAGTCTTATTGAAAAAATTGGGGGGAATAGTTACAATGTAACCTCCAAACCTACTGAATATTTCACTATATATTATGGTGGTTCTTCATTAGGAAATGACGGAAGATAAAAAGACAAAACTTATATCAGTGTTTTGACAACACAAAATTTGACTTTCCAATTAACAACAACACCAATAAAAAGGGCATTTAGTTTTTGATAATCACACTTTGATTCCAAGAGATTCAAAGAAGACTAGGGATAGATTATTTCTATAGCAAAATCAATTCCATTCGTTGCACAAATAGCAAGGTACACACTTTTTTGCTTCATAATTTTCTATCAATGGCACCAGAGATAGGTTTAAATGCTTCATCTTTGAATAGTAATTTCTTAATATAAATCACTGATTTTTTAATCTATTTTTAAATCAGTGTGAAAATTCATAAAATTAATCGTTAAGAATTCTGTACATACCCGTTAATGAACAAAGATGTCTAGAACAAGATCGGGGAATATGATCCCGACATAAATCGAAATATCTAACTCATGATTTGTGATGAGCTGTGCTATAAGTACGCTACAGATTTGATATTCTTTTTCGTTTCTCCATAGATTAGTGAAGGAAATTGAGTTATAAAAAAAAATTTAAAAAGAAGAAAATGAAGAAGGTCCAGGGAAGTTTGTTTCTTGAAGGAAATGAAATAAAGATGAAGATGAACTGTGCATTTTTTTTCTTTGTCAATAATGATAAATAAAGAGAGGATTCTTAACTTTTTCTTTTGGGTGTTGTATACGATAAATGCCTAGAAAAGTGTTTTTCTAGAAAATTGTGCAACTAATTTTAGCACTATAATTTATATTTCCACGAATAGTTCCATTACTGTTCATTTTATTTAAGAACAAGTGTTTAGAATAATTCAATGAACTTGATATATTTTTAGTAGAAATGGACAATGGTATTTTTTATTTATGTTATCTTTTGTCATTATTCATTAAAGTGGATTAAATAAGTTTATAAATTAGACTTGCTACAATTGTCACATTGAATGGATCAACCATTTTATTGTTTCTTGGTTCCTATTTTAGAAATGGCTGAACGGGGACAAATGCGAACAACTCCAAGTGGGAGTCCTGGATGTTGAGCAAAGATACAAAGTGGAAGAGAACGTGGTCGAAGGGCATCTTTTCGAGGTCGTAAGATCATACGAAATGGTGTCTCCAAGATGACCCAAAATCTATTACAGAATGAGAATGCTAACTGAAGGAAAAAAGAAAAGAATCTAATATAGTTCAAGTCTTTTAATATGTCACTTAGTATTACAGTTGCTAATTTTATTCATTTATTTCAATTTTGGTCTTTTTTTTTCATGATTTAAGTGTTTTTTTTAATTTGAGCAAAGACACTCTAGACATCATGTATCACTTTATCTTTATTAGTTTCCAACGCATATTCAATCCTGAGGTTTGCACATCAACTCTTAATGCATGGTGCTTTTCAGTTTTTATCTTGACCGTTTAAGTCTTGAATTTAATATTTTTTTAGTTTGAGCAACGACACAATAGAAATCATAAATTACTTTTCCTTTTTTACTTTCCAATGCATATTAAATACCGTCGTTTTTGACGTGAACTTTCAATGCATAGTGCTTTTCAGTTAATTATATTGGCATTTTAGTCTTGAATTTAGTGTTTTTTTGGTTTGAGCAACGTCACTCTATATATCATATATCACTTTTTTTTTGTATTTTTCAATGCATGTTCAGTCCCGAGGTTTGCAGGTGAACTTTCAAAGCTTAGTGCTTTTCATTTTTTTTATTGACCGTTTTCATCTTGAATTTAGTGCTTGTTTAGTTTGACCAACGACATTCTAGACTTCATGTATTACTTTTTCTTTTTTAAGTTTTCGACGCATATTAAATCACTATTTTTTTCATGTGAACTTTCAATACTTAGTGCTTTTAGTTATTTATCTCGGCCATTTTAGTCTTGAATTTAGTGTTTTTTTCATTTGAGAAATGATATGCTAGATATCATGTATCACTTTTTCTTTTTTAGCTTCCAATGAATTTTCAATCTCGAGGTTTTTCACCTGAACTTTTAATGCTTAGTCGTTTTAATTTTTTTATCTTGACCATTTTAGTCTTGAATTTAATGCATTATTAGTTTGAGCAACGACATTCTAGACATCATGTATCACTTTTTCTTTTATTGTTTCAATGCATATTTATTCCTGAGATTTGCAAGTGAACTTTCAAAGCTTTGTGCTTTTCAGTTTTTTATCTTGATCATTTTAGTCTTGGATTTAATGCATTTGTAGTTTGAGTAATGACACGCTAGACATCACGTATCACTTTTTTTTTAGTTTTCAATGAATGTTCAGTCTCAAGGTTTGCACGTGACCTTTCAAAATTAAGTGCTTTTCAGTTTTTTATCTTGGCCGTTTTAGTCTTTAATTTTGTGTTTTTTTAATTTGAGCAGCGATACGCTAGATAACATGTATTACTTTTTCTTTTTTAGTTTCTAATGCATATTCACTCCCAATGTTTTTTTACATGAACTTTCAATGCTTAGTGCTTTTCAGTTTTTTTTAACTTGGCCATTTTAGTCTTGAATTTAGTGCTTTTTTAGTTTGACCAACGAAATGCTAGACATCATGTATTACTTTTTTTTTTTATTTATGATGCATATTCAAACTGAAAATTTATATGTGAAATTTTGTAATGACCCCAAAATACGCCTTGGTCACCACATGGTGTTTACGATCCCGAAAGACCACAAGTTAACCCATGAAATGGTACCTGCTATGAGCACCGAATAACGTAACAAAGAAAACATGAGTGGAATTTAACCAAAACTCCATAAGGTCTTAAAAATTGTAATCAATATCGAAATATGATGTTACTGTCTGAAAACATATGAAAAACTTACTAATTGTCTGTACTAGTCTGAAAACCTCTAACTGAATAACTGAGGAGTTGATCGGACAAGCCCCCAACTAAATTCAACTATCTGTTAAAACTGAGAAATTGAAATAAACATAACTGATCCTTGAAACATAAGGACTCACCACTGCTGCTGCTACTGGTGCGCTGGGATAGCTAGGTATGGTCGAGAACTTGAGCGTCCGAACCTATGATATGAAACATCATAGCGTAAGAAAAGAGTATGCGATCATAATTTTTGACTCCGATATCGGAGTAAGGTGAATCCAAAAGCATTGAAAAGAGGATTCAAAGATACTTCATTTGATATAGGGTAGGACACATAACTCATTAGGTGCAAGGAGTAATTGTTGGTTAAAGTTCACCCAAGCTGATTTTTTCACTAGAACTTAATAAATAAAGTGTTCTCAACTAGTCCTTGAGTTTGGAGATTTTTTTGACCTCGACTGATATAAAAGGATATTTTCACACTATAGATTTGATAATCACACAAAAATAGACATAAAATCATTGAGTTTTGGTCTGCATACTTCAAAAAACGGTTTGAATTCTAACCCAAAAAATGTGGGGTGTTACAACTTACTATGCTTAGTGGTTTTAGTTTTTTATCTTGGCCGTTTTAGTCTTAAATTTAGTGATTTTTTAGTTTGAGAAAGGACAGGCTAGAAATCATATAACACTTTTTCTTTTTTAGTTTCCACTGGATATTCAATCCCAAGGTTTTTCACGTGAACTTTAATGCATAGTGGTTTTTAGTTTTCGATTTTAGTCTTCAATTTATGACTTTTTAGTTTGAGCAAAGACATGATAGACGTGTATCACTTTTTCTTTTTTAGTCTCCAATGCATATTCAGTTCCAAGGTTTGCACATGAACTTTCAAAGCTTAATGCTTTTCAGATTCTTATCTTGATCATTTTTTTCTTGAATTGAGTGTATTTTTAGTTTGGGAAACAACATGCTAAACATCATGTATCATTTTTTTTAGTATCCAATGCATATTCAGTTCTGAGGTTTGCACGTGAACTTTCAAAGTTCAGTGCTTTTCAGTTTTTTATCTTGACCATTTTGGTCTTGAATTAAGTATTATTTTTAGCAATGATATGCTAGACATCATGTATTACTTTTTTCTTTTTTACTTTCCAATGCATGTTCAATCCCAATATTTTTCATGTGAAATTTCAATACTTAGTGTTTCTAAGTTTTTTTAGTCTTGGCCGAATTAATCTTGAATTTAGCTCTTTTTTAGTTTGAGTAATGGCATAGTAGAAATCATGTATTAGTTTTTCTTTTTTAGTTTCCAACATATATTCAATCCCGATGTTTTTTACGTGAACTTTCAACGCTTAGTGCTTTTCAGTTTTTTATTTTGGCAGTTTTAGTTTTGAATTTAGTGCTTTTTTAGTTTGAGTAACGGCAATATAGACATCATTTATCACTTTTTCTTTTTTAGTTTCTAACGCATATTCAATCCAGACATTTTTACGTGAACTTTTAATGCTTAGTGCTTTTTTGTTTTTTTTATCTTGGTCGTATTAATATTAAATTTAATGCTTTTTTTAATTTGAGCAACGACACACTAGACATCATGTATCACTTTTTATTTTTTAGTTTTTAATGAATTTTCAGTCCTGAGGTTTGCACGTAAACTTTCAATACTTAGTGCTTTTCAGTTTTTTAGCTTGGCTGTTTTAGTCTTGAATTTAGTGCATTTTTAGTTTGAGCAACGACACACTAGACATCATGTATAACTTTTCATTTTTTAGTTTCCACCGCATATTAAATTCCGACGTTTTTCATGTGTACTTTCACTGCTTAGTGTTTTTCAGTTTTATCTCTTGGCTATTTTAGTCTTGAATGTAGTGCTTTTTTATTTTTTATCTTGGTCGTTTCTATCTTGAGTTTAGTGTCTTTTTAGTCTTCAATTTTGTTCGTTTCTGTCTTTAATTTAGTTCTTTTTTAGTTTTCGATTTTGGTTGTTTCTCTCTTGAATTTAGTTTTTATTCAGTTTACAAATTTTTTTGTTTCTATCTTGAATTTCGTGCTTTTTTAGTTTTCAATTTTGGCTATTTCTGTCTTGAATTTAGTGATTTTTTGATTTTCAATTTTGGTCGTTTCTGTCTTAAATTTAGTCCTTTTTCATTTTCAATTTTGGTCATTTCTATCTTGAATTTAGTGCCATATCAGTTTTTTATTTTGGTCATTTCTATCTTGTATTTAGTGCCATTTCAGTTTTGATTTGGGTCGTTTCTATCTTGAATTTAGTACCTTTTCAGTTTTCAATTTTGGTCGTTCTGTCGTAAATTTAGAAACTTTTCAGTCATCGATTTTGATCTTTTCTATCTTGAATTTAGTGTCTCTTCAGTTTTTGATTTTGGTCATTTTTGTCTTGCATTTAGTGCTTTTTCAGTTTTCAATTTTGGTCGTTTCAATCTTGAATTTAGTATTTTTCAGTTTTCAATTTTGGTCGTTTCTATCTTGAATTTAGTATTTTCAGTTTTTGATTTTTGTCATTTCTTACTTAAATTTAGTGCCTTTTCCAATTTCAGTTTTGGTTGTTTCTGGCTTGAATTTAGTGCTTTTTCGGTTTTAAATTTTGGTTTTTTCTGGCTTTAATTTGGTGCTTTTAGATTGTTCAATCTTCATTGTTCTGGTCTTGAATTAAGTGCTTTTTCATTTTTCATTTTTGGCCATTTCTGTCCTGAATTTAGTGCCTTTTTAGTTTTTGATTTTGGTCATTTCTGTATTGAATTTAGTGCCTCTTCAATTCTTATTTTGGTCTTTTCTGT
Source organism: Capsicum annuum (assembly GCF_002878395.1). Taxonomy (NCBI): domain Eukaryota; kingdom Viridiplantae; phylum Streptophyta; class Magnoliopsida; order Solanales; family Solanaceae; genus Capsicum; species Capsicum annuum. The sequence goes on from NC_061115.1 coordinate 10,782,982, forward strand.
TTGAATTTAGCGCTTTTTTTAGTTTTTGATTTTGATCGTTTCTATCTTGCATTTAGTGTTTTTCAGTTTTCAATTTTGGTCATTTCTTTCTTGTATTTAGTGTTTTTAAGTTTTCAATTTTTGTTGTTTTTGTCATGAATTTAGTGCTTTTTTTATTTAAAGCAACGATATGCTTGACATCATGTATCACTTTTTCTTTATTAGTTTCCAATTCATATTCAGTCCCAAGATTTGCACGTGAACATTCAAAGCTTGGTGCTTTTAAGTTTTTTTTCATGACCATTTTTTTTTTGAATTTAGTGCTTTTTTAGTCTGAACAACGAAGCGATAGACATCATGTATTACTTTTTCTTTTTTAGTTTCTAATGCATATTCAATCCTGACATTTTTCACGTGAGCTTTCAATGCTTAGTTCTTTTCAATTTTTTATCTTGGCATTTTAGTCTTGAATTTAGTGTTTTTTGGTTTGAGCAACGAAACTCTAGACATCATGTATCACTTATTCTTTTTAGTTTCCAGTGCATATTCAGTCCCGAGGTTTGTACATGAACTTTCAAAGCTTAGTACTTTTCAGTTTATTATTTTATCCATTTTAGTCTTGAATTTAGTGTTTTTTAGTTTGAGCAACGACACGTTAGGCATCATTTATAACTTTTCCTTTATTATATTTCAAAGCATATTCAATCCTTACGTTTTTCACGTGAAATTTCAATGGTTAGTGCTTTTCAATTTTTTATCTTGGCCGTTTTAGTCTTGAATTTAGTGCTTTTTTACTTAGAGAAATGACACGGTAAACATCATGTATCGCTTTTTCTTTATTAGTTTTCACTGCATATTCAATCCTGAGGTTTTTTACGTGAACGTTATATACTTAGTTCTTTTCAAATTTTTATCTTGATCATTTTAGTCTTGAATTTAGTGCCTTTTTAGTATGAGCAATGACATGTTAGGCATCATGTATCACTTTTTCTTTTTTAGTTTCCTATGCATATTCAATCTCGAGGTTTGCACATGAACTTTCAAAGTTTATGGCTTTTCAGTTTTTTATCTCGAACAATTTGTCTTGAATTTATACTTTTTTAGTTTGACCAACGACATGCTAGAAATAATGTATCACTTTTTTTAAGTTTCAAATTCATATTCAATCCAATCGTATTTCACGTGAACTTTCAATGGTTAGTGGTTTTCACTTTTTTTTGTTTTGGCATTTTAATCTTGAATTTAGTGTTTTTTTTAGTTTGAGCAATGACACACTAGACATCATGCATCTCTTTTTCTTTTTTAGTTTTCAATGCATATTCAGTCCTGAGGTTTGCACGTGAAATTTCAAAGCTTAGTGCTTTTCACTTTCTTTGTCTTGTCTGTTTTAATCTTGAATTTAGTGCTTTTTTAGTTTGACTAGCGATACGCAAGACATCATTTATTACTTTTTCCTTTTTTTGTTTCTAACACACATTCAATCACGACATTTTTCATGTGAACTTTCAATGTTTAGTGTTTTTCATCTTTTTATCTAGTACGTTTTAATCTTGAATTTATTTCTTTTTTAGTTTGAGAAATGACATACTAGACATCATGTATAACTTTTTATTTTTTAGTTACCACTGCCTATTCAATCCTATTGTTTTCACGTGAACTTTCAATGCTTAGTGCCTTGCAGTTAGTTATCTTGGCATTTTAATCTTGAATTTAGTGTTATTTTAGTTTGAGCAACGACACGCTAGACATCATGTATCACTTTTTCTTTTTTAGTTTCTAATGAATATTCAGACCTGAGGTTTGCACGTGAACTTTCAAATCTTATTTCTTTAAAAAAAATTATCTTGACCATTTTAGTCTTAAATTTAGTGCTTTTTTAATTTGAGCAACGACACGTTACATATCACATATCACCTTTTTTAGTTTCCAATGCATATTCAGTCCTGAGGTTTGCACGTGAACTTTTAAAGTTTAATGCTTTTTTTTTCTATCTTGGCAATTTTAATCTTGAATTTAGTGTTTTTTTTAGTTTGAGCAACGATACGTTTGACATCATGTATTACTTTTTCTTTTTTTAGGTTCCAATGTATATTCAATCCAAATATTTTTCACGTGAACTTTCAATGCTTAGTGTATTTCAATTTTTTTATCTTGGCCATTTTAGTCTTTAATTTAGTGCTTTTTTAGTTTGAGTAACGACACGCTAAACATCTTTTATTATTTTTTCTTATTTAGTTTCTAATGCATATTTAATCCCGATATTTTTCACGTGAACTTTCAATGCTTTGTTCTTTTTGATTTGTTATTGTGGTCATTTTAGTTTTGAATTTAGTATTTTTTTAGTTGAACAACGACACGCTAGACAACATGTATCTGTTTTTCTTTTTTAGTTTCCAATGCATATTCAATCCCCACATTTTTCATGTAAACTTTCAATTCTTAGTGCTTTTTAGTTTTTTATCATGGCCGTTTTAGTCTTTCATTTAGTGAATTTTTTTTTGAGCAACGACACGCTAGACATCATGTATTAATTTTTCCTTTTTAGTTTCCAACACATATTCAATCCCGACGTTTATAACGTGAACTTTCAATGCTTAGTTCTTTTCAATTTTTTTTACTGTGGCCGTTTTAGTTTTCAATTTAGTACCTTTTTAGATTGAGCAACAACACACTATTATCATATATCACTTTTTCTTTTTTAGTTGTGGCCCAAAAATGCTCCGTTCATGATGTTTTGCCCGTTTATCCACCAAAATGGCCATGAAAATAAAATGGAACATACTGGGATGATCCCTTACCTACCTGGCATGCCTCGATCGATTTTTGGCCCACAATATGCTTAGACCCCGAACCCACCCCCAAAATCGTGGGCTGTATAACACACCGAT
>NC_061115.1:10788848-10825069 GCF_002878395.1 Capsicum annuum
CCGACCTCCCTGGCATGCCCCGATTAATTTTCGACCCATAACATGCCTGGACCCCGAGCCCACCCCCAAAACTGTGGGCTATAGCACACCGATTTTGCTCAAAAATATCCCATTTGTGCCGTTTCACCCGTATGTCCACCCAAATGGCTATGAAAAATTAAACGGACTACACTTGGACGATCCCCAACCTATCTGTCATGCTTCAATCATTTTCAGCACACAGCACGCCAGGACCCCGGGCTCACCCCCAAAACTGTGGGTTATAGAACACCAATTTGGCCTGAAAATACCCCGTTCGCGCCGTTTCGCCGTTTGTCCACCCAATTGGCGATAAAAAATTAAATGAACCACACTGGGATGATCCTCAACCTCCCTAGGTTTGGACGTGAACTTTCAAAACTTAGTACTTTTCAATTTTTTTATCTTGGCTGTTTTAGTCATAAATTTAGTGCATTTTTAGTTTGAGCAACGACGCGCTAGACATCATGTATTACTTTTCCTTTTTAGTTTCCAATGCATATTCAATCCCAAGGTTTGTCACGTGAACTTTCGATGCTTAGTACATTACAGTTTTTTTATGATGGTTGATTTAGCCTTGAATTTAATGCTATTTAGATTGAGCAACGACACGCTAGGCATCTTGTATTACTTTTCCTTTTTTAGTTTCCAACGCATATTCAATACCGATGCTTTTCATGTGATTTGAATTCTTAGTATTTTTTCATTTTTTATCTTGGTCATTTTATTCTTGAATTTAGTGTTTTTTTAATTTGAGCAACGACACACTAGACATCATGTATCACTTTTTCTTTTATAGTTTTCAATTCACATTCAGTCCCAAGGTTTGCACGTGAACTTTCAAAGCTTAGTGCTTTTTAGTTTTTTATCTTGGCCTTTTTAGTCTTGAATTATATGCTTTTTTAGTTTAAGCAATGACACGCTAGACATTATGTATTACTTTTTCTTTTTTACTTTCCAATGCATATTCAATCCAGACGTTTTTCACGTGAACTTTCAATGCTTAGTGCTTTTCAGTTTTTTATCTTGGTTATTTTTGTCTTGAATTTAGTGTTATTTAGTTTGAGCAACGACACACGGGACATCATGTATCACTCTTTCTTTTTTGGTTTCCAATTCATATTCGGTCCCAAGGTTTGTACATGAAGTTTCAAACCTTAGTGCTTTTCAGTTTTTTATTTTGGCTGTTTTAGTCTTGAATTTAGTGTGTGTTTAGTTTCAGCAATGACTCCCTAGACATCATATTCAATACCGATGTTTTTCATGTGAACTTTCAATTCTTAGTACTTTTCAATTTTTATAACACCCTGCTTTTTCGAGCTAAAGTTGAACCATCTTTTCGAAGTATATAGATCTGAACCCTATGGTTTGTATTTAGATATAAGTGTGAATAACATTTCCATAGTGTGAGAACATGCTTGAAGATGAATATTTGTCATAAAAATCTCCTAGCTCAAAAGTTAAGTTGAGCACTTTATTTTTGATTGACTTTTAGTTGATGATTTTGTATAACCCTCCGAGACTACCCCACGGTGATTAGGACCACAAATGATCCTAAGCTAACCCTTGTACTGGCTTAACTCGTGAGCAACTGAATGAAATACATAAAGCTTGAACTAATAATCGAAAGAAAAGTTTTTAGCTGAACATCTTCAAAACAAAACTATTAAAACTATTACAACTCTGGTTACACAAAACAAAACTGAAATCAAATACATCAATTCTACTAACTGTCTATGAAGCCTCTACTAGTATTGACTATAGGTAGCCAGTACATCACCCCCAGCTATCCTAAATCAATACGACTGAATAAAGTAAACCAGTTGCTACTTGAACTATGACTGACTCGAGCCCTCGAATTAGAAGGACTTGTCACCTGAAGCTGCAAACTGTCTGATTATGATGTGTGGGCTACAATGAGTACTTACATTATGAGACAATGTAGCACATTGACATATATGTGGATCAGTACTTCTGAAATGTACTGAGTATGTGAGGGTAAATGCATAAGTAAAAACTGTTATGAATCGAACAGAATAAGCAAACTACAAGCAAAAGGAAAAACAAGAACACACATATTTACGTGGAAACTCTTGTGGAAAAAACCACGAGCAGAGATAAAGGAATTCACTATAATGGAGAGGAGTACAATATGGAGACGATAGTTTCAATTTAGTGTATATAAGAACAGACCGAAACAACCCACTAAACTCACTTATTTAATACATGCATACAAAAAGGTCTTAGCCCAAAAACATACAGGTCCATACCGCCGGGGTTTCACCCCCGTATCCCCAACAGGATTAATGGTGGGATTCGGTATTAGGCCTATCCACCCGATCCCTATGCTACCACCACAGAACCCATGAAAAATCATAAACATGCGTTGCACCACAAACTTTTTAGGGCCGGATCAACAAAATTTGAGTCACAAACTCTAATAAAAATATTAACTTAATGTACATATAAGCCTTTAAACAATGCATGCAAAGTGTAAATGACTCACCTTGGGCTTGAATAAAAGAAAATTGGTAAAATCAATCCTGAATAATAAAACATACTGCATAATCTTTGTGAGCCATAACACTTAGTTCTAAAAGTTGTACTGTTACTCTTTATTTTATGAGGTTCTTCTAACCAACATAAACCATGTGAGATATCATGGAGTTCAACATCTCGCATCCATGTTGGTAGGGTTGTCCTACCCTTGTCATCGAAATAGAACCTAAGTTAAAATGATCACTATGCTAAACACATATTGGGACTTAATCCTATGGTGGAAAATTTTTTGGGGGCATGTTACCTTGGTCTCATACCCAACATGGTTCTAAAAACTACTCTCATATTACTTATATGCTCTCTCTTTTAGAAATCCACCTTAAAATGGCATAAGGGTTTATAATGAAAACTAGTTATGCTCCTCTTTTCTTTAAATTTTAATCAAAATAAATTAATGTGGATTCCATCTCTTAACTGAGGATCAAAAGATCAATTCTGGTTTTAAATCTTGAAACAAACTTATCATATAATGCTTAAAAGCATAAACTTCTTGAAATCTCAACACTTAAACTTAGGGCTTAAAATTCATGCTATAAACTCATGGTAGTGCATACTAAATCTTCGTACTTAATATAATTCTTTAAATACTTCAACAATACAAGACAAGATAGCGCAATCTCATTCATAATATAAATTTCATAAGTTAAAAACAAAAACATAAGCACTTCTTAACATACTTAAAACTTTAAATCTCATAAAAATCACATGCTTCAAGAATATACATACTTGGGTATGAAACCTACTTCAAAACAATTAAATAAAATCTTAAAATCGTGTAATTTGGGCACAAGGGTGAAAGCATACCCTTGTTCATAATCCCACATACCTTAATAGGCTTGATTTGATGGAGAAAGTTTGACCTTGAAAGCCTTGGAGATGATCTTAAAAGCTTTTCATGAAAATATTGGACTAGAGAACTTAAATTCTTGTTTATCTTAAAGTGAATATAACTTAAAGTTGAAGTTCTTTGGAGTAGGTTAGGGTTTGTTATTGGAGAGGAGGGCTTTCTTGGAGAGAAATTATGAATAAAGTGACAAATAATGCTCCTTTGGGGATTTAATTATGTGTTATGGACAAATGGGGTGCAGTAAAATGACCCATTTGTCCTTAAAAATGCTGAACCAAAAGCTGTAAAATAGAGGCGGGCGATGGAGCATGCGCCGTGGGCTAATCACGCACCCTCGCTGCCTCTCTCACAAAAATTGCTATATCGCTTAGGTATCAAATTAAGGACAAATTGTTATAGTTGAAAAAGCTAACTAAATCATATACAATTTGGGAGTCTTGAGATGGAAAGATCTATGTTTGTCAAAAGTTATACATGTTCAAAGTTGATCCTGGTAGAATCGAATGCCAAACTTTGGACGAATCAAAGGCTCTTAGCTCAACTTTGTTCTAAATGATTCTTATGAATATTTTTCACCTGAAAATAACTTCACACACTAGTATAAATATCATGGCATGTATATTCAAAATAAATTCTTGGTATAAGAGTTTATACTAGTAATAATGATGCTTCAAAGTCTAGCCCGAAAATGTGTGGTGTTATATTTTGCTTGGGTCAACTTTCAGCAACCATTTATCCTAGGATATAAAGGGTTATGTGGCCTACTATGTCAACCTAAATCCCTTCGAGTCTTCTTTCCAAAGCCACCAATCGTTTGTCAATGTAAAACCTCACATTTTTCTAAGCTAAGAAATCAACTGTTGTTCCTGCGTGTGTAACCTTTAAACCCATAATTTATATTTTAATGCATGTATCACATTCATTATCCTAGTTAGGAGAGAGATTGTGATGTATAAAACATGTTCATAAGAGTCACTTAGAGCAAGGTGAGCTAAGATCTTTTGAATCGACCAAGTTTTGGTGTTTGATTTCCCAAGGGTAAGACTTGAATGAGTGTAACTTTACCTATATATGGGATTTGTCAGTTTTAGACCCAGAAAATTATAGATAATCGAATTAACTTTCCAACTATGCCAATTTTACCTTAATCCGATACTTGAGTGAAAAGTTATGCCATTTTTCGTGTGAGGCAGTAAGGGATCGTGATAGCCCAGCGCCGTGATGGCTATTCAACCCGACTAGGGGTCGCGTCGCAAGGGATGCTCAACCCAATTGAGGGTGGCACCGCGGTGGCTATTCCCCCACAGTTTTAGCTTCTTAAGGGTGAAGGATCATTTGGTCCTTTCCCCTCAATCCGAAACGTCTATAGCACGAATTATAATACTTAAAAGGGCATTATTTGTCCATCTTCTTCAAATAAACTCATGTAAGAACACTCTCCTTTTACCAAGAACAACAATTCAAGATTTTTCTCTCAAGAACACAAGTATTTCTCCAAGAACTCATCAATTAAGGTATGTCGGTTTATGATCAAGGATATTCCTTTCATCCTTATTTCCAAAACTTGGTCTTTATTTAAGATTTCATATTTTGTAAATTAGGGTTTATTCCCAATTACCATTATTTAATGATTATAATGATACATGTGATTTAAATGTTGAATTGCATGTCTCTTTTCATATATTTATGTGTGTGATAGGATTTTGCATATTTCCAATTGATTTTTAAATTGTGATTCTTGATTTCATTGTCTTGATATTGTTGAAGTATTTCAAAAAGTATATTGAGCAAGAAGTTTTTCTATGAATTTTTATGGATTTAAAGTATAGGTTTGTCACAACCCGAGTCGAGGCCCTGGCTGCGACGGGAATCCCAAACCATCAAGGCCCGAGAGACCCCTCTAACTCCCCAACCCACTAGTGATATTATCCGCTCTGGCCCAGGTACGCACAACTTTAAAATGCATCACTAGGGAGTAAGACTTTCTTACTTATATACCTAAAATACCTCATGTGTTTAGTCGATGTGGGACTCCTTCCTAAGTTGGGGTGTTACATACACCCCCCTTATGGACTTAGCATCCTCGCTGAGGTTTGCCCCACCGAATGGGATTTGCATAAACTCAGGACTGAGGTTTACCCCGCCTTATCAGGATTTTCCTATGCTCAGTTTGAACTCTGGCCCATATAGATAGGGCTAACATAGAAGCGACTTTGATACTATTCTGTCATCACCTGCGCCAGGGCCCTGGCCTCGATGGGCATCCCAAACCATCAAGGCCTGAGAGACCACTCTAACTCTCCAACCCACTAGTGATATTATCCAATCTGGGCCCACGCCCGCACGACTTTAAAATGAGTCACTAGGGAGTAAGGATTTCTTACTTATATACCCAACATCCCTCCTGTGTTTTGTTGATGTGGGACTCCTTCCTAAGTTGGGTGTTATAATTTAAGTATTGATATTTCAAGAAGATTATGATTTTAAGTCTCCTTTATAAGTTTTTACCAAGATTTAAGAAAGAAATTGATCTTTTGATCCTAAGCAAAGATAAGGAATCCACATTGTTCATACAGTTTGAGAATTAAAAAATGGGAAGCATAATTCGTTTTCATTATAAACCCTTGTGCTATTTTAAAGTGGATTTCCTAAAGTCTGAGTGAAAGCATGGGAGTAGTATTTAGAACCAAGTTTGGTATGTTTCTAAGGTCTCATTCCCTAGATATACATGCCACCATAGGATTAAGATTAAGTATTCATAGGGGACTAAGTCAGTGATCACTTAAGATAAGGTTATACTCCTTAACATGAGTATGACACCTCTCCCCATCATGAGGTTTTCCCCATAGGGGAACAATAAGTTGGACTCCATGATACCTTAAATGATTTATGTCGATTATAAAAACCTCCTAGAGTCCCTAAGTACAAAATCAGAATAACAGAACAACTTATAGAAACTAAGTGTAGAGACTCAAAATTATATATAGATATTGTTTTACATAAAGACATTTTCCATGAGATTCCAACTTTTGTTTTATAGAAGATAAAGGTGAGTTCATCTACACTTAGCTTGCATGATTTGAAAATAGAATAAAAGTACAACTTCATATAATTAAGTGTGGTGGCTCACAAGAATTACTTTTATGCTTTACTACTTTTGACTTACGATGTGACAGTTTTATTATTCAAGCCAAGGTGGGTCACATACACTTAGCATGAAGTTTTGAAAGTTTTTTTGAATATTGCATTATTGTTTCACTTATGTATTCACCTCCACAGGCTCAGTACATTTCAAAAGTACTGATCCACATAGACATCTATGTGCTAGATTGTTTAATAATGTAGGTTCAGGTGCCCAGTTCCAGCAGCATGATTGACCACGAGCATCTCTATCTACATCCCAATAGTTGGTGAGTCCTTATAGTCTGAGGAACCAGATATTCATATTTTTAGCTTTATGCAGTATTTGATTAGTTATTTTAAGTTCAGTTTGAGTCAGCTGGGGGTTTGTCCCAGCGACTCTCTAGTTAGTAGAAGTAAAATCTTGTTCAGCTGTTAGTTACATTTTAGATTTTCCAGTGTTAGTTTTTAGACTTTTAAATTAAATTTTATCAGACAATATGTTTAGTTAAATCTAGTTCAGTTCTAATAGTATTCAGTATTTCAGTATTTTCACATGCACAGATCTCTTTATTAAGAGTTTTAGATTTAGTAGAAAGCTTATAGGGTTAGCTTGAGACTACTCATAATTTTGTACACCATGTGATGTTCGGGGTACTTTTCTGGGGCATTACAAACTTGGTATTATAGCCTAAGGTTTAAAGAGTCCTATGGAGTCAGATAAACCGCATTACATAGAGTCTTGATCATAGATGTGAAGAGCGCCATATTTTTTAGCAAGAGGCTATAGGATGTCTTATAAGTCATCCTTTTAGTTCATGATCTATCATGCTTACAGTGACTTTATCTGCTTTTAACCCGTGCTCTTACATGATAGTTGAATATGCCTCTTCTCTGAGCTAATACACGTAGATATAATAACCAACCACCGTCTACTACTGACCCTCTAAATGAGAATATATCCCATGCTGAATTTTGGGCTGCCTTTCAGGCATTGGCCCAAGCCGTTACTGCCAATGTTTAGGGCAACCATCAGGCTGTAGTTCCATTTCATCAGAATAGTGATTTAGCTGCAACCAAAATTCGTGACTTCATGAGAATGAATCCACTTGAGTTCTTTGGGTTAAAAGTAGGTTCCCCACACCTATACTTAGATGAGGTGAGAAAGATCACCTAAATTATTCATATTACTAAGGAAGAGAGTGTAAATTTAGCATCCTGTAGGCAGAAAGCTATGGCGTATGATTGGGTGGTTATGTGAAAGAATGGCAGAGGTGAGAATGCAACTCTTTAGAGTTGGTAGGTGTTTTAGTATGCGTTTCTAGGTAGGTTTTTTCCATGTTCATTGAGTGAAGCTAAGATAGAGGAGTTCATGAACCTGAGGCAGGGCTTGATGATAGTAAAAGAGTAATGCCTAAAGTTCAATCAATTGTCTAACTATGCCCCTAACACGATGGCTGACCCTTGTCGAGTATGAGTATGTTTGTTACTAGAGTATCTGGTTTTCTTATCAAGGAGTGTAGGAATTCCATACTTATTGGTGATATGGATCTTACTAGGCTGATAATTCATGATCAACAGATTGAGGTAGAGAATTTAAAGAGGAGAGAGAGGAAACAAGAAGGCTAGAATCAACCAATTTGAATATGGCTAGACAAGGTTTGGAGGGGGAAATAATTTGTAGTTTTAGGGTAGCTCAACAATGCTAGTGCTATCTTCAGCCAGTGCTATCATACCTAGAACCAAATAGAAGCAGTGAGGTATAATTTTTATGTACAGTTTTAGAATAGTATGGGTGGAAGGCCAATTTTACTACATGTGCTAAGTGTGGTAAGAATCAACCTAGTGAGTGCTTGTTGTTATAAAAAGGTTATTATGGATATGGTCAATTAGGTTATGAATTCAAAGAGTGTGTGTATACTAATTAAGAAGAAAGGATATTCATCCCCAGACTTAGGATACTACTACAGCAGCTACTCTAGTTCGCCCAGTCTCTCCTTAGGGAATGTCATCTAGTACCGGTGGCGGTAAACACTAGAATCGTTTCTATGCTTTTCCATTCCGTCACTAGCAGAAGAGTTCACCAGATATTGTTACTGGTATGCTTTGTGTCTTTCATCTTGATGTTTATTTTTTATTAGACCTTGGGTCAAATATCTCTTATATAACCCCATTAGTTGTAGTAAATTTTGGGACAGGTCCTGAAAAACTCTCTAAGCTCTTCTCAGTTTCCAGCCCAGTGGGTGAGTCAGTTGTTGCCAAACGAGTCTATAGAAAGTGTCCTATAAATGTCCTTCCTAAAATCATATTAGTAGACCTTATAGAGTTAGACATGATCGACTTTTACATTATTCTGGGTATGGATTGGCTCCATTCCTATTATTCATCTATAGATTGTCGCACTCAAGTAGTGAAGTTTTAGTTTCTTGATAAGCCAATCCTTGAGTGGGAAGGTAATTCATTATCTCTCAAGTGTCTTTTTATGTCCTATCTTAAAGCCAGAAAGTTGATATCAATAGGGTGTATTTATCATTTAGTTCGAGTCAAAGACACTAACTCTGAGACTCCAACAATACATTCAATCCGAATAGTCAATGAGTTTCCCAAAGTTTTTCCTGGAGATCTTCCAGGGTTACCTCCCAATAGAGAAATAAAATTCAGCATCGATCTTCTTCAAATACTCATCCCATCTCAATTTCTCTGTATCATATGGCTTCCGTTGAGCTTAAAGAGTTAAAAGAGCAGCTTAAAGAACTCTTAGATAAAGGTTTCATAAGGCCCAATGTTTCTTCATAGGGATATCCCATCCTATTCGTGCATAAGAAAAATAGTTCTCTCTGAATGTGTATTGATTACCGTCAGTTGAATAAAGTCACAATCAAAAATAAATATCCTCTTCCAAGATTGATGACTTATTTCACAAACTCCAAAGTGCAAGCTATTTCTCCAAGATATACCTTAGATCTGGCTATCACCAGCTTAAACTAAGGGAATGTGATGTCCCAAAGACAATAGTCAGAATTCATTACGGTCACTTTGAGTTTCTAGTCATGTCATTTGGCCTAAAGAATGCCTCAACAACCTTTATGGACTTTATGAATATAGTCTTCAAACAGTATTTAGACATATTTGTCAGAGTATCTATCGATGATATCCTTGTTTATTCCTATAGTGAAGATGATCATACAGAGCATCATAGAATTATGCTGAACTCATCAAGATCACCAGCTGTTCGCCAAATTCAGCAAGTATGAATTTTGGCTAAGGCCAGTAGCTTTCCTCGGTCATATTTTTTTCCGGTGATAGTATTAGAGTTTATCCCCAAAAGACCGAAGCAGTAAGAAATTGGCCTAGACCAATCTCTCTATCAGACATCTGGAGTTTCTTCAGTTTAGCTGGCTATTACTGGCAGTTTGTTGAGGGATTTTAATCTATTACGTCCCCCTGTCCAGATTGAATCGAAACAAAGTTAAGTTTCAGTGGTCAAATTCTTGTGTGAAGAGTTTTAAGGAGTTGAAGGCTCGACTCACTTTAGTCCTAGTTTTGACATTACCTGACAGTACAGATGGATTTGTTGTTTATTGTGATGCATCTATAGTTGGTCTGAGTTGTGTTATGATGCATAAAGGTAAGGTCATATTCTATGCCTCTAGATAGATTAAACCTCATGAAAAGAACTACCCTACCCATGATCTTATGTTGGCCGTTGTTGTGTTTCCATTTAAAATCTGGAGGCACTATCTTTATGGGGTGCATGTTAATGTGTTCACCAACCACAAAAGGTTGCAATATGTGTTTTTGTAGAGAGAGTTAAATCTTCATCAGAGAAGGTGGTTGAATTGTTAAAAGACTACGACATGATTGTTTTATACCATCCGGGCAAGGCTAATATTATGGAAGACGCCCTTAGTAGACTATTTATAGGTAGTGATGCTTATATGGAGAATGATAAGAAAGAGTTAGTTTGTGAAGTTCAACAGTTAGCTAGATTTTGTGTGTTGGTTAACCCAGCTGAGGGTAATGTTTGGGTCTAGAGTAGTTTTGAGTATTGTTTAGTTTCCGAATTAAAGGAGAAGCAAGATAGGACTCCAGTTTGGTTAGGCTGAAGGAGTCAGTTAGAGATCAGAAGGTAGAGGTTTTTTCCAATGGGGGAGATCGTGTGTTGAGATACCAAGAAAGACTATGTGTGTCGTGTTGTGATAGTTTGAGGTAATGGATTATGGAGGAATCACATGGTGCATGTTACTCCATTCACCCAGGAGCCACTAAGATGTACCGAGACTTGCAGGAATTTTATTGCTGGAGTGATATAAAGAAAGATGTTACAGAATTTGAGGTTAAGTGTTCTAACTGCCAATAGGTTAAAGTAGAGCACTAAACGCCTGGTGGTACCTTACAGGAGTTTAGTATTCCAACTTGTAAGTGGAAAGAGATAAACACGGACTTTCTGATAAGGTTACCTCATTTGCGTCATCAACATGATTCGATTTGGGTTATTGTATACAGATTGAACAAATCAGCCCATTTCTTGCCAGTTCACACATCCTTCTCAACCGTAGATTATGCTAAGCTTTATATTAGAGAGTTAGTCAGATTACACAGAATTTCATCATTTTAGATAGGTGTACTCAGTTTATCTCTCACTTGTCTTGGCACCCAAGTTCATCTCAGTTCAGTTTTTCACCCTGAGACAGATGGTTAGGCAGAGAGGATCATTATACCTTAGAGGATAAGTTAAGGGAATGTGTTCTTGACTTCAAGGGTAGTTGGAAGGATCACTTGTCGTTGATCGAGTTTACCTACAATAACAGAACTATTCTAGTATTCATATGCCCCTGTTTGAAGCTTTTTATAGGAGAAGATGTGGATCACCCATCGGTTGGTTCTAAGTAGGTGAGGCTACTTTGGTAGGATGTCACGACCCGAACTAGAGCCCAGGCCGTGACGACCATTCCAAACCATAAAGGCCCAAAACACCCCTATTTGTCTAATAATCATGCACATAACTCATATGACAAAAGAAATGCAGAAGATAAATAATATTATGAAAACATAGACAAGAATCATATGAAATCAATAACGGGGAATAATGTCCCACAATCTCAACACAACATATCTATAACATCTGCAAAATCTCTACTACATGACTGAAATAAATATCTATCTGAAAACTGGAACAAGGCCCCCAGTAGACCCAAAACTAATAAATGATAAGTGAAACTGCCAGATATCAGGCCTTCCAAAATGTAGAAGGTTCACCAAGTGACTCTACAAATCTGTCTGAGGAATCTACTGATTTTTTGGACCCCTAGATTGTGCCTCCAAATCTGGGAGGGAAAGGGGTCAGTACAAAAGTACTGGTACACAGAGATCTCAAAACAAAACATAATATTTTTACAAAATATAGTTGAGAGCCATTATAAATCAGTTTCATATCAAATAATTTGAAAACACATGGGCGTAATGAAATTGTTTTCAACAACAATGTAATGCAGCTGAGCTAGGTGGAATACCCTACATATCACATTTAAACCAACTGTTAAACCTTGGTTTCCGCCGATATTAGAGTATAAGTGAGGGGAATTCACATAAGATCACATAGCAGGGTGTCTTAACCCAATGGTAGTGCACAAAATCACAAAGTAGGGCTCCTAACCATATTCCAAACTTGGGAATGCATAAAGTCAGGTACGCAAGATCACAAAGCAGGGTACCAAATTCCCATGTCGGCAAACACGGTTTCCAGCGATGAGCCCTTACACTCAAACGCCTTCTTCAGACATCCACCTATCTAATGTAAAATCAATACATGCAAATTTCATCTAACTCAATCACATGTCATATTCTGTAAGGTATCGTCATACCTAACTTGCAAGCCATCAATATCACATCATTCGTCTCATTCAACCATTGTATTCAACATGTTTCAACACAAATAGCCCTCTCGTTTTCAAGTCAAAATCATATCAATTCTCAAAATATTTCATGTCATGCTTTTCAAGATGTTTTCAAACAATTTACAACTTATGAAAATTTAAAACAAATTCACACCAAGAGAGGGATTCCATATAATTCATGCTCTCAAATTAATACCTTTTCAAAACACATGCATATACATATATAATATGTCAAATCACTTCGGAAATAGGCTTAAAGACCAAATCAATGTTATAGAAACGTTCAAAACATGATTATATTCGTAGTTTCAAAACCCCCATTGTAAAGCATGAATTAAAAGGCCCATGAGATTTTAGGATAACTCCACGTACCACTATATGCGAAGATGATAGGTGTTTCTTGAAGCCTACATTCTGAGGATTTCAAATACGTAATTAGTTTCAAAAACCCACGGTTGAATCTGGAGTTGGTTGGGTTTTTATTTTGAAATCCTAAGGAGAGTTCTTGAGCAATTTTGATGAATGAAGGTGTATTTTGGGGTATTTGGGGACTGAATTTCATGTTTATGGTTAAATAAGGGTGGGAAAAGGACCATTTTACCCCAAAAACGGAGTGTTTGAGTCACTTGAGTAGTAATGTATGCGGCGCACACCTTATCGCATAATATAGGTTGTGCGGTGCACTCTTTATCGCACACATTAGGTTGTTTGTCGCACACCTTATGTCATAAGTTAGGGTGTGCGTCGCACACCTTATGCTGCACGACACACTCCACTTTGCAAAGCCATAACTTAATCCTCGAGTGTTGGATTTTTTTGAAATTGGTATCTTTGGAAAGATAATTCGAAGGAATTTCATTTGATATATAGTAGGCACTCTATTCAATATATACAAAGAGTAATGACCAATTGAAGTTGACCCAAGTTTTGATGCTTACTAAAACTCAATCGATGGAAAAACGTTCAACTCGTCCTTGAGTTAGGGGACCTTTATGATCTCGATTCATGCTCATCTAGATTTATACACCACATAGTTGATTAAAACACTATATTCACAATAGATTTATTGTTTTTGGAATGTGTACAAGTAGAAATGACAATTTACGTTAAAGTTTGAAAGTATGGGGTGTTACATTATCTCCCCCTTGGGATCATTCGTCCTAGAATTATGGGTAGGAACTTGTTGAAGCCTTAAAGGTATGGAATAACGCGGACACAACTTGTCCGCTAATAAAGAATAAACTGATATAACCATGACCATATGGCTGGAACTACTAATATTCTGAATTCTTATATCGGACATGCATATCTGATGCATGGAATACACGACTGAAGCTACTCATAAGCTGAGTTCTCATAATGAACATGCATACCTGATGCATGGATTTGTTACTGAGTTGTTCTCATGAACGCAGAACTGAGTACACTGATAAGCTGAACTTTTTGTATTGGACATGCATTTCTAATGGATGCATATCTGACTGAACTGACGTATGAACGTATGACTGAATACGCAATGATAACTGGTGCGGAGCTTGTAATAAGAATCTATGCATGGAAATGAATGGGGTATCTCCCCCTTGGGATCCTATGTCCCTCGATGAATGCTCAATTCACTAAGATGCTCAAAAAACTGAGGCGATGCACTAGGCACCTACAAATTTAACCATATCTGAACATCTGGAATCTAAATCTAGTACATGACGCATGAATTAAGCTATACTCGCAAATAATAGTATACTCTATCTTGTAATAGTAACATATCTGAGATTTTGGGTAGCATGATTAAATAAAGAGACGAGAAAACAAGTCATGCGAATTTGACTACTTAACTGATCTGCTGTCCATATAGACTGAACTATACTAGAAACTTATACTCAATCTGGAGTATCTCTTCAAAACTCTATCTAAAGAAGTTCTAGTAGTAATAGGAAGCCACGAATCTTAGGTATGGATTACACGAGATATCCAACTGAGGAAATCACAATATTTACACTACTCTATAGTCTGGAATATAGACATATAACTCATAAATCAGGATAGAATTACCAGGCCTTAGTCAGTGCGACTTCTTACTTTCAAGCTTAGCACACTTCTCGAGTATCCCTTAGCTTACTATTCTCCTTAATTACCATACTCATTGATTCAAGTTATAATCCTTATAAATCTTTCTACTATTGTCTAAAGTAGCTTAAATCCTTTCATGGTGATCAAGCCAAATTTAAATCACAAAATACAATATGCCATACCACAATACTAGTCTAAACCATATGATTCAGTCTTCTGTATCCTCTTGAGATATCACACCCTAAGCATAACGTGTCCTTACCACTTCAACGACCATATCTAAACTCTTACTATGGATTTACTAGAGCATATTGTGTCCCTCTACTTAAATCCCAACATGTCATTCAAACCTATCTTTATAACCACATATGACCTCCAAGGCAAACACCTATAAGGACATACTTCACATATTCTCTAAACCACTATCAATATAACTCCCATACGCTACCCCAAGAACATATACACATAAATTCTCACTAACCATCACATATATCAAAGATTTAGCCCCAAACTTACTTAACACTTAAGGCCTTATCTAAAACAAGCATACTATGCTTTTTATCAACAGGAAAACATTTACTCCTCACCACTATCCTTACATAAGAAGGAGTCACAAAAGGCTAAAACATAATATTTATAAACATAGAAGGGTATTATATGAAACTTAACACTTAACTAAGGCATGAGGAGTAGCAAATCAACATTCGAGATGTATCAAAGCGCTTTGAATTTAGGGTATTCATGGCTGTAAGCTGAATCTTCCCAATCATTTGGCGTAAAACATGAGTTATCGAGACTGAGCATACTATAGGGTGCGAACATATATTTCATGAGCTGCATGACCTCAATTTGGAGTTTGTAACATATGGAATGTAATTCCAACTACTGAATGAACTGGAACTCTTCATTTTAGAACTAGAAGAGTACATGATTCGCTATTTCAAGCATGATCATGAACTACGATTATCGAACTGACATGTAAGGCATGAGTATGTATTAGGATCACTGAAAAATACTGAGATAGGAATGGGTTGAGTCTCACTCTTACTTTCTGACATTCTATGTCGTCATGAGATCACTACTAGAATTTGAGAGCCTGACTTGGTTCTTCGTTCTATCATCTCCCCCTTGGCTTTAAGCCATCATCTTAAGTTTGGGAGATCCCTTACTAAACTTTAAACTTAACCGCACTCACTGGACTCTGGGGTCTGAAATATGACAATACACAAAATTAATAGAACTTCACTCGAAAGCCCACACATAAAAGCGGAAAACCCACTGCTAATACTACCTTCTGAGATACACTCTATATTTCGATAGCCACAATAGTCATAGTATAATGCTTGCACACTTATTTCTATTGGTTCAACTTTCAAAACTCAAACTTAGATTCTAACACTTAATATGGATATCACTAAGCCTTTGATGAACCATACCACTTCCGTCCTAGCATACCAATATTGCTACTCCAAACTTATATCTCTCTACCATGAGAATAGAGATCACATCAAAAGTCTTAACACTATCAATCAAGGCTCCTTAACTTGGCAATCTAGAACACCATATACTATCTAACTAGTCCTTTTCAAACTAACAACTCAACGGTACCACTAGTCGCACGTAACATGTAATAGTCTTAGAGAAATGCCACAACTCCATATCGCCTTGGACATACTTAAACACTATACCTACAACATTATACTTCATTACGAATCAACTTAAAATTAAGTCATTTCATACACCGTTCAAGCCTATTAGATCACTTCCATTACCATATAACTAGCATCATTAACCAAGAAATCATCACAACCACCTTCATGGACTTCAACTGTTCAAACCTTAAGGTCTAGTACTAAACATGATTTTTCAAACCAACCTTTACGCGTGATTCTCTCTTGGAAACCATAAAATAAATATCAAGAAACATTAGTACACTAGAACTTCATAACCACAATAATCAATCTTGACCTTACGGTCTTCCTTATCATAACTCATTAGCATGTACTATTTCAACACATCAAGCCTACTAAATTCAAAACATACATCATTAATCTCATGCCACTATATTTACCACCACATTCTACACTTAAATTCAAGCCTATAGTTTAGCGTCAATAGTCTACCACCAATGACGAGGGAAACATAATATACTAATCCTTCAAATTGGAACATTCTATCCAAATACCTCAAAATTTGCTACATACCTTCTCATAAGTAGTACTAGTTTACAACTACTACAAAAAAAGTCAAGGGGTAAGGTCACATAATAGTCATGATCAACCTTAATCTAATATTATAACCCCATACGATCTTATCTACTTATGCGGATTTCTCACCTCATACTTACTTACTCAAGCATATATTTAGACTGCCTTCAAATTCCTCAGACAACCATGAGTCTATAATCATAACTTACTTGCTAATATAGTCATTTTTCACATTCAAGCAACCAATAAATCACGCTGACTGACAACTCCTTCTCTATCTTATACTAAACTAACTCACAAGGACGAATCACCTCGTTACCAACTCCATCTCATGCAAACAGATTCAGCCATACATATATTAAACCAACAAAAGAAAAACAAGTGGGACAACAAGTTTCTAGTGAATCAAAATAGGCCTCACACGGCTTCACTAGACTTTAATTTTTTTTTTTCAAAAACACCGTGATAACAAGATTACATATTACAAGAGATAGGAAATTGACACATAATATTAAATGGTCTAAGAATACACATCTTACTCTGTATAAATAAAAATTTGAGGAAAATACTTCCCCCATGGACTACCATACCATCCACACGTGCTACTAGCTACCACATTAGTTTATCACTATAAAGGGGTAAATCATCCTCAAACATCAGTTATTAAACTGAAATATTCATTTACACCAAAAATCATCCTCACTCTGACTTCTAACTTGTGACTTCAGATCACTAACTTCTTGGTCTAATTTCATTACCGATAGGTCATGACAACAACACTTTAACTTATTCTACTATTCGGGTGGAAATACAGTTTTAACTTTCTGCTATACACCGTCCACATCTATATCAATATTTTAGGGAGGGACTAGATGCACTTAATACCTTAAGCTATAAAGCACGATTCCATCAGGATCAATGTTACATCAGAATCAACATATATTGAAGCACCAACAGACTCCTCTCGAGTCTTTGCACAATTTTTTTTCTTATATGACACAATCGGAATAGACCATATCATATAGATTCTAAAATATTTGCACTTAAATCACCCCAATAATGGGACATGTCTGAGAACATCAGAGTAACGAAAGAATTTGGGATAACTTTACCTTTATATGGGCGACACTATAGCACGAATGACAACATGGAAGAGGAATATTTTGACTCTATTGCACAAACTGGAACATGAAGAAAGAGAGACATTCCTAAAAGACTAGTAGCCTTCTGCTTATAAGAGTGGTGTGCTACACACCCATAAACAAGACTCTACCCGACGTGATTTCGCAGACACCCTAGGACCATGAACTGTGCTCTGATACCAAGTTTGTCATGATCCAAACCACGAAGGCCCAAAACACCCCTATTTTTCTGATAATCATGTACATAACTCATATGATAAAAGAAATACGGAAGATAAACAATATTATAGAAACATGGTCAAGAATCATATGAAATCAATAACGGGGAATAATGTCTCATAATCTCAACACAACATCTCTATAATGTTTGCGAAATCTGTACTACATGACTGAAATAAATATATATCTAAAAACTGGGACAAGACCCCTAGTAGACCCAAAACTAATAAATGATAAGTGAAACTGCTAGATATCAGGCCTTCCAAAATATAGAAGGCTCACCAAGTGACTCTGCAAATCTGTCTGAGGAATCTACTAATTTTCTCGACCCCTAGAGTATGCCTCCGAACTTAGAAGGGAAGGGGGTCAATACAAAAGTACTAGTATGCAGAGATATAAAAACAAAACATAATATTTTTACAAAACATAGTTGAGAGTCATTATAAAGAAACTTCATATCAAATTATTTGAAAACACATGGGTGTAATGTAATTGTTTTCAACAATAATATAATGTAGCTGAGTTAGGTGGAATACCCTACAGATCATATTTACACCAACTATCAAACCTCGGTTGCCGCTGAGATTAGAGTATAAGTGAGGGGAAGGCACACAAGATCACACAGCAGGGTGTCTCGACCCAATGTTAGTACACAAGATCACAAAGCAGGGCTCCTAACCATAGTCCCAACTTGGGAATGATAAAAAGGTCAGGTATGCAATATCACAAAGAAGGGTACCAAATTTCCATGTCGGCAAACACAGTTTCCAATGATGAGCCCTTACACTCAAATGCCTTCTTCGGGCATCCAACTATCTCATGTAAAATCAATACATTCAAATTTCATCTGATTCAATTACATATCATATTCTGTAGGGTATCTTCATACCCGACTTTCAATCCATCAATATCACATCATTATTCTCATTCAACCATTCTATTCAACATGTTTCAACACAAATAGACCACTCGTTTTCAAGTCAAAATCATATCAATTCTCAAAATATTTCAGTCATGCTTTTCAATATGTTTTCAAAAAATTTACATCATATGAACATTTAAAACAAATTCACATCAAGAGAGGGATTACATATAATTCATGCTCTCAAATTAACACCTTTTCAAGACACATGCATAGACATATATAATATGTAAAATCACTTCGGAAATAGGCCTAAAGACCAAATCAATATGATAGAAATGTTCAAAACATAATTATATTTGTAGTTTCAAAACCCCCATTGTAAACCATGAGTTTAAAAGCCCATGAAATTTTTGGATAACCCCACATACCTTTATATGTGAAGATGATAGGTGTTTCTTGAAGACTACGTTCTGGTGATTCCAAATATACAATTAGTTTCAAAAACTCACGGTTGAATCTGGAGTTGCTTGGGTTTTTATTTTGAAATCCTAAGGAGAGTTCTTGAGCAATTTTGATGAATGAAGGTGTATTTTGGGATATTTGGGGACTGAATTTCATGTTTATGGCTAAATAAGGGTGGGAAAAGGACCATTTTACCCCAAAAATGGAGTGCTTAAGTCAATTGAGTAGTATTGTATGCGGCGTACACCTTATCGCATAATATAGGTTCTCAGGCGCACTCTTTATTGAACACATTAGTTTGTACGTCGCACACCTTATAGCATAAGTTAGGGTGTGTGTCGCACACCTTATGCTGCATAACACACTCCATTTTGTAAACCCATAAGTTCTTCCTCGAGTGTCGGATTTTTGCGCTATTGGTATCATTGGAAAGATAATTCAATGGCCTTTAATTTGTTATACAGTAGGCACTGTAATTCAATATATACAATAGTAATGACCAATTGAAATTGGCCCAAGTTTTGACGCTTACTAAAACTCAATCGATGGAAAAGCTTTCAACTCATCCTTGAGTTTGGGGACCTCTATGATCTCAATTCATGCTCAACTAGATTTATACACCACATAGTTGATTAAAACACTATATTCACAATTGATTTATGGTTCTTGGAATGTGTACAAGTAGAAATGACAATTTACGTTCAAGCCTGAAAGTATGGGGTGTTACATAGGACCAGACTTGGTGTTTGAAGCCATGTAGAAAGTCCTGTCAATTTAAGAAAGGTTGAAAAAGCTAAGATTCTCTAAAATCATATGTAGATGTGAGAAAAAGAGACCTTGAGTTTGAATCTTATGACTTAGTTATTTTAAAGATTTCTCCCATAAAGAGGGTGGAGATATTTGGGAAAAAAGGGAAGCTTAGTACCCGATAGTTTTTCTCTTACAAAATATTGAGTTGTGTTGGAAAAGTACCATATGAGATTGAGTTGCCTGTAGAATTGTCAGCCGTTCACCAAGATTTCCATGTATCCTTATTGAAGAAGTGTATTGGTGGTACAATTGTTGTAGATCCCTTTGAAAGCATTGAGATTAAAGATAGACTTTGTTACGAAGAAATCCTAGTTGAGATCCTAGATCACCAGATCTGTGGACTAAGGAACAAAGAAGTTCTCTTAGTCAAAGTTATTTGGTGAAATCAGTCTGTTGAGGGAGCCACTTGGAAATCAAAAGTATATATGCTAACCAAGTACCCTCATCTTTTCTCTGCTAGTTCAAACTTTTCTTAAGGTAACAGGTTTTGCTTATATTATGTCTTGTCAATATGTAGTTTCTGCCATATCATTAATTTCATGTCATTGCATGCATTCACTAATCAGTTTACTCATGTAATCATTCTTTTGGATATGCATATTTATTATGAAGTCTCATTCCCTCAGTATTCTTAATTTAGTTTGTCTCATTCGAGGACGAATGTTCACAAGAGGGAGATAATGTAACCCCTCGCATGCTTCTAAGCTAGAAAAAGAATCATTTTTCCTGCATGTGTAACTTATAATCCTTTAATTAATATTTTAATGCATGTCTAATGTTTATTAGCCTAGTGATAGGAGAACTTGTGATGTATAAAACATATTCATAAAAGTCACTTAGAGCAAGGCGAGCTAAGAGCTTTTGAAATGACCAACTTTTGGTGTTTGATTTTCCAAGGGTAAGCATTTAATGAGTATAGCTTTATTTATATGTGAAATTTTTCAGTTTAATACTTGTAAAATTGTATACAATCAAGTTATCTTTCCAACGATACCAATTTCTCCTTAATTCGATTCCCTAGTGAAAAGTTATACCATTTTTTGTGTGAGTCAGTAAGGGGTCGTGATAGCCCCATGGCGTGATGGCTATTCAACCCAACAAGGGGTCGTGTCATGAGGGCTACTTGACCCAACTAGGGGTCACACCACGGGGGTTATTCCCCTACAGTTTTAGCTTCTTAAGGGTCAAGGGGCACTTTGGTACTTCCCGCTCAACCCCATAATCCATAGCGCGAATTATAACACCCAAAAGGGCATTATTTGCCCAAATTCTTAAAATCAACTGGCGTAAAAACCCTCTCCTTTTCTAAGAGAAATAATTCAATATTTTCCTCTCAAGAACACAAGTATTTCTTCAAGAACTCATCATTTAAGATATGTGGGGTTATGAACAAGGATACTCTTTTCATCCTTATGGAAAAAACTTGATCTTTATTTAAGTTTTTATATTTTAGAAATTAGGGTTCATACCTAATTACCATTATTTGAAGATTATAATGTTAGAAGTGATTTAAATGTTGAACTACATGTCTATTTTAACATCTTTATGTGTATGATAGGATTTTGCAGATTTCCAATTGAGTTTTAAGCATTCTATTGTGATTCTTGATTTAGTTGTCTTGATATTGTTGAAGTATTTCAAGAAGTATATTGAGCATGTCATTTTGCTATGAATTTTCAAGATTTTAAAGCATGGGTTTTAAGACCTAACTCTAAGTATAGATATTTCAAGAAGATTATAATTTTAAGTCTCTTTTATAAGTGTTTGACAAGATTTAAGAAAGAAATCGATCTTTTGATCCTAAGCTAAGATTAGGAATCCACATTGCTTATACAGTTTGAGATTTAAAGAAAGGAAAGCATAATTGGTTTTCATTATAAACCCTTGTGCTATTTTAAAGTGAATTTCAAAAAAACTAAGTAAAAGAATGGGAGTAGTATTTAGCACTGAGTTGGATATGATTCCAAGTTATCATACCCCAGAAATACGTGCCACCGTTGGATTAAGATTAAGTTCCCATAGTAGGCTATGTCAGTGATCACTTAATATAAGGTTATACTCCTTCGAAAGAGTATGAAACCTATCCCCATCATGAGATTTTCCCCTTAGGGGAACAAGACATTGGACTCTATAACAACTCACATGGTTTATGTCGGTTGTAAAAACCTCCCAGAGTCACTATGTCCTAAATTAAAATAACAAAAAAACTTTTAGAAACTTAGTGTTGAGACTCACAATTTTTTGCAAATATTATTTTACATAAATACATTATCCATGATATTCCAACTTTAAGTTTATAGATGATAAAGGTGAGTTCTTCTACACTTATCTTGCATGATTTGAAAAAAGAATAAAAGTACATCTTTATAGAATTAAGTGTGGTGGCTCATAAGAATTACTCTTCTTCTTTACTACTTCTAACTTACGATTTGACAGTTTTATTATTCAAGCCAAGGTGGGTCACTTACACTTAGCACAAAGTTTTGAAAGTTTTTTTGAATATTGCATTATTGTTTTACTTATGTATTTACCCCTACATGCTCAGTACATTCAAAAAATATTGATCCACATATGCGTCTATGTGCTACATTATTTAATAATGAGGTTTAGGTGCTCAGTTCCAGCATCGTGTGACGTTCGAGGTACTTTCCCAGGGCATTACAGTCAATTCGAGTTCGGAGTCAAAAGTTATAAGTGTTTGAAAGAGGCCCTATCTAGGATCTATGATTTCTCTTTGACGCAAAGAAATTGTCAATGCACACTTCCTTAGCATTGCTTTGGACATGTGAAGCAAGCCCTAAGGTTTGATTTGACCATGTGACACATAGCCTTTTTGGGGTGTCAAAAAGTGTTCCTTCTGATTTATTTTAAGAGCATAAAGGTCTTTTATCATCCCATAAACATTCCTAACCCTCTTTGGATGAAATTAAGGCCTTACAAACTTTACATTGCCTCTGTAATTTCCTAAATATCATTCCATATGCAAGAGGGTAGAAACTACCTTGGGTTTGAGGATTCTAATCTCTAAGAGGGCCAATTTCTTTACGTTCTCTTTGATTTTTCTCCGTCAAAAGGTATGTGGGACTATCCTAAACCTCATGGGCATAAATTTATTGTTTTTAATAAGTTTCAAAGATATAATTATGCATATGAAAAGCATTTTGGAAATCTATTGAAGAACATGCATCATGAACCCATTTTGATGAAAGTGTGCATTTATCATGGGGTTTTTCCATAAACTTGAATTGTAATAATGTCCATATATAGTATGAATTTTGAACAACATTTTATGAGTATGATTTGTGAAACTCCCATTCCACATGATGAAATTTATGTTCTTAACATTTTATAAATTGTGAATTGGGTTTGAGAGCATGAACTATAAGTCCCCTTTTTGATCATGAGATTTATGTATAACTAATGTTGGGATTTACTTTATAAATGATTATATTTCTCAAGTTTTTAATGCCTCTTTATCAAAGAGGCAATACTTCATTATAAAGGCTCTTGTTTCTTAATGAAGAATTGCATATGTTTTATGTAAGAATTGGCCACCTTATGTTGAAATCTTGAAAATATTATGCCTTTACATAAGTTTCATATGTGTTTGGAATACAAACTCTCATCTAGTTTGTTAGACTTATGATCTAAAATTTGTTGATCCTACCCTAAAAGTTTCACGGTGCGACCCATGTTTCTGATTTTCAAAGTGGTCTGTGGTGGTAGCATATGGATGGGCGGATAGGCCCGATCCCGAAGCCTACCACTGATCACGATGGGGTTGTGAGGGTTTCGCCCCCGTGGTATGGACCTTTATGTTTTTGGGCCTAGTACCTATTTTTACACATGTATTATATAAGTACAATTTAGTGGGCTATTTCAGATAATTCAGAAAATACGCACATTCTCCACATTGTAGTCCTCTCTTTACAAAGTTAAATTCCTTGGCCTTTGCCCGTGGTTTTTCCCGCAAGGGTTTCCAAGTAAATCCGCTGTGTTGTTCTTGTTTTTATTTTATTTGTGGTTTGCTTTATTTTGTCTGAATCTAATCAACTGGTAACAGTGCCAACATTGATTGTTTTCTTGGGGATGACAACCATGGAGTATGATATTTTATTGTTGGATCATAATACCAGATTTTTGTTATGACGGGTTAAGATGCGGGATGTCCTCGTGCAAATGGATTTCAATGATGCTTTATTACGGTTTTGTCATATGCCCCTCATCATGGATGGATTTTGACAAATGATATAAGGATTGGAGGTCTCTATCTCAGATCCACCTTTATTTATCCAATTAGATTCTATAGGATGTTTTGAATAAGACCGCTGCCGCTGCATTGTGGTTAAAACTGGAATCTTTATGCATGACGAAGAGCCTAACTAGTAAGTTTCATCTCAAACAATGACTTTATTCCCATTATATGTCTGTGGGTGTATCCTTGGAGGATCACCGATCTATATTTAGGGAAATCATCTCTGATTTAGAGACTTTGGAGGTTAAGAACGATGAGAAAGGTCTAGGGTTGACTCTGTTGTGTTCGCTGACTACATCATACTCGACCCTTGGGGACACAATTTTATATAGTCATGATACCCTGACTATATATGAAGTCTATGATGTGTTGTTCTCTAAGGATAAGATGAAACATCTTGTGAATGAGTTGGAGTCTCAAGGAGATGGTCTCATTGTTCGAGGAAGGATTCGTCAGAGGAATTCTGGGGGTGATAACAGAAATAGGTCAAAATATAGAAACAAAAACAAGACCTATAATTATTGCAAGAAGAAGGGTCATATCAAATACGAGTGTTGGAAGTTATAGAATAGAGAGAAAAGAAAAGCTCCAAAACCAAAGGAAAACCAACTAGAGAAGTCCGGTAAAGCCAGTTTTATTGAAGATAGTGGTAGTAATGGAGAACTCATGGTAGTTTCTGATGGTAACTCCAAACCGAGTGAGGATTGGATTCTTGATTTAGCTTACACATTTCATATGTGTTGCTATTGGGATTGGTTTACAGCATATGAAACAGTCTCTAAATGTGCTTTGTTGATGGGAAATAACACGCCTTGTAAGATAGTTGGTGTTATAAAAATCAGAATTAAGATGTTTGATGGGGTTGTGAGGACACTTGGTGATGTGCGGTATGTCCCAAACCTGATGAGAAATCTTATTTCTCCGAGTACCCTTGATTCGAATGGATATAGGTACACTGGTACAGGTGGATTCCTAAAGTTTACTAAAGGTGCTCTTTTTATGATGAAAGGATAGAGAAAGTTTGCAAATTTATATGTCTTTCAAGGCTCTGGTGTTACAGGTGATGTAGCTATTTGTACCTCCTCTCCATTAGAAAGTGATGTTGCTAATCTTTGGCATATGTTCCTGGGCTTATGAATAAAAATGGGATGGCTGAACTAAGTAGGAGAGGACTTTTTGATGGATAGAGTATTACCAAATTGGAGTTTTGTTAGCATTGCATTTTTTGCGAAGCAGAAGAGAGTCAGATTCACTAAAGGCATCCACTTAACTAAAGGCACACTTTATTACATTTATTCTGATCTATGGGTTCTTCTAGAGTAACTTCTAGAGCAGGTGAGAATTACTTGTTTAGTATTATTGATGACTATTCTAAAACAGTTTTGGTGTTCTTCCTGAAGCTAAAGAAAGATGTGTTGCCTCCTTTCAAAAAGTTGAAGATTATGATAGAAAAGTAAACAAGGAAGTAGGTATGACACCCTCGGAGTAATAATGGTCTAAAGTTCTATTCTAATGAATTTAATGCCCTGTATAATTTAGAAGGAATTATAAGGCACTTGACAGTTCGTCATATTCTGAAGCAGAATGGTGTGGCTGAATGAATGAATAGGACTATAATGCAGAAAGTGCATTGTATACTCTCTAATGCTAGTTTACCCAAGTCTTTTTGGGCCGAAGTTGCTTCCACAACTTGTCTTCTTATTAAACTCTCTCCCTTAGTTGTGATTGATAAAAGGACTCCACAAGAGGTATGGTCTGGTTCTCCTACTAGTTATTCTGATTTGAGGATATTTGGATTTCCTGCGTATGCTCATGTTGACAATGGAAAGTCAGAGCCAAGATTTGTCAAGTGCTTATTTATGGGTTATAAGCCTAGTTTTAAAGGTTATAAGGTTTGGTGTCCAGAAAGTAGAAGTTTATAATTCGAAGGGATGTTGTGTTTGATGAAACTGCCATGCTTCAAGCTCCTTCCGAATCTAGTGCTTTGCCTCCAGATGAGCTTAGTGACATGAATCAATAAAACTCAAGTACCCACGTTGAATTGTAGATTGGATCAGAGTCTACACCTGAGCCTACTTCTTAGTCTAGCCCAGATAGACAGAGTGGTACTATTTCTTCTTCACCACCAGTGATGCCACAGTATTTTATTGCTAAAGACAGGCCTAGAAGAGATATTAGACCTCCTTAAAAGTATGTTGATGCTGATTTTGTTTCTTATGCATTGAATGTACTAGACAGTATTTATTCCAGTGAAGAACCTTCGTCTTACTCAGAGGCTGTTAGTTGTGATGATTTTAGCCGATGGATAATTGTTATGCAGGAGGAGATGGAATCACGTCATAAGAATGGCATATGTGATTTGGTGAGATTTCCTAAAGATAAGAAAATTGTCCGCTACAAGTGATTATTCAAAAAGAAAGAAGTAACATCGGGAGTTGAAAATACAAGGTACAAAGCAAGACTAGTTACTAAAGGCTACAGTCAGGATCTAAGTATTGACTTCACAGATGTGTTTTCTCCAGTTGTAAAGCATAGTTCAATTCAAGTCTTGCTTTGTATTAGGTCCATGCATAATATTGAGCTTGAGCAGTTAGATGTCAAAACTGCATTCTTACATGGAGAACTTGAGGAAGACATCTATATTCAGCAACCAGAAGGCTTTGTTGTTTCAAGAAAGAAGGACTATGTATGCTTGCTGAAAAGTCTCTTTATGGGTTAAAATTGTCCCCTAGGTAGTGGTATAAGAGGTTTACCTCTTTTATTACCTCTCATAAGTTTTGAAGGAGTAGTTATTATAGTTGTGTGTACTTCAAGGAGGTAAGTGATGGTTCATTCGTGTATCTTCTTTTGTATATTGATGATATGTTGATTGTAACAAAGGCTATGAGAGAGATAATAAAAGTCAGAGCCCAGATCAGCAAGGATTTGGAGATGAAGGATCTAGGAGTAGAAAAATTCTTCGCATGGGAATTATGGGGGATAAAGAGAAGTGTTAGTTAAACTTGAGTCAAAAAAGGTATATTGAGAAAGTACTTCACAGGTTCAATATGCAAAATGCCAAACCTGTAATTTCTCTATTAGCAGCTCACTTCAAACTCTCAGCCACTTTATCTCCAAATTAAGATGATGATTGTGGCTATATGTCTGGAGCTCCATACTCTAGTGCCATCGGGTCTCTTATGTATGCGAAGGTGTGTTCTCA
The DNA here is from genome assembly GCF_002878395.1 of Capsicum annuum. Lineage (NCBI taxonomy): Eukaryota > Viridiplantae > Streptophyta > Magnoliopsida > Solanales > Solanaceae > Capsicum > Capsicum annuum. Next base: position 10,816,519 of record NC_061115.1, read on the forward strand.
TCAGTGAAGCTAGCAGATATATGGCAAATCCTGGCAAAGAACATTGGAAAGTAGTTTAGTGGATTTTCAGATACATGCATGGATCTGCTGATATTTAATTACAGTTTGGGGAAAATAGAGATGGAGTAATCGGGTATGTTGATTTTGATTTTGTAGGAGATCATGATAAAAGGAGGTCCCTTATAGTATATGTTTTCACCATTGGTGGTTGTGCTATTAGTTAGAAAACTACCTTACAAACTAATGTTGCTTTATAACTACTGAGCCGGAGTATATAGCTATTACAGAGGCTTTCAAGGAAGCTATTTGGTTAAAGGGTCTATTTGGTTAACTAGCGAAGACTTATAGATTACTATGATCTTTTGCGACGGTCAGAGTGATATCTTCCTTATTAAAGATCAGATGTATCACAAGAGGACAATGCATATCGATGTTCAACATCATTTTGTGCGTGAAATTATTGCTTATGTGATATTGTGGTAAGAAAGATTAGTACCCATGATAACCCTACTGATATGATTACCAAGACACTATGAAGTGCCAAGTTTGAGTATTTCTTGGACAGTTGGTGTTAGCTAATAAGATGTTCCCTAAATGGCTGTTGTGGAAGATGTGGAGAGTTTATCTTGAAATAGATTTGAGTTCTAAATTAAAATTTGTGTCAAGGTGGAGATTATTAGAGTTGTGACCCAAATTTTGTTGATCAAAAGTTTCACGATGCGACCCATGTTTCACGGTATGGACCTTTATGTTTTTGGGACTAGGACCTATTTGTACGCACGTATTATATAAGTGCGATTTAGTGGGCTGTTTTGGATTATTCAGAAGATATGCACATTCTCCATATTCTACTTTTCTCCTTTTATAGTGAAATTCCTATGCCTCTGCCCGTGGTTTTTCCCACAAGGGTTTCCACGTAGGTTGTTCATTTTTTTTTACTTGTTGTTTGCTTTATTCTCTCTGAATCTAACATGATTTGATAAATCCTTTTTGGTGGTCATTAATGTTCTTTTTAATGAAAGGGCTGTGGATATGATATGATATGACTTGCAAGTCTAGGTATGACAATGCCTACTACGAAATGCCCTTAATATGAAAGAAAAGAATATTGTAAGAATAGAGTATGGTTTTAAGAGGATAAAAATGAGATTAAAGAGAGTTAGATGGTTACCCAAAGAAGGCACGAGGTCATATAACTCGTAGCCCGAAACTGTATTTTGCTAATGTGGTTTTCATGATATGTATGTCAGTAAGGAGGCATACCTTGTTTTATTAAAGACCCCAACTCTTAAAAACGTTGATTGGGGGCTTGACCACCGAGTTAAGGGTGAATTCCATATAGTCCGTGGGATTGTAGAAACATAGGGTGTACCACCTAGCTTAGAAGTAAAACAAAGAGTTGAGTCATGACTTACAAGAATGTTTTGAATATCATTGATTATGCCCATGTATTTCTATATATATTATGATAAATTTTTTTCATAATGCTCTCACTTATTTTACATGAAGTATGTGTTATTTTTGGATTGTTCAACATACCAGTACTTTTGAGTACTGACCCCCTATCTACAGATTTTGAGGTTCAGTCCCGGCATCCAGCTCAGTAATAGATTGTTCCCGAATTTCCAAAGTTATGTGATCCTCTCTTACACTAGAAGACAATCTATCTATATGTAATCTTAATTAGTTTATGGTTCAGTCGGGGCCTTGGCCCGGCCTAGATAGTTAGTGTTCAGTAGAAACTTCATAGACGAAAGTTGAATATTGTAATGTCATATTTTGTTGACAAAGATTGTATTATAAATTTCTTTGAATATCATTCTATCTTCCACATTTGGTTTTAATTGAAGTTATGTTCATGATTATGAGCTAAGGGGTCGCTTGGACCTTTGTGGTTCGGGATGCCCATCACGGCCAGGGCCTCGGCTCGGGTCGTGATAGTTTTTTATCTTGATCGTTTTAGTCAATAATTTGATGCCTTTTTATTTTTCAATTTTGGTCGCTTCTGTTTTGAATTAGTGCCTTTTCAGTTTTCAATTTTGAACGTTGTTGTCTTGAATTTAGTGCTTTTTTAATTTTTAATTTTGCTCGTTTTTGTCTTGAATTTAGTGCCTTTTCAATTTTTGATTTTGGACATTTTCTGTCCTGAATTTAGTGTTTTTACAGTTTTTGGTTTTGGTCGTTTCTGTCTTGAATTTAGTGCTTTTTCAATTTTCAAGTTTGGTCGTTTCTGTCTTGAATTTAGAGCTTTTTAATTTTTTCATTTTGGTCATTTTTGTCTTGATTTTAGTGCTTTTTTAGTTTTCAATTTGGGCCATTTGTGTCTTGAATTTAGTGTGTTTTTTAGTTTTCAATTTTGATCGTTTCTGTCTTGAGTTAAACGCCTTTTCAGTTTTCAATTTTGGTCATTTCTGTCTGGAATTTAGTGTTTTTTAAATTTTTAATTCTTATCGTTTTAGTCTGGAGTTTAGTGTTTTTTCAGTTTTCAAATTTGGTCGTTTCTTTCTTGAATTTAGTGCTTTTTTAGTTTTCAATTTTTATCGTTTTTGTCTTGAATGTAGTGCTTTTTCAGTTTTTAATTTTTGTCGTACCTATCTTGAATATAGTGCCATTTCAGTTTTCAATTTTCGTTGTTTCTGTCTTGAAATTAGTGCCATTTTTATTTTGGTCATTTCTGTCTTGAATTTAGTGCCTTTTCAGTTTTTGATTTTTGTCGTTTCTGTCTAGAATTTAATCCCTTTTTAGCTTTCAATTTTGGTCATTTCGATCTTGACTTTAGTGCCTTTTCACTTTTCCATTTTGGTTGTTTCTGTCTTGAATCTAGTTCTTTTTCGATTTTCAATTTTGATCGTTTCTATCTTGAGTTTAATATTTTTTCAGTTTTAGATTTTGGTCATTTCTTTCTTGAATTTAATGCTTTTTCATTTTAAAATTTTGGTTGTTTCGGTCTTGAATTTAGTTCTTTTTAAATTTGAGCAACGATATGTTAGAAATCATGTATCGCTTTTTCTTTTTTAGTTTTCAATGCATATTCTGTCCCGAGGTTTGCACGTGAACTTTCAAAGCTTGGTGCTTTTCAGTTTATTCTCTTGACTGTTTTAGTCTTGACTTTAGTGCTTTTTTAGATTGAGCAATGACACAATAGACATCATGTATTACTTTTCCTTTATTAGTTTCCAGCGCATATTCAATTACGACATTTTTCACGTGAACTTTCAATGCTTAGTGCTTTTATATTTTTTATCTTGGCGTTTTGGGTCTTGAATTTAGTGCTTTTTTAGTTTACGCAACGACATGCTAGACGTCATGTATCAAATTTTCTTTTTTAGTTTTCAATGCATATTCAGTCACAAGGTTTGCACATGAACTTTCAAAGCTTAGTGCTTTTCAGTTTTTTAATTTTGGTTGTTTTAGTCTTGAATTTAGTGTTTTTTTAGTTTGAGCAACGACATGCTAGACATCATGTATCACTTTTCCTTTTTTTAGTTTTCAATGCATATTCAATCCCAATGTTTTTCATGTGAACTTTCAATGCTTAGTGATTTTTAGTTTTTTATCTTGGCCGTTTTAGTCTTGAATTTAGTACCTTTTTAGTTTGAGAAATGACATGCTAGACACCATCTATCACATTTTGTTTTTTTTTGTTTGCATTGCATATTCAATCCCAAAGTTTTTCACGTGAACTTTCAATGATTAGTGTTTTTCAGTTTTTTATCTTGGCTGATTTAGTCTTGAATTTAGTGTTTTTTTAGTTTGAGCATTTTGCTAAAAGAAATTTTTTTAATGCAACACCTGGGAGCTTGCACGTTACTCTAGGTATAAGCCCTTGCACGACGCGGTATGCGTGCCTATTACTATGACAAATCATGCACGACACACTAGGTATCGTGCATCACTTTTCCTTTTTCAGTTTTCAATGCATATTCATTCTCGAGTTTTTTCTCATAAATTGTACTGAATAATACATATAATGAACGACCAATAAGAAAAACTATATTCTATAGTATTAAAATTTAATTAAAAAATACAAAATAATACACACCCTGTTATATTGTAAAACCCGATAATAAGCATACAAAATTTTAAAAATTCCTCAAAGTAGCTTTAATTGTTGAGTTGAGTTTGATATAAAATATTTAAGTCCAGAAAAAATAGGCAATCACAAAATTAAAAAAACAATACATACTATATTTTAAACTATCATTCATTTTTCATAAAATTGCTTTTTTCAAAATATTCCCTTCAATCATGTACACAACAAAATATGGTCATATTGGCTTACTATATACTAGATTATTCTTAAATAATATGTTCTTCTGTCACTATTAACATGGTAATCCGGATATTTTTCCCAAACAAGATAAACATAAAAAAAATAAAATATGTGCTTATAAATCTTATGGTCTGCATGTAATACATTCGCCTATTTTGATTATCTAATTTTGTAACCCCCGATCCTATTATCAATGATAGTGTTACGCTGTCAAATCTATAACTCTGCACTTATATATAGATAACATATTCCTTTTTACCCCCAAAAAACATGAAACATACCTTAATATAGCGATGAAGGTTAAACAAGAAATCTGATAGTTGCTCCTAGTTGGAGGAAAAATTTTTCATTTGAATTTTTTGTAGGGGTGTCAAGTGGGCCGGGCTAGTACCTAACCCGTCCCGGTTTGACCCGCCCCGATAAGCCCTAGGTCTTTAGGGTTCCGGGTCCCGGGCCGGTTATTTTGTTAAAATGGGTCCGGCTAACCCGGCCTGGACCAAGCCCGATCCAGGCCCGCCGGTTAATCGGCCCGGCCCGACCCAGAAAAATTAAAAAAAGAAAAAGATATTTTGGATTTTGGGCCAAACTAGCCGTTGGCCCAACGGCTATATAGCCGTTTTTGGGTCCAAACGGCTAGTTTGGGCCCATTTATTAAAAAAAAAAAAAAAAACTTTAAAAAATATTTTTTAATCCCAAAAAAAAATCTATAAATACCCTACAACTTCAAATCATTTTTCACACAATTTTTCACTCTCGCAAATCTCATTCTCTCTCAAATCTCAATTCTCAATTCTCAAATATTCAATATATTTAATTTCTTAAAGTGTTCACTTTAATTTTTTAATTTTTCGTTTACAAAGTACGAGCGGAAGTTTATAAAGTCGCAATCTTTGGATACTTCCAAAATTTGGTATTGTCGTTCCATCTCTTACGTTTAATTTTTATTTATTGTATTAATTGTTTAATATTTAATTTTATTATATTTGTGTATTTTGAATATTTGTAGTTTAATTTAATTTATATTATGGATAAATTAAGAAACTTCGCTACTAAAGGTGTTAAAATTTTTTGTCCCGGAAGCGGTAGTGGTAGTAAAAAGCGAATTACTAGCGGTAGAGGTAGTTCAAGTAGTAGATATACCCGTGTGCCTTCGCCTCCGATATCGCTTGATACACCTTTTGAGGAAGAAATACGTGTAGGTGCTCACGATATGGATTATGTAGAAGCTCAGGAAAATTAAGGTATAGAAGAAGAAAATGAAGTAGATGACGTTAATTTAGACGAAGATAATAAAAATATTGCTGAGACACCCGCAGTAGGAGATGCTAACGTTAGATCTGAATCAGTTAATCTCCCTTCCCGTCCTCCCAGTGCCCCAAAACCTCGTAAAAGAACTAGTATTGCATGGCAATTTTTTGAACGTATATCAGATATTGAGGTGCAATGCAATATTTGTCAACAAATATATAAGCATAGAAGTGGAGGCAAGCAAGGGGGTACGGGTACGTTAATGAGACATGTAGCTGAAGATCACAAAAGAGAGTTAAATATTGCAAAAGGTGGTGGGGATGTTGGTGGGTCAACGCAAACTAGAATGGACCCAGCAACCGGTCACGTAGCGAAGAAGTATAATAAATTGAGGGACAGGGAAGAAATAGCTAAAATGGTAGCTGTGGGTTATTTACCTTTTAGTTTTCCTTCTTTTGATGCCTTCATTCGTTATATATAAGCAATTTATAATCATATGTTTAATGGTATTCCTAGAACTACTTGTCGGTCTGATATTTTTAGACTCCATTCACAATATTGTTTTTATTTATCAACATTGTTAAAAAATATTCAATGTAGATTGTCCCTAACTTCTGATCTTGGTCGTGCTGTAAATAAAAATGATTATTTAACCATTACTTGTCATTGGATGGATAGTAATTTCGTGATGCAAAAACGTATTCTTGCTTTTTTATATGATGAAGATCGTAAACATATTGCACAATTTATTGCTGATTCTATTGTTAAAATTGCCGGATATTATGGTATCAAAAATAAAATTTTATGTATTGCTTTTGATAATGCTTCTAACAACAAGACTGCTATAACAAAAATAAAATCTACGCTATCTCCGCCCTTGCCTGAAATTTTTCATATTAAGTGTGCATGTCATATATATAATTTAATTGTAAAAGATAGTCTTGACTTTTTTGAGCTTTATATTGAAAAAATTCGTCTTACCGTTGGTTTTATTCAAGGAAATAATCGTAGATCGAGAATTAGAGAATTTAAAGTTAAATGTCAAGAAAATGGACTTACACCGATTTTGATGCCTAAGGAAATTGATACTAGATGGAATTCTACGTATGGATTTTTAAAAACTTGTTATAAATATAGAATTCATATTACACTAGTTTTTAACCAACATTGCGGTTCATTTGCTGATTCTGCTGATTGCATGCTACATAATTTTGATTGGGTTGTAATTAATGATCTTGTTAAGTTTTTAGAAAAATTTTATGTAGCTACGGTTGAATTTTCTGGTGCTTATTATCCTACTGTTTGTAATATTTTGGCATAGATAGCCGATATTTCTGGTTTTCTCAAAGAATATAAAAATAAAGAAGGTTATAAAGAAGCTGTTGGCACCATGTTTACGAAATTTAAAAAATATTTTTTCCCGATTCCCCCTATTTACTTGGTTGGTGCTATGCTAAATCCGTGCATGAAATATAATCATATGTGTCACTTTAGTACTCTTATTTATACTAACTTAGAAATAAATACTAACCATGATTCTGAACAAGTACAACCTGATTTATGGACGGCTACGGCTGATGCAAAGGATTACATAGAAAAATTATATAATCACTATACTGATTTATTTGATTTAGCCATACCTACAAATATCACTCCAACTGTCGCTCCTCATCCTCCCGAGGAGCCATCATCTTCTAAAAGGCCGGCACATAGTGGTTTTTCTGATTCGTTTTATGATTTAAATTGTTGGAACAGTGTTGATGAGAGAACTTACACATCAACTTATCGGGAAGAGCTGAAATATTATCTTCGGACGGTACCAGAGGATCGCAGACGACGGATCAACACGTTGGATTGGTGGAGGAGTAATGAAACACAATATCCTGTGCTTTCAAGATTAGCTAGAGATATCTTGAATGTTCCAATGTCAACCGTTGTATCAGAGAGCGCCTTTAGTCAGGGACGACAGCAGCTTGGAGACAACCGACACTCATTGGGAAACAATGCAATGAATGTTCTAGTTTGCCTTAGAGATTGGATTAGAGCGGAAAGAAGAAACCAAGGAATGGAACCGAAGCCGAGCGACGAGCTGAAACTTGAAGAAATTATGACTTCACGGGAGAACTCAGCAGAATCAAGTCCAATGCATGGTTTTGCCCCTGTTGACTTCAACTATCCTATGCAAGTTCCCATTAATATTAACATGAATGAGTTGGAAAAAATGATGCATAATCTATAGATTTTTCATTCATGTAAATTATAAATTTTGGATCATTTTGCAATCAATAAAATTCCCCAAATTCATTCACTCCTTAGTCCTTATTTTTTTTCATTTAACGATTTAAAATTTTAAATTGAATTTCTAGTTTTCTACTTTAAATTAAAAACTTACTTCTAATATATTATTAATTTACTACCAAATATTATTAATTTATTATATTAAGTAGCATATGTTTAGTATATTTGTGCATATATCTTCAATAGAAGTGTATATTTAACGTATACATGTGTATATATTTTATAAATTAGTATATAAGTATATCTATATATATTGTAATGTATATATAATGTAGTATATTTTATAAGTAGTAATATATATACATTGAATGGTGCGTATACACATGTATATATCTTCTATAGAAGTATATATTTAATGTATACATGTGTATATGTTTTATAAATTAGTCTATAAGTATATCTATATATATTGTAATGTATATATAATGTAGTATATTTTATAACTAGTAGTATATATACATTGAATGGTGCGTATACATAGAATAGAGCGTATATATGTGAATAGATCTTATATAGACGTGTATATTTAATGTATACATGTGTATATGTTTTATAAATTAGTACATAACTATACAAATATATAATGTAATGTATATATATTATAGTATATTTCATTTAAAGTATTACATATACATAGAATAGAGTGTATATATATGAATGGATCTTCTATTGACGTGTATATTTAACGTATACATGTGTATATATTTTATAAATTAGTATATAACTATACAA
>NC_061115.1:10825169-10840714 GCF_002878395.1 Capsicum annuum
TCTATAGACGTGTATATTTAACGTATACATGTGTATATGTTTCATAAATTAGTATATAACTATACAAATATATATTGTAATGTATATATATTATAGTATATTTGATTTAAAGTATTACATATACAAAGAATAGAGTGTATATATGTGAATAAATCTTCTATAGACGTGTATATTTAACGTATACATTACTTTATGTTTTATAAATTAGTATATATATTGTAGTATATACTCTTTTTAAAGTAGTACATATATATTGAATGGTGAGTATATATGTGTATATATCTTCTATAGATGTATATCTTTAAAGTATACAAGTGTATATATTTTATAAATTAGTATGTAACTATATATATATACATATTGTTGTATATATATATATATATATGTTTATTGTAGTATATATTTTATTTAAAATAGTACATATATATTGAATGGTGCATATATATGTGTATATATCTTCTAAAGTAGTATATATTTAACGTATACATGTGTATATGTTTTATAAATTAGTATATATATATATATATTGTAGCGTATATATATATATATATATATATATATATATATATATATTATACTATTATAGCATATGTTTTATTTAAAGTAGTACGTATAGTCATATATAATTATATATTGAATGGTACGTATATATGTGTAATTGTTTATATATTTTTTTAAAAATATATATTGTATATTGGAGTGTATATAGTGTATATTGGATTTTTTATTTAATTTTTAGACGGGTTTGACCGGCATTTAACCGGGTTTGACCTAGTTTTGGTGGGTTTGACCAGGTTGGGTTAAGTGGGTCGGGTTAGGGTGAGTTTTATTTTTTTTTACTGTTTGGCCCAGCCCGGCCCGGCCCGGTTAACGTCAAACCCGGCCCTCAACCCGGTTAAAATGAAAGGGCCGGTTCCGGGTTGGCCCGGCCCGGCCCATTTAACACCTCTAATTTTTTGTATGGTGCAGAATAGAAGTGGGGACTCGAGCAAATAGGGGGTCACAGCAATTAATGTGACTCCCAATATGTCATATTTCAGGCACTACGTGGAAACCTGCGGTGCATTCTAGGTGTGGGTCCCTGCATGACACACTATGCAGTCTACTACCAAACAAGCACGACGTACAATGTATCCAACATCACTTTTCCTTTTTCAGTTTTCAATGTATATTCATTCCCGAGATTATCTCAATTGACTTTTCAATACTTAGTGCTTTTTTAGTTTTCAATTTTTGTCGTTTCATCTTGAATATAGTGCTTTATCAGTTTGAGTTTTTTGCTTTTGTCCACAATAGAAGTGGGGATTTGAACAAATAAGGGGTTGAGACAATTATTGTAACTCCCAATACGTCATATTTAAGGCAGCACATGGGAGCATCCACGACATTCTAGGTGTGGCTCCCTAAACGACACACCATGCGTGCCCCTATTACAAAAACAAATCATGCACGATACGCTAGGCATCCTGCATCAGTTTTCCTTTTTAGCTTTCATGCATATTCATCCTGAGGTTATTTTCACGTGCATTTTTAGTCTGTGCTTATTCCCTAGGTTGTTCATGTGAATTTTTAACGCTAAGTGCTTTTTCAGTTTTCGATGGTTGTATCAGATTTGTTCATGCGAATTTCAATACTTAGTGCTTTATTAGTTTTCCATTTTGGCCATTTCAGTCTAGAATTTAGTGCTTTTTCGTTTGAGGTTTTGCTTTTGTGCAGAGTAAAAATAGGGACTCGAACAAATGAGGGGTCACGACAATTAATGTGACTCCTAATATGTCATCTACTGCAACACGTGGGAGCATGCCCGACATTCTATGTGTGGGTCCCTAAACAACACACCATGAATGCCTATTACAACACCAAATCATGCACGACACGCTAGGCATCCTACATCACTTTTCCTTTTTTAGTTTCAATGCATATTCATTTGTGATGTTTATTTTCACGTGAATTTTTAGTCCATGCTTATTCCCTAGGTTGTTCATATGAATTTTTAACGCTAAGTGTTTTTTTAGTTTTAGATGGCCGTTTCAGGTTTGTTCACGTGAATTTCAATAATAAGTGCTTTGTTAGTTTTCTATTTTGGCCATTTCAGTCCAGAATTTAGTTCTTTTTGATTAGAGCTTTTGCGTTTATGCAGAGTAAGAATTGGAACTTGAACAAATAAGGGGTCGCGACAATCAATGCAACTCCCAATATGTCATATTTAAGGAAACACGTGGGAGCCTCCACGACATTCAAGGTACGGGTCGCTAAACAACACACCATGCGTGCCTATTACTGCAACAATTCATGCATGGCACGCCAGAACATCCTTCATCACTTTTCCTTATTTAGTTTTCAATGCATATTTATCCCAAGGTTCTTTTCACATGAATTTTCAATCCGTACTTATTCCCTAGGTTGTTCACATGAATTTTTAACGCTAAGTATTTTTTAGTTTTCGATGGCCGGTTCAGGTTTGCTTAAGTGATTTCAATAGATAGTTCTTTTTTAGTATTCAGTTTTGTCCATTACAATCTAGAATTTAGTGCTTTTTAGTTTAAAGTTTTTCTTTTATGCGGAGCAAAAATAGGGACTCGAACAAAAAAGGGGTATCAACAATTAATGTAACTCACAATATGTGATTTAAGACAGCACGTGGGAGCCTGCACCATATTCTAGGTGTGGGTCCCTAAACGACACACCATGCGTGCCTATCACCACAATAAATCAAGCACGACACGCTAGGCATCCTACATCACTTTTTCTTTTTTAGTTTTCAATGCATATTTATTCCCGAGGCTTTTTTCACTTTAATTTTTAGTCTGTGCTTAATCCCTAGGTTGTTCACATGAATTTTTAACGCTAAGTGCTTTTTTTAGTTATCGATGGCCGTTTCAGGTTTATTTACGTGAATTTCAATACTTAGTGCTTTGTTAGTTTTTGATTTTGTCCATTTCAGTGTTGAATTTTGTGCTTTTTCTTTTGAGGATTTTCTTTTGTGCAGAGTAAAAATAGGGACTCGAACAAATAAGGGATCGTGACAATTAATGTGACTCCCAATATTTCATATTTAAGGCAATACATAGGAGCCTCCACGACATTCTAGGTGTGGGTCCCTAAACGACACACCATGCATGCCTATTACCACAACAAATCATGCATGACACGCTACACATCCAACATCACTTTTCCTTTTTTAGTATTCAATACATATTCATTCCCGCGGTTCTTTTCATATATGAGAATAATCATGGATATGGACTTATGGGACTGCATGGTTGGTCCGAGACTTGGTGTGTACAATTGAAGTGCAAAAGGGGACCTAAATGCACTTAAAATCAGCAAACATATTACACTTGATGGGCACCTAAGTCTTTAAGGGTCCTTTTTGTCTATTTTGCCTTTTATTTGTAATAGGATATAAATAGAACCATGTAGGGTTTCTTTGATTAGTCTTTGATGATATTTGTGAGTCTTGAAAGACCAAATAACACAAGTCCTCTCTCCTTGACGCACCAAAACTGAAACTTGGATACAACAATAAGGTGGATTCTCTTTTGTTGTTGCTTGCTTGGAAACGTTGATGCTAGAGAGGTGCAATATGATCTTGTGTCATGTAAGAGATAGGTTTATTATTGTGTGTAGTTTTAAGGGTCCTAGAGTGTCCATTCTTGGGTTCTTAAGATTATACCTTCATGTGGTCTATCTATCTATCCCTTTCATTTATTGTAATCTTGTTTTATTTCTTTTGTTTTAGTGTAAGCCGTGTGGGTATTCTATTGTTGTTGTTCAACTCATTGTTGTTTCCATCTTTTAATCTTCTTGTTAGTTTTTTGTTCACTAAAAAATAGGTGTCAATACACCTCAGTATAGTTTTGTTATTGTGCCATTTTGTGTTGTTATGGTTGGCTGAGACTAGGTCTCAAAAGGTACTCTAGGTTTTAGCCATTTTGTGGACTATTTTGGGCTGATTTTGTTTGTTCCATTGTTGTATTGTATCATTTGGCATAAGATCATGATTTGATCTTGCTCCCACAAGATCAATCTTGGGCTTGTTAGCAGAAAAATTAAAAGAATAAGTGTTCAAAACTAAAAATTCCAAAAAGGAGCAAATCTGTCCATTTTGTGTCTTGGCCAAAAATGTGTTCTTGTTGTGTCTGGGCCGAAATTTTTCTTATTTTCTTGTCTAGATCTTGGTTTCTTTAGTTTTTTTAGTTGTTTCTAAGTGTTTGTTTTCTTGTTCACTAGCACTTTTTGTTAAGCTCCAAAACTTGAGGTTGAACTTGTTGAAAGTTGTTGTTGTGAACAAGGTGTGCTGTGCCTTATTGTTGTTGTTGTTGTTCTTGGCAGTGTGGACTTTCTGTGCCTTTAGTATGAATTTTTTGGTGTTGTTGTTCTTGAAAGGTTTTTTTAGTGTTCTTGAACCTCATCACAACCTTCATCCCTTATTAAAACCAAAAATACAACCTAAGGAGACTTGGGTATTTGTTGGTGGATTTATTGGTTATTCTTAGAGATTGTTGTTGTTCTTGGTGAATGTTATTATTCTTGTGTTCTTCACCTCCTTCTTAAATTATAAAACATAAAGTGAAGTGTTAGATCCTAAAACTGAAGGAACAAGGTGTAAGACTTCTTGGTCTTGAAGACTTTACAACCACCAAAGACATATCAATCACTTCTCAATCAGTTTCTATGAAACAAGGGTCCATGTTTTAAGGAGAAAAGTCAAGTCTTACTTTTTGAATTAGAAAGAGGATTTCAAGACTTGTTTTCCCTCCTTAACCAATTCCCACCATTTCCTAATTACAATTAGACCAACACTTGAATTGGAAAATAAAATTTGATAACATATGCAACCGATAGGTGGCTTCCACATCATGTTTTTACTGTTCAACAATAATTTTTAAGCTCAAATTTTGATATTCTAATTTCAATTTGTTGTTCTTTAGTCTCGTTTGTTGATTCCATTACTAACTTACAAGATAGCACTAGATTGTAAGTTAGTTTTGAAACCGTTCATCGTGTTAATTTTCCTTTGTGTGTCTTAATCCTTTGAGTCATTGTAACATCTTTGTGTTTTTTTCCTTACTCTTTGGAGTCATTGTCAACGTTAGATCCACCTCTCAACACCTCTTAGAGTACAAGCAAGTTTACAATACTTGTGAGATTGAGTGTGGGGGATCCTAGAGACATGAAATAAAAGAGAGAATGAGGATGTTTTGTATAACTAACGTGCTTTCTATTTTATAGGTAACTCCTTTGCCACAATGGATACCATTTTGGCCCACTTTGATGCAATTGCCCGAGAAATAGCTAAGGCAAATGTGGGTCTTAACAAATTAGGCTCGGATATGTCTACTATACTTGAGAGGTTGGATCGAGTGATGAGTCAAAGGAATTCTCATGATTCTACTTTCGAAACTTTACCTCAAACAATCAATACTCCAAGATCACCATCAAATTACATAGACATAAGCCAAGCCACTAAATGTCCTCCAACCCAAGACCTACATAGGTCAATCCCTCCTCAATTTGATCAAGTCCAACAGAAAGGACTTGGAAGTCAAATCCCTCCCTTCCAAGCTCCACAATTGAAGCTCCAATTTACCAAATCAATCCATTCTACCGAAACTCCACTTCACCAAAGCTGACATGTCCATGTAGAGGAGAATGGTAGAAAGGAACATGATGGATATGGAGTCTACGATGATGCTTGTATGATGGTAGGAGACTTGTTTAAGATGAGAGTGAAGACAAGGCTCAAGATGGAGAGAAAGCCAAGATTTAAAATGAAGATGTTGGCCGAGACTTGTATTAATGTACTCTCGGGTTCATCATGATTTTGCAGTCTGTTTTTGTACCATCTCATGATTTTTGTGGACTGGTTTTGTGCCATATCATGTTTTGTGGGCTGTTTTGAGTGGTTTCTTTTGAAGTGGCTGACTGAACGAGGTGAAGCCGTGAATTTGTAGGAAAATTTCTCTCAAGATGGAGAGGATGATATGGAAATAATCACGGATATGGACTTATGGGAGTGCATGTTGGGTCCGAGACTTTGTGTGTGTAATTGAAGTACAAAAGGGGACATAAATGCACTAAAAATCAGCCAACCTATTACACTTGATGGGCACCTAAGTCTTTAATGGGCCTTTTGGTCTTTTTGCCTTTTATTTGTAAAAGGATATAAATAGAACCATGTAGGTTTTGTTTAGTTAGTTTTTGAGGATATTTGTGAGTCTTGAAATACCAAAGAACACAAGTCCTCTCTCCTTGAGGCACCAAAACCGAAAATAGGATACAACAATAGGGTGGATTCTCTTTTGTTGTTACTTACTTGGAAATGTTGATACTAGAGAGGTGAAATCCGATCTTATGCAACGTAAGAGATAGGTTTATTATTGTGTGCAGTGTTAAGGGTCCAAGAGTGTCCATCCTTGGGCTCTTAAGATTATACCTTCACGTGGCCTATCTATCTATCCCTTTACTTTATTGTAATCTTGTTTTATTCCTTCTATTTTAGTGTAAGTCGTGTGGGTATTCTTGTTGTTGTTTTTCAACTTATTGTTGTTCCCATCTTTTAATATTCTTGTTAGTTTGTAGGTGTCAATACACCTCAATATAGTGTTTTTATTGTGCCATTTTGTGTTGTTGTGGTTGGACGGGAGTAGGTCGCAAAAGGGGCTCTCGGTTTTAGCCATTTCGTGCACTGTTTTGGGCTGATTTTGTATATTCCATTGTTGTATTGTATCATTTTCACATGAATTTTCAGTCCATGCTTATTCTCTAGGTTGTTCACGAGAATTTTTAACGCTAAGTGCTTTTTCAATTTTCGATGGCCGTTTCAGGTTTGTTCATGTTATTTCAATAGTTAGTTCTTTTTATGTCTTCGGTTTTGGCCGTTTCAGTCTAGAATTTAGTGTTTTATCATTTGAGATTTTTCTTTTGGGAAGAGCAAAATAGGGACTCGAACAAATAAGGGGTTGCGACAATTAATGTGCTTTCTTAGTTTTGTTTTTATGCATAATTGAAATGGGGACTTGAACAAATTGGTGATTGCAACATAATGCGACAATTAATGTGCTTTCTTAGTTTTGTTTTTATGCATAATTGAAATGGGGACTTGAACAAATTGGTGATTGCAACATAATGCAACTTATAATATGTCATATTTAAGGCAATACGTAGGAGCCTGCATGACATACTAGGCACGGGCTCTACACGACACACGCACTATGTGTTCACGACATGCAAGACATCCTACATTACTTTTATTTTTTAATTTTTCAATATATATTAATTCCTATGTTTTTTTCACGTGAATTTTCAGTACTTGTGTTTTTTTAATTTTTTATGTTGATCGTTTCAGTCTTGAGTTTTTGCCAAGAGGAAAATTTTTTGTTAGTGTGTTTTGCTTTAGTAGAGAATAGTAGTTGGAACTCGAATAAATAATGAGAAGTGACAATTAATGTGTTGTCCAATATGTCATATTTAAGGTAACACATGGGAGCTTGCATGACAAAATAAATCATGCACGACACGCTAGGCATCCTGCATCACTTTTCCTTCTTCAGTTTTCAATGCATGCTCATTCCCATGGTTTTTTAACGTGAATTTTAAGTCCGTGCTTATTCCATAGGTTGTTCACATAAATCTTTAACGCAAAGTACTTTTTCAGTTTTCGATGGCCATTTCAGGTTTGTTCACGTGAATTTAAATATTTAGTTCTTTTTTAATTTTCGATTTTGGACATTTCAGTCTAGAATTTAGTGTTTTTCGTTTGAGGTTTTTCTTTTTTGCATTGTCAAAATAGAAACTTGAACAAATAAGGGGTCACAACAATTCATGTGACTCTCACTATGTCATTTAAGGCAACACGTGGGAGCCTACACGACATTCTAGGTGTGGATCCCTAAACGACACACCATGCGTGCCTATCACCAAAAAAATAATTCATGAAACGCTAGGCATCCTGCACCACTTTTCCTTTTTTATTTTTCAATTCCTATTCATTCACGAGGTTTTATTCACTTGAATTTTCAGTCTATGCTTATTCCCTAGGTTGGTCACGTGAATTTTTAACGCTAAGTGCTTTTTCAGTTTTCGATGGCCGTTTCAGATTTGTTCACATGAATTTCAATACTTAGTGCTTTTTTAGTTTTCGATTTTGTCCAATTCAATCTAGAATTTAGTATTTTTTTTATTTGAGGTTTTCCTTTTGTGCAGAGTAAAAATAGGAACTCAAACAAATAAGGGGTCGCAACAATTAATGTGACTCTTAATATGTCATATTTAAGGCAACACGTGGGAGCCTCCACGACATTCTAGGTTTGGGTCCCTAAACAACACACCAAGCATGCTTATTACCACAACAAATCATGCACAACACGCTAGACATCCTGTGACGATTAATGTGATGCCCAATATGTCAAATTTAAGGTAATACGTGGGAGCTTGCATGACACAACTAATCATGTGCGATACGCAAGTCATCCTGCATCACTTTTCCTTCTTCAATTTTCAATGCATATTATTTCCCTCGATTTTTTCACATGAATTTCAGTTCGTGCTTATTCCATAGGTTGTTCACGTGAATTTTTAATGCTAAGTGTTTTTTAAATTTTCGATGGCCATTTCAGGTTTTTTCACGTGAATTTGAATACTTAGTGTTTTTATAAATTTTTATTTTGGGCATTTCAGGATAGAATTTTGTGCTTTTTCGTTTGAGGACTTGCTTTGTGTAGACTAAAAATAGGAACTCGAACAAATAAAGGGTCACGACAATTAATGTGACTCTGAATATGTCATTTAAGGCAACACATTGGAGCCTGCACGACATTCTAGGTCTGGGTCCCTAAACGACACACCATGCGTACCTATCACCACAACAAATCATGCTCGACATGCTAGGCATCCTACATCACTTTTTCTTCTTTTAGTTTTCAATGAATATTCATTCCCGAGATTTTTTTCACTTGATTTTTCAGTCGATGCTTATTCCCTAGGTTGTTCACGTGAATTTTTAATGCTTAGTTCTTTTTCAGTTTTCAATGGACTTTTGAGGTTCGTTCACATGGATTTCAATACTTAGTGCTTTGTTAGTTTTTGATTTTGGCCATTTCAGTCAAGAATTTAGTGCTTGTTAGTTTGAGGTTTTGCTTTTGTGCTGAGTAAAAATAGGAACTCGAACAAATAAGGGGTCGCGACAACCAATGTGACTCCCAATATGTAATATTTGAGGCAACACGTGGAAGCCTCCCCGACATTCTAGGTGTGGGTCCCTAAACGACATACCATCTGTGCCTATTACCACAACAATTCATGCATGACATGTTAGATCATCCTGCATCACTTTTCCTTATTTAGTTTTCAATACATAGTCATTCCCGAGGTTCTTTTCACGTGAATTTTCAATCCGTGCTTATTTTCTAGGTTGTTCACCTGAATTTTTAATGCTAAGCATTTTCGATGGCCGTTTCAGGTTTGTTCACGTGATTTCAATAGATAGTGCTTTTTTAGTTTTCGGTTTTGATCATTTCAATCTAGAATTTAGTGCTTTATCGATTGAGGTTTTGCTTTTGTATGAAGTAAAAATAGAGGCTCGAAAAAATAAGGGGACACGACAACTGATGTGACTCGTAATATGTCATTTAAGACAGACACTTGGTAGCCTGCACCACATTCTATGTGTGGGTAACTAAACGACACACCATGCGTGCCTATCACCACAATAAATCATTCATGACACACTAGGCATCCTGCATCACTTTTCATTTTTTAGTTTTCAATGCATATTTATCGAGGTTTTTTTCACTTGAATTTTCAGTCCTTGCTTAATCCCTAGGTTGTTCACGTGAATTTTAACACTAAGTGCTTTTTCAGTTTTCGATGGTTGTTTCAAGTTTGTTCACATGAATTTCAATACTTAGTTCTTTGTTAGTTTTTGATTTTGTCCATTTCAATCTAGAATTTTGTTTTTTATTCGTTTGAGGTTTTGCTTTTGTGCAGAGTAAAAATAGGGACTCGACCAAATAAGGGACTACAACAATTAATGTGACTCCCAATATGTCATATTTAAGGCAACACGTGGGAGCCTCCACGACATTCTAGGTGTGGGTCCCTAAACGACACACCATGTGTGCCTATTACCTCAAAAAATCATGTACCACATGCTAGACATCCTGCATCACTTTTTGTTTTTTAGTTTTCAATGCATATTCATTCCCAAGGTTCTGTTCACATTAATTTTTAGTCCATGCTTATTCCCTAGGTTGTTCACGTGAATTTTTAATGCTAAGATCTTTTTCATTTTTCAATGGCCATTTCAGGTTTGTTCATGTTATTTGAATAGTTAGTGCTTTTTAAGTTTTTATTTTTGGCAATTTCAGTCTAGAATTTAGTGCTTTTTCGTTTGAGATTTCGCTTTTGTGCTGAGTAATGATAGGTACTCGGACAAATAGGGGATTGCTACAATTAATGCAACTCATAATATGTCGTATTTAAGGCAACATGTAGGAGCCTGCATGACATTCTAGGCACGGGCTCTTCACGACACACGCACTATGTGTGCACGACACACAATACATCCTACATCACTTTTCTTTTTTCAATTTTCAATATTTATTGACTCCCGTGGTTTTTTCATGTGATTTTTTAGTACTTTGTGTTTTTTTAAGTTTTCGTTTTGATTGTTTCAGTCTTGAGTTTTTGCCTAGGGGAAAATTTCTTGTTTGTGTTTTTTTCTTTTGTAAAGAATAGTAGTTGGAATTGGAACAAATAATGAGAAGTGACAATGTGTCGCCCAATATGTCATATTTAAGGTAACACATGGGAGCTTGCATGACACAACAATCATGCATGACACGCTAGGCATCCTGCATCACTTTTCCTTCTTCAGTTTTCAATGCATATTCATTCCCTCGGTTTTTTTCACGTGAATTTTCAGTCCGTGCTCATTCCATAGTTTTTTCACGTGAATTTTTAACGCTAAGTGCTTTTTAAGTTTTCGATGGTCGTTTCACATTTGTTCACGTGAATTTCAATACTTAGTGCCTTTTTAATTTTCGTTTTGGCCTTTTCAGTCTAGAAATAGTGCTTTTTACATTGAGGTTTTCTTTTGTGCACAGTAAAAATAGAAACTCGAACAAAAAGGAGCCACAACAATTAATGTGACTCTCAATATGTCATTTAAGGCAATACATAGGAGCCTGCACACATTCTAGGTATGGGTCCCTGAACGACACACCATACGAGCCTATCACCACAACAAATCATCCACGACACGCTAGGCATCCTGCATCACTTTTTCTTTTTAAGTTTTCAATGCATATTCATTCCCGAGGTTTTATCACTTTAATTTTCAGTCCGTGCTTATTTCCTACGTTGTTCACATGAATTTTTAATTCTAAGTGCTTTTTCAATTTTCGATGGTTGTTTCCTCTTTGTTCACATGAATTTCAATACTTAGTGTTTTGTTAGTTTTCGATTTTGTCCATTTCAATCTAAAATTTAGTGCTTTTTCGTTTGAGGTTTTGCTTTTGTGCAGAGTAAAAATAGGAATTCGAACAAATAAGGGGTCGCGACAATTAATGTGACTCCCAATATGTCATATTTAAGGCTACTTGTGGGAGCCTCCATGACACTCTTGGTGTGGGTTCCAAAACAACACACCATGCATACCTGTTACCACAAAAAGTCATGCACGACACGCTAGACATCCTGCATCAAATTGTCTTTTTTAGTTTTCAATGCATATTCAATTTCGAGGTTCTTTTCACATGACTTTTCTGTCCATACTTATTCCCTAGGTTGTTCACGTAAATTTTTAATGCGAAGTGTGTTTTCAATTTTCGATTGCTGTTTTAGGTTTGTTCATGTGATTTCAATAGTTAGTGCTTTTTTAGTTTTCAGTTTTGGCCATTTCAGACTAGAATTTAGTGCTTTTTCGTTTGAGATTTTGCTTTTGTGCAGAGTAAAAATAGGGACTCGAACAAATAAGGGGTCACGACAATTAATGTGCTTTTTTAGTTTTGTTTTAATGAATATTTAAAGTGGGGACTCGAACAAATAGGGGATTGCAACAATTAGTGTTACTCATAATTTGTCATATTTAAGGCAACATGTAGGAGCCTGCATCACATTCTAGGCACGGGCTGTACACGACACACAGGGCATCCTACATCACTTTTATTTTTCATTTTTCAATATATATTGATTCACGTAGTTTTTTCATGTGAATTTTCAATACTTATTGTTTCTTTAATTTTTTATTTGATCATTTCAATCTTGAGTTTTTGCCTAGAGGAAAATTTTGGTTTGTGTTTTTTGCGTTTGTGCAGAATAGTAGTAGGAACTCCAAAAAATAATGAGAAGTGAGGATTAATGTGACGCCCAATATGTCATATTTAAGGTAACACGTTGGAGCTTGCATGACACAACAAATCATGCACAACACGCTAGGCATCCTGCATCACTTTTCATTCTTCAGTTATGAATGCATATTCATTCCCGAGGTTTTTTCACATGAATTTTCTGCCCGTTCAAATTCTATAGGTTGTTCACATGAATTTTTAACACTGAGTGCTTTTTCAGTTTTCGATGGCTGTTTCAAGTTTGTTCACGTGAATTTCAATACTTAGTGCTTTTTTAATTTTCAATTTTGGCCATTTCAGTCTAGAATTTAGTGCTTTTCGTTTGAGGTTTTTCTTTTGTGCCGATAAAAATAGGAACTCAACCAACTTAGGGGTCACGACAATTAATGTGACTCCCAATATGTCATTTTGTGGCAACACGTAGTAGCCTGCTCGACATTCTAGGTTGGGGTCCCTAAAAGACACCATATTTTCCTATCACCACCACATATCATGCACAACATGCTAGGCATCCTGCATCACTTTTCCTCTTTTTAGTTTTCAATGCATATTCATTCACGAGGTTTTTTTCTCTTAAATTTTAGGTCCATGCTTTTTTCATAGGTTGTTCACGTGAATTTTTAATGTTAAGTGCTTTTTCAGTTTTCGATGGCTGTTTCAGGGTTGTTTACTTGAATTTCACCACTTAGTACTTTGTTAGTTATCGATTTTTGCCATTTCAGTCTATAATTTAGTGCTTTTTCTCTTGAGGTTTCGCTTTTGTGCACAGTAAAAATAGAAACTCAAACAAATAAGGGGTCGCGACAATCAATGCGTCTGCCAATATTTCATATTTAAGGCAACACATGGGAGCGTCCACGACATTCTAGGTGTGGATCCCTAAATGACACACCATGCGTGCCTATTACCACAACAATTCTTGCACAGCACGCTAGGACATCCTGCATCACTTTTTCTTATTTAGTTTCCAATGCATATTCATTTCCAAGGTTCATTTCACATGAATTTTATCTCCATGCTTATTCCCTAGGTTGTTCACCATGATTTTTTTTCTTTTGTGTTGAATAGTAGATGGAACTCAAAAAACTAATGAGAAGGGACGATTAATGTGACGCCCAATATGTCATATTTAAGGTAACACGTGGGATCTTGCATGACACAGCAAATCATGCACGACATGCTAAGCATCCTGCATCCCTTTTTCTTTTTTAGTTTTCAATGCTTATTCATTCCCACGATTTTTTCACATGAATTTTCAGTCCGTGCTTATTCCCTAGGTTGTTCACGTGAATTTTTAACTGTAAAGCCTCAAAACCTGGTCCCAATACATCACACAGTTTTCAAGACAATGAGTACACTTTAGGTGTAATACCCCAGGAAATTTTTCGTTGAAATTTTGTGCGTAAACGTGTTGGGTTCTATCTTCTAGAATGAATTATAAATTTTTCCGTATGAAATGTCTTAGATTCTGACCCACCATTACGTAGATTATCGAATAATATTTCCAACGATATGTGGATCATCAAAAACGAACACCCGAGCGACGAGTTATGAACATTTCGATCGAACCGTGAATAGTAGTGAACACTAAAACGTGCAGGAAAAAGTACTGAGGCCTGGCGTATTTTTTCTCCAACTTTAAATGATCATAACTCCTTTTACATAATGATCTAGGTGATCTACTATATATCAACGGAAATCTCTGCGAGTCCTCTTTTCAATGAAATTGGTTTCATCCAATTTGTCTATCGGAGAAAAAAGTTATGGTCGATCTACTTTAGCCTATCAAAAGCGAATTTTTGGGTCAACTTCAAATGATCATAACTACTCGTACACAATGATCTGGCTGAGATACTATATATCAAAGGAAAGATATGGGAGTTGTCTTTCTAATAAAATTAGTTTCATCCAATTTAGATATCAGAGTAAAACGTTATGGTTGATCTACTTCAGACTATCAAAACAGTCCACCAAAGGACATATTCGAGAATTTTTTAATTTTTAGGGGCGTTTTGGTCATTACCCCTTACCCAAAATCCGTCCAAACCTTATATTAAAGCCTATTAGAAGCATTATATGTTATATTTCATAAAATTCCCTCAAAAAGAAAACCTTAAGCTCCAACATCCAACTTAAAGAACCTCCAAAGTTCACCATTAATCCTGCAAATTTATTCAAGATTCCAAGTTCCTAGTTCAAGAACTCCAAGAACCATCATTCAAAGGCACGATTAACATCTCAAAAATGAGTATCAATCTAAAGTTCATCATTCAAGTTATGTGGGGTTTTTCAACAAGAACTCTCTTTCGTTCTTGTGTCCAAAAGTAATTTTCTTTACAAAGTCATGATATTTACTTGTTTTTTTACGAATTTGAAGCATGAACCCATATCTTATGACGATTATTATGAAATCTTGATGTTTATGATTTTGAAAGATGAATTTACATGTGTGGAGATATAAAGCATGAATCTTGAATGATATTTATTATGATTTTGATATTTGGGTCGTGAATCTCCATTGGAAATTGTGTTTTTTGGAGAAAGTGTGTTTTATAAGCACGTTGATACTGAATTTTTGAGATATTTTGAATGATTTGACCTTTTGGTCTTAATGGAGTTGTTTTGAACTCAAGTGTGAAAGAAATCCACAATGTGGTTGATTTTCATAGATGGGAAGCATGATGGCTCCCGATGTATATTTATT
Organism: Capsicum annuum; assembly: GCF_002878395.1. NCBI lineage: Eukaryota > Viridiplantae > Streptophyta > Magnoliopsida > Solanales > Solanaceae > Capsicum > Capsicum annuum. The sequence goes on from NC_061115.1 coordinate 10,840,227, forward strand.
TATTACTAAAATTATTTTGTTGTAGATTTTCTTTGAAATAATCTGAGCTAAGTCCGGAAGAAATCTTTAGTGCCGAGTGGGAGGTATAAAGAGACCTTACTTCCCTCGAACTACGTGCCCCCATAAGAGTGAGCCTGAGGCTGATTTATATAGTGATCACTAGGTTTTGTGGATTTGATATCGATAGTCCTACTCCGATGGCAAGGATAGAATGACTCTCCCCAACGTGGGTTGTACGTTGGACTCCATGTAGCTAACATAGTTTATGTTGGTCATAGGATCTCCCAGTGTGTGTGTGTTTCTTTGTGTCTATGGTGAATGGTGAAGTGATTTGAAAGTGAAATTATGAAAGTTATTCTTTTGAAAGATTTAAATGATATTTACATTATGAGAACTGATATTCTTGATGAACTGAAAGTGATTGACAAATTATATGATTGTACTTATTTCATCCTCTCATGATTATGATGATTTTCTTCGGGCTATGG
>NC_061115.1:10840814-10843679 GCF_002878395.1 Capsicum annuum
ATTTACATTATGAGAACTGATATTCTTGATGAACTGAAAGTGATTGACAAATTATATGATTGTACTTATTTCATCCTCTCATGATTATGATGATTTTCTTCGGGCTATGTGAGTCTTTCATACATCCTGCATATTTCTTATAAATATTTATGATGATGATGTTTATACAACTATATACACCCCCATATACTCGGTTCCTTTCCCTGGTACTGACCCATATCTTTGGATGTGGGCTATATTTTCTCAGAATGTAGGTTTAGGTGCTCAGTTCCAGGTTCGATAGTGATTCTATGGGCACGCTGTTCTACATCCTCTGTTGTGGTGAGTCCTCATGTTCCGAGAATGTGATGTCTAATGTTGGTTTCACAGAATTGTTTACATTTGATAATTGAGTATGAGTCAGTTGGGGCATGTCTCAATGGATCGCTGGTTTTATTGATTTTCTTAGAGGCTTGTCAGACTAGTATAGATGTTGGGAGTTGACTAATAAGTCATATTTTGTTATCTTTCTAAAATTCTTTTATTCTTGGATGATGATTACTCTGTTGATATTTGAGGGTTATTTATGAAAACCTCATTGATTCGTGTTGAACTAAATGAAAATGGCTCAAAGGGTTAGCTTGGGGCTACTGTAGTGTCAAGCACCGTGTGACGCTCTGGGACCCATTTTTGGGGCGTTACAAACTTGGTATCAGAGCCTAAGGTTTTAAGGTGTCCTAGGTAGTCTGACAAGCCACGTTAAGTAGAGTCTTGATCATCGATGTGTAGCACGCCATATCTATGAGTAAGAGGCTACAAGACGTTTTAGTAAAAAGTGTGTTTCTTTCATTCATTAGTCTATCGTGCATAAAGTGTCACTCTCTGCTATTGATTCGTGCTCTCCTCTTTCAGAAATATGCCTCCACGTTGAGAGAGAAGAAATAATGATGGTCAGCAACCTCAACCCGCTGACCCATTGAATGAAAATTGTCTTATGCTGAATTTTGGGTAGCCTTTCAGGCGCTGGCCCAAGCTGTTATTGTTACTGCAAATGTTAAGGCTAACCCAGCCCCAGCTCTACAGCAGCAGGGAGGTGATTCAGCTGCTGCCAGGATCCGTGACTTCATGCGGATGAATCCACCGGAATTCTATGGGTCCAAGTCTGATGAGGATCCACGATTGTTTTTAGAGGAGGTACAGAAGATTACTCAAGTGATGCATGTATCTGAGGAACATAGTGTGGAGTTGGCTGCGTATATTTTGAAAGACCTTGCTTATGATTGGGTTGTTGCTTGGAGGAAAGGTAGAGGTGAGGGAGCTGTTCCTACAACTTGGCAAGAGTTCCAGGATGGATTCCTGGATAAGTTTTTCCCTTTGGAGATGAAGGAGGCGAAGGTGGAAGAGTTTATGAACCTGTGACAGGGCTCTATGACTGTTAGGGAGTACTGTCTAAAGTTCAATCAGTTGGCCAAGTATACTCCTGACTTAGTGGCTGATAATAGGGCTAGTATGAGTAAGTTTGTGACTGAAGTGTCTAGTTATGTGGTTAAGGAGTGTAGGTATGCTATTCTGAATAGTGAGATGAATCTTTCTAGGATGATGACTCATGCCCAACAGATTGAGGCAGACAATATTAAGGAGAAATATAGAATGAGAGGGAATAAGAGAGCTAGGTCTGAGCAGCACAGACAGGGTTAGACTAGATCGCAGGGAGGGAGTCTCCCTCAGTATCAGAATTATTCGTCTATTTCAGCACCATCATCTGCTAGTGCTCCCGTGCCTAGAGGTGGGTAGGAGCAAGGTAGTAGGTCATACGCATCTAAGTCCCAGTACAGTGCTGGCAGTAAAACAAATCATCCCTTGTGTCCTAAGTGTGGTAGGGCTCATTCGGGTGAGTGTTAGGGTGAGAAGTGGGGTTGTTTCTGGTGTGGTGACATGGGTCACAGAGTTAGAGATTGTCCACAGGATGGACTAAGGCATCATGACTATCTTCCTCAGACCCAGACTCAGACTGTTAGTTATCTAGTTCCAGCGACTCGCCCAGCCCCAACTCAGGGCGCCTCTTCTAGCAATGCTGGCAAGCAGCGCCAGAATAGATTATATGCTTTACCGTCCTACCAGGAACAGGAGGACTCTCCCGATGTTGTTACTGCAATGCTTCGTATATTTTAGTTTGATATGTATGCTTTGTTCGATCTAAGATCCTGAGATTATTTCTCAGCCCCTGTTTTGACTTTGCCTGATGGTGTTGATGGTTTTGTGGTGTACTGTGATGATTCGAGAGTTGGGTTGGGTTATGTATTGATGTAGAAGTGTAAGCTGGTACCTTATGCTTCTAGACAGTTGAAAACCCATGAGAAAAATTACCCCACCCATGACCTTGAGTTGGCTGCTGTTGTGTTTGCTTTGAAAATCTGGAGACACAATTTGTATGGTGTCTATGTTGATGTTTTCACTGATCATAAGAGTCTGCAGTATATGTTTACCCATAGAAAATTGAATCTTAGGCAGAGACGATGGTTAGAATTGTTAAAGGACTATGATATGAGTGTGTTGTACCATCCAAGCTAGGCCAATGTTGTGGCAGATGCCCTAAGTAGAGTATCCATGGGTAGTGCTTCGTATGTGGTAGAAGGTAAGAAAGAGTTGGCTCGTGATGTACATTGTTTGGCTAGATTAGGGGTTAGGTTGTTTGACTCTGCTGAAGGTAGTATAGGGGTTCAGAGTAGTTTCGAATCCTCCTTGGTTTTGGAAGTGAAGGAAAAGCAATACTTAGATGCTAGTTTGGTCTAACTGAAGGAGTCAGTCAAGGACCAAAAAGTAGAGGTTTTCTCCCAAGGGGGAGATGGTGTGTTGAGATTGCAGGGTAGATTGTGTATCCCAAAT
>NC_061115.1:10843779-10860476 GCF_002878395.1 Capsicum annuum
GTTTGACTCCGCTGAAGGTAGTATAGGGGTTCAGAGTAGTTTCGAATCCTCCTTGGTTTTGGAAGTGAAGGAAAAGCAATACTTAGATGCTAGTTTGGTCTAACTGAAGGAGTCAGTCAAGGACCAAAAAGTAGAGGTTTTCTCCCAAGGGGGAGATGGTGTGTTGAGATTGCAGGGTAGATTGTGTATCCCAAATGTTGATGATCTGAGACAGAGGATTATGGCTGAAGCACGGGGCACGATATTCTATTCATCCGGGTGCCACCAAGATGTACCGAGACTTGCGGGAAATCTATTGGCGGAATGGCATGAAGAAAGATATAGCAGCATTTGTAGCTAAGTGTGCAACATGCCAACAGGTTAAGGTTGAACACCAAAGACCTGGTGGTATGATGCAAGAGTTTAGTATTCCCACCTGGATGTGGGAAGAGATAAATATGGACTTTATGATTGGTTTACCTCCTTCCCGACGCCATCATGATTCCATTTGGGTTGTGGTTGATAGGTTGACTAAGTCTGCTCATTCCTTGCCTGTTTATGCTTCATATACTGCTGAGGATTATGCTAGATTGTATATCCGAGAGCTAGTCAGACTACATGGAGTTCCCTTGTCTATCATTTCGGATAGGGGTACTCAGTTCACTTTGCAATTTTGGAAAGCTTTTTAGAAGGGTCTTGGTACCCAAGTGCTTTTGAGTTCTGCTTTTCATCCACAGACTGATGGTCAGGCTGAGCGGACCATCTAGAGCTTAGAGGATATATTGAGAGCTTGTACACTTGACTTTAAGGGAAGTTGGGATGATCACATACCGTTGATAGAGTTTGCTTACAATAACAGTTTCCACTCTAATATTGGCATGGCACGGTTTGAAGCCTTATATGGGAGGAAGTGTAGATCACCCATAGGTTGGTTCGAGGTGGGTGAAACAGCTGTGAGTGGTCCTGATTCGGTATTTGAGGCTATGAAAAAAGCTAAGTTGATTAGGGAAAGGTTGAAAACTATGCAGAGTCGTCAGAAGTCATATGCGGATGTTAGAAGGAGAGACCTTGAGTTTGAAGTTGGTGACCTAGTGTATCTGAAAATTTCACCCATCAGGGGGGTGAAGAGATTCGGAAAGAAGGGGAAGCTTAGTCCCCGTTATGTTGGTCCTTACAAAATTCTTAGCCGTGTTGGTAAGGTAGCTTATGAGGTCGAGTTGCCTTCCGAGCTGTCCTCTGTTCATCCAATATTACATGTCTCCATTCTTAGAAAGCATATTAGCGATGCTGTGGTAGTGGATTCCTCTGTAAGTGCTGACATTCAAGAAAATCTTTCTTTTGATGAGATTCCTGTTGAGATTCTTGATTTTAGTGTCCGAAGACTAAGGAACAAAAAAGTTCCCTTGGTCAAGGTGTTGTGGCAAAATCAATATGTTGAGGGTGCAACTTGGGAAGCTGAGGCGGATATGCGATCCAAGTACCCGCACCTATTTTTTGCGAACTCCGATCAAGTCGAAGGTACCGTTCTTTCCTAAATCATGCACTTTTGATAAAAGTTGCAGCAGTTCAGCTGTCATTTATTATGTGTTCAGCTGTAGTTTCTTGAATTTATGCATTCTATGTTGCATTCGGAGTGAGAAACGATGTGGTGATGAGTTCAATGAATGGTTTCAGTTGTATTGTCTATTCCCCATCTAATCTTGGCATGTCTATCGTCATTCGAGGACGAATGTTTCCAAGGGGGGATGATGTAATGCCCCGGGAAATTTTTCATTGAAATTTTGTACGTAAATGTGTTGGGTTCTATCTTCTAGAATGAATTATAAATTTTTCCGTGCAGAATGTCTTAGATTATGACTCAACATTGTGTAGAGTATAGAATAATATTTCTAAATATATGTGGATCATCCAAAACGTACACCCAAGCGATGAGTTATGAACATTCCGATCGAACCATGAATAGTAGTGAACAGTAAGACGTTCAGGAAAAAGTACTAAGGTTTGGCGTATTTTTTCTCCAAATTTAAATGATCATTACTCCTTGTACATAATGATCTGGGTTATCTAATATATATCAACGGAAAGATCTGTGAGTCCTCTTTCCAATAAAATTGGTTTCATCCCATTTTTCTATCGGGGAAAAAAGTTATGGTCGATCTACTTCAGCCTATCAAAAGTGAATTTTTGGGTCAACTTCAAACGATCATAACTCCTCGTACACAATGATCTAGGTGAGATACTATATATCAACGAAAATACAATAGAGTCCTCTTTCTAATGAAATTAGTTTCATCCAATTTGGATATCGAAGTAAAACGTTATGGTTGATCTACTTCAGACTATCAAAACAGTCCACCAAAGGACAGATTCGAGAATTATTTGATTTTTAGGGGAGTTTTGGTCATTCTCCCTCACCCAAAATCCATCCAAACCCTATATTAAAGCCTATTAGAAGCATTATTTGTTATATTTCATCAAATTCCCTCAAAAAGAAAACTCTAAGCTCCTACATCCAACTTCAAGAACCTCCAAAGTTCACCATCAATTCTGCAAATTTATTCAAGATTCCAAGTTCCTAGTTCAAGAACTCCAAGACCCATCATTCAAAGGCACGATTAACATCTCAAAAACAAGCATCGATCTAAAGTTCATCATTCAAGGTATACGGGGTTTTTCAACAAGAACTCTCTTTCGTTCTTGTTCCCAAAAGTAATTTTCTTTATAAAGGCATGATTTTTATTTGATTTTTTTAAGAATTTGAAGCATGAACCCATATCTTATGATGATTATTATGAAATCTTGATGCTTATGATTTTAAAAAATACATTTACATGTGTGGAGATATAAAGCATGAATCTTGAACGATATTTATCATGATTTTGATATCTGGGTCGTGAATCCCCATTGGAAATGGTGTTTTTTGAGAAAGTGTGTGTTATAAACATGTTGATGTTGAATATTTGAGATATTTTGAATGATTTGACCTTTTGGTCTTAAAGGAGTTTTTTGAACTCGAGTGTGAAAGAAATCTACAACGTGGTTGATTTTCATAGATGGGAAGCATGATGGCTCCCGATGTATATTTATATATTACTGAAATGTTTTGTTGTGGATTGTCTTTGAAATGATCTGAGCTAAGTCCGGGAGAAATCTTTAGCACCAAGTGGGAGGTATAAAGCGACGTTAATTCTCTCGAACTACGTGCCCCCGTAGGAGTGAGCCTGAGGCTGATTTATATAGTGATCACTAGTTTGTGTGGATTTCCTATCAATATGTACACCATACAAATAATGTCTCCAAATTTTCAAAGCAAACAGAACAATAGCTAACTCAAGGTCATGGGTTGGGTAGTTCATTTTGTGAGGCTTAAGCTGTCTAGAGGCGTAGGCTATGACCTTACCTCTTTGCATCAAAACAAAACCCAAACACACTCTGGAGGCATCATAATAAACCATAAAACCATATGTACCATCAGGTAGTGCTAACACTGAGGCTGAAGTGAGTCGAGTCTTCAACTCCTGAAAACTCTTCTCGAAGGAATCTGACTACCGAAACTTAACTTTCTTTTGGGTTAATCTAGACATAGGAGATGCACCCAATGAGAAACCCTCAACAAAACTTCTATAATAACAAGCTAGACCCAAAAAATTCCTAATGTCTGATGGAGAGATAGGTCTAGGCTAATTTCTTATGGCTTCTCTCTTTTAGGGATCAACTCTAATACCCTCACTGGAAATAATATGGCCAAGAAAAGATATTGACCTTAGCCAAAATTCACATTTCATAAATTTGGTGAATAATTGGTGATATCTAAGGGTCTGTAACAGATTTCTAAGATGGTCTGCGTTATCATCCTCATTACGAGAGTAGAAAAGGATATTATCGATAAAGACTATGACAAACATATCCAGATACTATTTGAACACTCTATCCATCAAGTCCATGAAAGCTGTTGGGGTGTTGGTTAGCCTGAAGGACATGACTAGAAACTCAAAATGACCATAAAGGATTCTGAAAGTTGTCTTTGGAATATCACATTCCCTTACTTTAAGCTGATGATAGACGGATCTAAGGTCTATCTTTGAGAAATAACTTGCACCTTGGAGTTGATCAAATAAGTCATTAATTCTAGGAAGATGATATTTGTTTTTAACTTTTAATTTATTCAACTGGTGATAATCAATGCACATATGGAAAGAACTATCTTTCTTTTGCATGAATAGGATGGGAGTGTCCCATGGAGAAACACTAGGCCTTATGAACCCTTTGTCTAAAAAATCTTTGAGTTTCTCTTTCAACTTTTTAAGATTGGTAGGAGCCATGTGATATAGAGGGATAGATATAAGCTGAGTAGCAAGAAGAAGGTCAATACCAAATTCTATTTTCCTATCGGGGATACCCCTGGTAATTCTTCAAGAAAGTCATCAGGCAACTCATTAACTACACTGACTGACTGAACTGTTGAAGTCTTAGATGTAGTGTCTTTAACTCAAAAAAGATGATAGATACAACCTTTGGAAATCAACTTTTTGGCCTTTAGATAAGATATGAAATGACTCTTGGAAGACACTGTATTACCTAACTACTCAAAGACCGGCTCATCTAGAAACTAAAACTTTACCACTCGGGTGCGACAATCTATAGATGCATAACAAGAATAGAGCCAATTCATACAAAGTCAACCGTATCTAACTCTATCAAGTCTGCTAACATGACTTTATGAAGGACAATGATAGGACACTTCCTATAGATCTGTTTAGCAACCACTAACTTGCCTACTGGATAAGTAACCAAATAAGGCTCAGGGATCTTTTCAGCACTTATTTCAAAATTGACTGTAACTAATGGGGTCACATAAGAGAAACTCGACCTAGGGACTAACAACATAAAAACATCAAGATGAAAAGCATACTAGTAACAACATCTGGTGAATCCTCTTGCTCCTGATGGGAGGGAAAAACATAAAATTAATTCTGGCACTGATCGCCATCAGTACTAGATGATGCGCCCTGAGGAGTGACTGGGCGACCTATAGGAGTTGGTGCACTAGTAGCCTGAGTCTAGAGACGAACATCTCTATTTTCTTGCTTAGAATATGGACAATATCTAATACTGTGACCCATCTTACCAAATCCAAAACAACCTTTCTGACCAGCCAAACACTCACAAGGATGATTGTTACCACACTTAGTATACGTAGGATAATTGGGCCTACCAACCATACTATTCTAGGATCTGGACATAGAAGACTTACCCTACTACTTTTTTCTACCTCTAGGAGTGGGAACACTAGCTGAAGATGGTGTCGGCATAGATGAACAATTTTGAAACTATAAATGACTTCCAACTTGAGACCTAACTGGTCATACTCAAACTGCCCTATTCTGGCCTTCTTATTTCGTCTTACTCTTCCCTTCAACTTCTCTTCATCAATTTGCTAAGCATGCATCATCAATCTAGCAAGATACATGTCTCTAATAAGCATGACAGTCCTACACACCTTGACGACCAATCTATACACTCTAGTAAAAAACTTACTCATACTTTCCCTAGGATCAGCATCGTATTTGTAACGCCCCAAAATCTCATCCTGGAGCATCACACGGTGCTTAAGGCTACAAGTAGCCCCAAACTAACCCTTCGAGCCTATTACTATCTCTATCTCTTACTTTAGGATAACAAGTTAAGCAATAATACTATAATATATCATCTTAAAGATTAAATAACTGGAATACATAGTTTGAAATACAAAATTCTGTAAATCTAAAACACAACTACTAGTCTAGTCTAACAAAGCCTCTACTACTCAAAATGGAGAGCCATTGGGACAGACCCCCAACTGACACGGACTGATATGAAAGTAATAACAACTAAAAATCTAAGAAAAATAGATCCTCGAACCATGATGACTCACCAACTGTGGAATGTAGGAAAAGCACTCGAAAATCCCGATCATTGCTAAAACTGAGCACCTGGACCTACATTATAAGACAATGTAGCACATAGACGTATATGTGGATCAACACTTTGAGAATGTACTGAGTATATGGCAATGTATGCATTTACCTAAAACAATATCAATACTCTTTAATAAAATCATGCATGAAATTAGGAATGGCTCACATAGATTGAATAAGTCTAAAATGTAAAACTCATGAATTATGAATAGTGAAACATGTAACACAAGTCTTGTAAGTCATTATACTTAACTTTAAAATCTTTACTCTCCTTTTATTCTCAATACTTGAAGGATAAATGAACTTTAAACAATACTTTTCAATTTCATGATTTTAACTCTTGGAGAGTAAACTTTCTTTAAAACTTGAGGGCTTAGAACTTTAAGGAATTTCAACACTTGGAATCTCTAGAACTCTTTTAGACTTAGAACACTTAGAACTCGGGATTATATAACCTTGGGAGTTTCTTCTAACCAACATAAAACATCTGAGCTACATGGATTCCAATGTCTTACCCACGTTGGGGAGAGCTGTTCTACCCTTGCCATCAGAGTAGAACCTCATCTTTATTGATCACTATATTAGCCTTAGGCCCATAATATCAAATCTACGGTGGCACGTAGTTCTGGGGTATGAAATCTTGGAATCATACCAAACTCTATGCTAAATACTACTCCCATAATCGGCTTAAAACTCTTACGAAATCCATGTTGGAACCTTGAAATTTTGATTAATGACAATATGAATGAAACAATTTGATATACATGTTCCACTGATCCAACAAGTTCAGGAGTGCAGTCTATGGTATAAATAATTAAAAATTAGAATGAGTTAAATCAGTGCAACTGAAAATTTCAACTTACTTATCATGTGGGGAATAGAACAAGTTGAATTTGATTCAAACACTTGATGATAAGGGAAAACAAGTTGAGTTGAAAGAGGAGTCCTATGTAAAGAAGGAGTTTCACTTATAAACATATTTTTAAGAGTCCTATGTATAGAAGGAGAAAGAATCTAAAAATTATGAAAAACGTATAATTTGAAGGACTCTTTGGAGAGTTAGAATTTGACTACAACACTAAGGAGATAAGAGTTGGAATTGAAGAAGGAATCTCACTTGAAGTAGAATTCTATGCAATGAGAGTTTTGATTAAAGGAGGAGTTTAAAATAAAGAATGACTCTTTAGAGAGCTATGCTTAAATAGAAAATACATCATTCAGATTAATTCATGCACCTACAAAGCAGAAAAGCACAATTGACAGATTGACTTCACGAAGTGCTACTCAATCACTCAAGAAACACATTGAAGAACCTGATCCTACATATAGAATCCAGCTAAGAGTTTTAGTTTTGATTTTTAGATTTGTTCATTGTGTTTGACCTGTTGATATAATATTAGTTTCAGTGTGTTATAAACTGAATTAGGAGATAATTTTCCAGTTGAAGAAAACTCAGAGTCTTTAGGAATGCGTACCTTGGGAGGTGTGTGTATAGTTAGGAGTTAGAATTTATAATTCCTAGTTGTTGAGTTATACGGATTAGAGTTTATAATTCATATTTATTAGTTACAAGAGTTTTGTAATCAGTAGTTGTTGAGGCTCAGATTTATTTAGTGAAATTGGGGTTAAATCTTGTAGAGATGCAGGTCGTGGTTTTTTACACCTTTTGAGCCGGGTGTTTTCCACTTAAAAATCATTGTTTTCTTTACTTTTTATTTTACTGCTTCCTTAGAACACGTTAGGCAACCCGTTCCATCGATAAGCAATAGTTAGGAGAAAATAAGATAGTTAGTAGGGCACGAACTTTAACAAGTGGTATCAGAGAGAGGTTGTCTTAAAAAGGGCTAGAACCTAAGACAAAGATTAATATCATGAATTCCGCACCACCTATTGGTCACAGTGAAGGTCAATTCACTATTAGACCTCCACTCTTTGATAGTTCTCACTGCATTTGGTGGAAAGCTAGAATGGAAAAATTCATTCAAGGAGAAGACTATGAGTTATGGGATAGGAACACTTATGGTCCTACTATTCCAATGAAGTTAGAAGATGGGAAATAGGCCAAGAAAGTAAGCAGTGAATTCACTCCTGATGACTTATTGGCATTAAAGAAAAATGCAAAGGCCAAAAACATTTTGGTTTGTGGATTAGGAGTTGCTGAATACAACAGGGTATCAATATGAACCATTGCTAAGCAAATTTGGGATGCTATAGTAAATGCTCATGAAGGCACATCTTAAGTAATAAAATTCAAAATTTCTCTTCTTTTCACTGATATGAGGCATTTAAGATGAATGATAATGAAACCTTGCTTGAGATGATGACAAGGCTTACTACCTTAACAAATGATTTGACCTCCTTAGGAAAAGCTATATCTGAAGAAGAACAAGTCGAGAAGGTACTGAGGGTATTACCAAAATCAAAGTGGAATGTTAAGGTGACTGCAATCAAGGAAGCAAATAAGGATCTAGCAGGCATGACCCTGGATGAATTAGTGGGGAATTTAAGAACTTATGAAATGGAAATTGATGGAACTAAAGTGTTGGCATCCCCAGAGGATATCTTATCTCTGAAGGAATCTTACAATGATGAAGAAATTGAACTTGATAAAGAACAAATTTCCTTTATATCTAAGAACATTAGCAAATTCTTCAAAAACAAAAAGGGAAAAGGTAGCAAGAAATAGTCAAATGACAATCTAAATAGATGCTACAAGTGTGGTAAGACTGATCATCATATCAAGAATTGTCCTATCTGATAAATAGAATGGAGAAAGGAAAGGGCTAAAAAAGTAAAAGAAAAAAAACCAAAAAGAAGGAAGAATATGCAATGGTAGAAGCTTGGGGATTTGACTCAGATGATGATGAAGTTGATGAAGCAACACTCTTGGCTCTTGGAGATTCAGACTTAGAGGAAGAAGATGATGCTTTTGAGGTAAGTATACTTGAACTTAAAGAAAAGTTGCATTTGTTTTCTAAAACAAAACTTGTTTCCTTGATGAGTGCACTAATTGATGACTTCCAAGAATCAACTTCTGATAGGGATGAGCTATTCAAAAGTCTTGAAAGAATCAAGTTTGATTTTATTGATTTAGAAGCTCACAAGAACACTCATGAATAGGAAAACTGCTCTCTCAAGAAACAGGTTGAGCAACTTGATTCTTCAAATAATTATCTTACGTAAAAAGTTCTAAAATTGATACTCTCTCAAAAAGGAAAAAACACCATGAGTAAAGAACAAGAAAAAATCGAACTTGAATTGATCAAGTACAAATAAGAGTGCAATAATGCAATAGAAATGGTGAATAACTGAGTCAAGAAGTTTCTAAATTAAAACTTAACCTTGAAAGAGTAAATAGGTCGACAAATTCCTCAAGAATTGTTCATAAGTTGAGTGAAAGATATCACAGTGAAAAAGATGGTATAGGTTTTCACAAAACTCTTGATGCTTATCAAGATTTGTTCTATATCTGTGGAAACCTTGGACATCCAACCACTGAATGTCCAGTTGCTGCCAAAAGCAAATCCAGCAGTCTAAATTTGGCAAATAAACTATCTCTAACCAAGAAAAGAATAACTAAACCTTGTCAGAGAAACATGTCATGTAACCTATTGTCTGCATGGGCTAGAAGAAATCTCGTTCATCCATTTACTTATAAGAAAGGACCCAAGCTTGTCTGGGTGCCTAAAGTTAACCCCTAATTTGTTTTGCAAGTGAGAGTGAAAGTAGGAAAGAAAAATTTGTGCATAAATAAAGCTTGCTCAAGGCAAGACTAGAATAAATTAAAGTTTCTTTCACTCACCGCATTTAAAGGGGAAATGAATCATTTGAAAGATGGCCAGATTTGTAGTGCTCGTGTAAGGGGGAAGCAAGGGAGATTTTTTAAAAAAATGAAAAAAAAGGATAATTGTGAAACTGATGAGCATGCATAAGAATATGTTGTACCACATAGTTCAATTGTTGTACAGAGGACATAGGGGGAACAACAAATAAAGAAATAGATGCATCAATAAAACCAACACAAGTTGCTGGTAATTTTGTTGGTAGAATCTTGAGATATCTCATGGGAATTAATGGCTTGAGACTATGGTAGTCAAATGAAAGTAATTTCACTCTTGAGGGCTATAAAAATGTTGACTATGTGGAGAAGCACAAAAGGAACTAAGTAAAGAGAATTTTGAAAGGAATAGGTTAGACTTGGGGATGATTAAAATTGCATGAACTCCCCTCAATGATTGACAAGAATAGTTATTTTTCTTCTTAATCTTATTAGCTAAAAAGTTATTCTATTCAGTCTTGCACATTTAGTTGTGTGTCCTAATTTTAGATTTTTGACTTTTCAAAGCTAATTTTGTATTAGATTGTGCAAATAAATAGGTTTGAGCCAGCAATTATAAACACAAAGTTCTTCTTATCAGGTATGTTTTACACTGACATATGCATAGGTTGTCTAAGTTGAAACAGTTGAGCACACCTGTTTAATTCCACACACTTCATCCTCTCATTGTCTAATAAATCTAATGAATTGGTTGAAAAAACTTTCTTTGATTCTCTCCAAATAGGTGTGCAAAAAATGTGTTAATCCTACACTAGAAAATCCTTCTTCTTTCTCAACCAACATATCAGTTGTGTACCATCGATTTTCCAAGCTTGATCATCAATCACATGCAGCATAAGTTTTCTGAGAAATGAAAAGGGATATGATCTCCCTTTTAGTTCCTAATTGTTTTTTTTGGATTTCTCAGTTCTAGTTCAGGTTGACTTAGAAAACAATAATAGATGTTTTTGCACAGATGAATCATGTTGCTCTACCAGTTTCAATAAGGAGGGCTAACACTAAAATGAAAAAAATTGAGAAAAAAAATGATTTGGCTAAGAAAAAAATGAACTTGAAGCTGCACAAGACAATCATGAAATGGAATAAGTGGTCCTTCATGCTTGGATCATGACTTTGAAGCTTGAACTTGATTAAGAGAGGCATGAAAATGTTGAAGTCATTCGTCAATTGACACAGTTGATATCACTTGTTCCTCCTTTCTCTTCACTATTGATATCCTTAGTCATATCCCACTTTTATACCATATTTTTTAATGCTCGGTTGTTTTGCTTTATTCTGTACTAGCTTAGGTTTAATGTGGAACATGCTCTGTCAGTTAAATGGAATGGTTATCTTTGCTAAGTTGAATCATATTTTTGCTCTCCTTAATACATTACTATGTTGGCTACTGTCTTTGTCTGATTGTTTTGGTGATAGCCCCGGTGGCCTTGAATAGCATAACAAATCACTTTGGCAAGTATATTATTGCATTAAAATTATTTTTGATGATGCCAAAAGGGGGAAGATAAGAGGGTTGTGCAATGTTTACAACCCATCGACTAACTTGTTTCATTCTAGTGTTTTATACTTGAGTGCCTACAGGTAAAGATGTTTGTATGCAGAAAGACAAGAAGTTTGTCATCATCAAAGAGGGAGAATTTGTTGGAACCTTGAAGTTTTGATGAATGACAATATGAATGAAACAAGTTGATATACGTGTTCCAATGATCCGACAAGTTCAGGAGTGCAGTTTACGGTATAAATAATTAAAAATCAGAATGAGTTAAATCAGTGCAACTGAAAACTTCAACTTACTGATCACGTGGGGAATAGAAAAAATTGAATTCAATTCAAACACTTGATGATAAGGAAAAACAAGTTGAGTTGAAAGAGGAGTCCTATGTGGAGAAGGAGTTTCACTTCTAAGCATATTCTTAAGAGTCCTATGTGTAGAAGGAGAACGAATTAGAAAATTATGCAAAAATTATAATTTTAAGGACTCTTTGGATAGTTAGAGTTTGACTACAATACTCAGGAAACAAGAATTGGAATTGAAGATGGAGTCTCACTTGAAGTAGAATTCTATGCAATGAGAGTTTTGATTAAAGGAGGAGTTAAAAATAAAGAATGACTCTTTGGAGAGCTGTGCTTTAATAGAAGATGCATTATTCAGATTAATTCATGCACTTACAAAGCAGAAAAGCACAATCGAAAGATTGAATTCACGAAGTGCTACTCAATCACTAAAGAAATACATTTAAGAACCTGGTCCTACGTATAGAATCTAGCTAAGAGTTTTAGTTTTAATTTTTAGAGTTGTTCATTGTGTCTGAGATATTGATATAATATTATTTTCAGTGTTTTATAAATGAAATTAGGAGATAGCTTTCGAGTTGGGGAAAACTCCGAGACTTTGGGAACGCATACCTTGGGAGGTGTGTGTAGTTAGGAATTAGAGTTTATAATTCCTAGTCGTTGAGTTATAGGGATTAGAGTTTATAATTCCTATTTGTTGGATACAAAAGTTTTGTAATCAGTCGTTGTTGAGGCTCAGAGTTATTTAGTGAAGTTGGTGTTAAATCCTGTAGAGGTGCAAGTCATGGTTTTTTACACCTTTTGAGTTGGGTGTTTTCCACGTAAAAATCATTGTTTTCTTTACTTTCTGTTTTACTTCTTCCTTAGAACACGTCAGTGAAACACGTCGGCCACCTGTTCCATCGATAAGAAATAGTTAGGGGAAAATAAGATAATCAGTAGGGCACGAACTCTGACAATCCACCTCAAATAACTCAAGGGTCTATAATGAAGACCAAAACATACTTCTATTTGCTTTAAATCATACTCCATGTGGATTTCAACTCTAATATGATCAAAGGGACAAATCATTGTCAATAATATCAAAGTACTCAATTCATGGATGCGTATAGCATGAAAATTAATAAAATTGTAAATCTCAAGTAGGGCTTAGTGACCCATAATCAATTCTCAAGTTAAGACTCATCAAAATGCATACTAGATGTCATAAGGATTCATAAATTATATAAAAATTTGGAATTTTGAGTAATTTGCTATAAAATCTCAACATAGTCGTGTACTTCAATTTCTAGAACATTGGAACTATTAAAATCTCAAGGAATAACAATATAGGGTATAAACCCATACTTCAATTTCATAAGAAAGCATGGAAAATCATATAATGTCGTAATTAAAACAACTTTTGGACACAAGAACGAAAGAAGCATCCTTGTTCAAACCCCACATACTGTAGATTATGACTTGGATGGACAAACTTATTTGAAACTCTTCTTCTTACTCTTGAGAGAAGGTTCATGAAGCCTTTGACTTGGGGACCTTGAAACTTAACTCACATTGTAAAATCTATGTGGATATCTTTGAATTTCTTGGAGAAGGAATTGGATTTTCTCTATAGGGTTAATCTTGAGAGAAAACCATAGTTTATGATGTTTGGATGAATAATGAAGCCACCTGCTTCATTTTGGATTTATCTGAGTATTAAAAGGGTGGAAAAAGAATAAAAAGTCCTTTTTAAAAATAACTTAAAAGTAATGAATGGGATGTATGACGGCAGGGTACGATAGTTCGTCGTTGGGTCAACGGTCCATCGGTTCTAACCATTGAACCTGGGCCATATTTGGACTTTCTGCCTTGACTACAATGGTAAGGTGCGATGGTCCGCTGCTAGTCCAATGGTCCATCGGTCCTACCGTTGCTCTTGGCCAGTAAGTGGACTCACTATCCTTTTTGTGATAGTTTGGGTGATGGTCCATCGTTAGTTCGACGGTCCTTCGGCCCTCTCCATCACACCTGGGAGATTCAATTATTTTCTTTAAAATGTCCATATCTTTATATTCCGATGTCAAATTTTGATGAAATGGGTATCGTTGGAAAGATAACTCAATTTCCTACATGAAAAAACATAATTTTTTGGAAAATTCAACAAGGTTTAAACACTAATAAGTTTGGAAGTCATTCCTTAATCTTTTAGGGTCAGAATTATACTTCACTTGACACACTCTAAAGGCTCAGACTACGAGGAAACTTTATGGGGTCTTATAATATCTCCCCCTTAGAAACATTCATCCTCGAATGTCGCTCATTAGGATCAAAGAATGGAGAAATAAGGGGTGGTATAGCTGAATCAAATTGCCAAACTGACTCTATATCTTTCTAAACTTTTGAATACTTCAAAAATTGCAAGAAATCATGTAAGAATAGATACATAGCTGAACTTTAGATTAGAAGGATTTATTTAAGGATGAATAATGCCTTCGGCTTGGTCTAAACTCGTGGAGAAAAGGTGTGGGTACTTGGCTTGCATGTCTTTTTCTGCCTCCCAAGTAGCGCCCTCAACTGACTAGTTTTGCAACAAAACTTTAACCAAGGGAACCTCTTTGTTCCTTAGTCTACGAATCTGGAAATCTAGAATCTTAACAGGAATCTCATCTAATGAAAAACTATTCTGAATGTCAGCACTCTCTGAAGGATGTACTACAACAGAATCACCAATACATTTTTTAATTATGGAGACATGAAAAATAGGATGAACAACTGATAATTCTGCAGGCAACTCAACTTCATAGGCTACTCTCCTAACATGACTCAAAACTATATAAGGGCCAACATAACGGAGACTAAGCTTTCTTTTTCAGCCAAACCTCTTCACTTCTTTCATGGGTGAAATCTTCAAGTACACCAAGTCACCCACCTCAAACTCAAGATCCCTTCTCTTCATATCAGTGTATGACTTTTGATGGCTCTGATATGTCTTCAATCTTTCTCTAATTAACTTCACCTTCTCCATGGCCTCAAATACTGCATCAGGTCCAGTAAAAGCAGCTTCACCAAATTCAAACCAACCTATGGGTGATCTACATCTTCTACCATACAAAACCTCAAATGGTGTCATCTCGATGCTAGGATAGTAACTATTGTTATAAGAAAACTAAATTAGTAGCAAATGCTCATCAAACTACTTTTGAAATCAAGTGCACATGCCCTCAACATATCTTTTAAAGTCTGAATGGTCCTATTAGCCTGACTTTCTGTCTATGAATTAAATGCGAAACTCAAATAAACTTGGGTACCAAGACCCTTCTGAAATGCTCTCCAAAACTGAGAAGTAAACTGAGTACCCCTATCCGAAATGATAGACAAGGGGACTCTGTGCAACCTGACTAACTCCTGGGTATACAATCTAGCATAATCCTTAGTTGTATAAGATGTATGCATGGGCAAGAAATGTGCAGACTTAGTCAACTTTTCACCAACCACCCAAATAGAATTATGACGCCGCTGTGAAAGAGGTAAACCAGTCATGAAATCCATATTCACCTCTTCCCACTTCCAAGTTGGTATACTAAACTCTTGCATTACACCACTAGGTCTTTAGTGCTCTACCTTAACCTATTGACACATTATACACTTGACTACAAACTCAGCTATATCCTTCCTCATACCACTCCACCAATAGATTTCCCATAAATCGCGGTATATCTTGGTAATGCTGGGATGAATAGAATACTTCGCGCCATGTGCTTCATCCATAATACTCTGCCTCAAATCATCAACACATAAAACACACAACCTCCCGTACAATCTCAACACGCTATCTACCCCTTGGGAGAAAACCTCTACCTCATGATCCTTAATTGATTCCTTCAGTCTGACCAAACTAGGATCCCTTTTTTGCTTCTCCTTCACTTTAGAAACTAAAGAGGATTTGGAACTACTCTGCGCCAAAATATTCCCCTCAGCGGATTTGAGCAACCTAACACCAAGTCTAGCTAAACGATGCACATCACGAGTTAACTCTTTATTACCTTCCTCTAGGGTGATACAACACACTCAAATCATAGTCCTTTAATAAATCTAACCACCTTCTCTGTCTAAGATTCAAATCCCTCTAAGTAAAAATATACTACAGACTTTTATGACCAGTAAACACATCAATATGAACACTATAAAGATAGTGTCTCTAGATTTTCAAAGCAAAAACCACAGTAGCTAACTCAAGATCATGAGTTAGGTAGTTTTTTTCATGCAGATTCAACTATATAGAGGCATAGTGTTAGAGTACGACCCCTACCAGTTTTAAGAAATTACTCTATTTATTAACTATTTGTGGAACAAGTAGCTAAACATGGTTCATAGAAATAAAAACTGAACACAACAATTTTTATGTGGAAAACACCCAACTCAAGAAAGGTGTAAAAAACCACGATCTGTACCTCTATCTCTACAGGATTTAAACCCAACTCTTCTATAACTCTTGAGCCTTAACATTCAATAAATTACAAGATATGTGTTCCTAAATTGTCGAGTTCCCCAACTTGAAGAAACAACTCCTAACTCAGTTTATAGATCACTGAGACTAGAACAATGAATAACTAAAACTCAAAGAACCTACCTACTACAAATAGTCTAGGACTTCCTAAGTAAAGTACCAGGTTCTTCTTCAAGTCGGTGAATTCTTTTGTTGATTATTGATTATCTTATCAATGCTTGAATGAATGGTTTTGAATTTTTTTTGTTGTATTTAATACACCCTATGATAAAGTTATTTTGATATCTGCTTCCCTCTATAGTATGACTCTTATCAAGTGACTCCTCTTCTTATTGTTGTTGCCTCTCGCTCTCTTAGATTTAATAGGACTCTTTTGCTTTATCTTCTCTTATTGCTGGACTCCTTGATCAACCTAACTTCTACACTATTTCATATTTCTCTTTGTCTTGACTAGAACTCTTTTGCAGGACTTCTTATTTCATTCAACTTTTGATGTGACAGATATTATCTATTCTTATTTGTACGAAGAGTCATCTTATCAATAACTTGTCTGCAGTTTAGCTTTGTTCACTTAGATTGACTAGCTTTTACAATATGTTTCATTCACATTTCTATTATCAAAACTCCACGTGTCCTAATA
>NC_061115.1:10863476-10890519 GCF_002878395.1 Capsicum annuum
TGAATGAAACATAGGTTAGTCCAATTGAGTTATAAGCATTGCATAGCCTACTCTTCCCCCTATTGACATCATCGAAAAACTGGCTTAACAAGTGAAAACATTTAATAATTCATGGCCATTAAGGCTATCACTAAGATAATCAAAATTCATATTAATATAACATAAATGTAGTATGAGAAAATAGGAGAAGAAAACTGTATAACAACCAAGTCTATTTCATTCAGTAACAGATATGACTACATGTGCCAAAAGCAACCTAAGATAGAAATATTTATCCAGAGAAGCAATAAAAAGAGACCGTTCTAGGAGAACATAAAAAAAGCTAAGTAGAAGAGCTAAGTAGATGAAGAAGAGGGAAGAAAAGAGGTGAGTTTCCTAGTAACATTAGCATTCTGAACTCTTTTTTTTCCAACAGTGAAGTAAGGGAAGCAATATGAGCTTGAAGAATCCCTTTTTCTTCTTTATGACTAGTCTGTTCAGCCTCTAATGATGCCTGAGAAACTTTCACCTCAGCTTATTTTTCAGCCAGTGCATTTCTCAACCTTTGCATTGGATTATCAGCACTCGTTATGGAAACAGGTAGCATCATGTGATTTAAAAGCCCTATGATATTCTTGGTAGTTCATAAAGACTACACGTGTACCGAAACACCAAAATTAGTCTAGGCAAATCAATTCTCACCTTAGTGTCTAACAGTTACATGAGTGTAAGATCAAGAAAACTAGCCGCACACCTTCTCTCCTTCCTAGGAATAATCATCTTATTCACTAAATCAAAATAGATCTAATGAAGTGGGCACATCTCCCTCTTAAGGACTCTTCTATGGTGGAGCAATTGAGGATTTCCAAAAAACTTTATACATATACCAAGGGCAGAGGCAAGATTATCCAGAGGTGGCCCCATCCCCCAGAGGGAATATGTAAAATCCTAGCAATGTCATCAACATAAAGGTTCATTGTAACCTTTCTGACAGTAGTAGAGAACAACTCACCAAGTCCCACCCCATTTATATAAAACTCATATAATTCTGGTTTAGCAAATCTACGCTGAAGGTCTCCCTGAAGAAATAACTATGACCAACCTTGAAACTCTAATTTTTCAGTAATGTTTGCATATCAGGCCCCTTAAAACAACTAACCACCCTTCCTCTAGCTAATTTATTCTTTTAAAAGTAAAGATAATGAGCCTAAGGAGTGTCCTAATGAGAGGATGGGTGGGGAACTTCAAACTCAGGACCCAACTCAGTAGTAGCATCTAGGGTAAACTCAGAGCCAGATGATTCAGAAAGAATATGTATAGTGACCTATTTTTATGGATGAGTAGAAGACTTTGGAGGGGAAACTTTGGAGTAGGTGGAACCTTTGACAATGGAAAGGAATTTTGAAGAGGAGGCTTTTTGAGTAAGTTTAGAAGAGGGTTTCTTAGGTAACGAGGCTTTTGGGACTTTGGCTATTATAGTCTTTGTCTTTATGAAAGATCTAAGAAGAAGATCAAGAAAAGATTCTCGAGGGGAGGTGGGATCAGGTATAGCCATATGTTTCTTTTTCCTGGCTTGAAAAGATTCAGCTAAGGATGCATCTTCTCATTGTTTTCTTCCTTGACTATAAGGAGTATGAGGGATAGAGACAATTAGAGAGGGTTCTAGAGGGGTAGTATTGTCAATAGTGACAGGAATAGAAGGGGGTTTTCTTGGGAACTTGGACTTGGACATTCTTGGGATAATCTGTGATAGGAAGGTCATCTCTTTTACTAGGATTATCATCATCTTCAATAATTTTGAGTGGGATAGGAGAAGAAAAAAGGGGTTTTGAGGAGGATGGAAAAGATGCAGGAATTTGGGATAAAGGGTTTGGAAAATTTCTAAAAGTAGAAAAATCACCAATCTTTAGGAGATTTAAGGAGGGATTAAAGAAGGTAAAATGATATTTGGATGAAGGATAAGTGTGGTGCAGGGATTTTTGAAAGATCTGGAGAAGGAATAGTATGAAGAAGATGAACAGGATGCCATTTGAAAACTGGTAATTTTTCTTAATTGAGGAGAAGAGTATAAAACACAAAATAGGAGAGAGTATTTAAAAGAGAAATGGAAGAAGTTGAAGAGATAAGGAATTGTAACTGTGGAAGGAACATAATGATGAGAACTTCTGAGATTATGGGAAAGCTAGTAACATCTTTTTGAGTAAATGTGACTCTTTGTATTTAGCGGTTTAAATGTACCAAAAAGGAACCAGGTAAACAACTTGTTTCTCTTTAGCTACTGTTAGTAATAATAATCATATATGACTGAAAAGATAGACAAAATTGCTTTTGTAATCAAGACTTTCTGCAAAATCAACACATACATGAGTCAACAGATTCTAAAATCTTAAACTTAGGATACACAACTAAATGTGTGAAACTGAATTAACCAATAATCACTTTTTAAGATCAACTTATTCTAATCAAGCATTGAGGGAGACTTATGCAATTTTAATCATCCCCAAGGCTAACCTATATTTTTCAAAGTGTTCTTTACTCAAAGCCTTTGTGAAAATGTCAGCAATCTGATCCTCAATAGAGCAAAACATAATTTATATATGACCTTTTTCAATATTATCTCTGAGAAAGTGATGTATAATATCAATATGCTTGGTTCTTTTATGTTGAATAGGATTTTTAGGTATGTTAACAACATTTTTATTATCACAAAAGTAGGAACACAACAAACATATATACCAAAGTCTATGATTTATTGCTTAAACCATAGCAATTGAGCACAACAGGAACCTACAACAACATATTCAGCTTCAACAGTGGACAAAACTACTGAATTTTGCTTCTTTGTGGACTAGGTAATCAAACATGATCCAAGAAAGTGTGCCATTCTTGTAGCACTTTTTCTGTCCACCAGGTATCCTGCATAATCAGCATCGTATTATCCTACCAAATTAAAATTACTACCAGTGGGGTACCATAAGTCAAGATTACTGGTTCTCTTCAAATATCTGAAAATTCTCTTCACAGATTTTAGATGTGATTCTTTGGGTTTTTCTTGAAACCTAGATTATAGCCCAACACTGAACACAATGTCAGGCCTGCTTGCTGTAAGGTACAATAATGATCCTATTAAACCTCTATACAATTTTTGCTCTACATCTGAACTTGTTACATAAAAATCTAGATTTATGGTAGTGGCAATAGGAGTACTGATCTCTTTTGCTTCTTCCATGGAGAATCTTTTGAGAATGTCCTTGATATAATTCTATTGGTGGATCATTGTCCCTGATGCTAACTTTTTTATTTGTAACCCCAATAAGTAATTCAGCTCTCCCATCATGCTCATCTCAAATTCATAACTCATGAGTCATATTCATGTTGGTTGATCTAAAAATAATGTCATCCATATATACCTGCACAACTAAAAAATCCTTCCCATTAGTTTTTAAGAAAAGGGTATTATCAGTTTTACCTCTGGAATGACCATTCTCCAGTAGAAACTTTGACAACCTCTCATACCAAGCTCTAGGTGGCTGTTTCAGCCTATACAAGGCTTTATCCAGTTTATACACATGATCATGAAAATCTTTGCATCCAAATCCTAGAGGTTGCTTGACATACACCTCCTCTTTGAGAATGCCATTTAGAAATACACTCTTCACATCCATCTGGTAGAGTATAAACTCCTTGTAGGTAGCAAAGGCAATAAGTAATATTATATCTTCAAGTCTTGCTACAGGAGTAAAATTCTTATCAAAGTCGATTCCTTCCTCTTGGTTATATCCTTGGACCACCAAATTTTCCTTGTTTCTTGTGACTTTTCCATGATCATCAACTTTATTCCTGTATACCCACTTAGTTCTAATTACTGATCTATCTTTTAGAAGAGGAACTAAGTGTCAGGATCAATCAATTCTTCAGTTATCTTTTTGGCTCTATTTATTATAGAATTGCCTTGAAGGCATACATACTTCACAGTCCAGATCTTGTAGTAATCCCAGAGGTGAGTTCAGTGAGAACATTTTCTATAGGATGTGATCCTTGATACTTTTACCATTTTAGAATCAAGCCTAGTGAGCTACTTAGATCACTGATGACATTTTAATCTGGGGTAGTTGGTGGCTCTGTTCCCCCTTTTATTGTGCCTTCAGCTTTAGTTCCTCCTATTGAGATGCGTCCAAGTTTAGTAGCTTCAGTCAATGAATCGGGTTGTGTAACCTGTTCCTCCGCATCATTTTCCTCTTGCAGGTTACTCTTAACACATGACTCATTAAAGATCACATGCATGCTTTCTTCAACATAGTTAGTGTTGTTGTTTAAAATCCTATGTGCTTTACTATGAAATGAATATCATAAGAAGATTCTCTCATCACTTTTAGCATCAAATTTTCCCAAATTATCCTTTCCATTATTATGTATGAAACATTTACATCCAAAGATTCTAAGGTGAGAGATGTTAGGCTTTCATCCTTTTGGTAATTCATAGGGAGTCATCTCTAACATAGGTCTGATCATGTATCTATTTATGATATATGTTGCAGTACTTATTTCCTCAGCCCAAAGGTTTTTAGCAACATTTTCTGCAAGCATCATTGTTCTAGCCATATCTTCCAAAGTTCTATTTTTCCTCTCCACCACTCCATTTTGTTGTGGTGTTCTAGGAGCTGAGAAGTTGTGATCTATACAATTTGCTGAACAGTATTTCAAGAATTTTATATTCCAAAATTCTGAACCATGGTCAGACCTTATGGAAACTAATGAAGTTCCTAGTTTCTTTTCAATTTTCTGAATGAAGATTTCAAAGACATCAAAGTCATCTTCTTTAGAGGCTAGAAACAAAGTCCATGTGAACCTAGAATAGTCCTCAACAATTACAAAAGCATACCTTTTTCCACTTCTTCTTTGAAGTCTCATGGGTCCACATAAGTCGATACAAACCAAGTCAAGGTACTTGGTAGTGCTAACATGGTTATTTGACTTAAAAGAAGATCTTACCTCCTTCCCCATTACACATGCACTACATAAATTTTCTTTCTTAAACTTGGTCTTGAGTAATTCCAATACAATGACTTTGGATGAAAGTATGTTTAGTTGTTTCATACTTGCATGACCAAGTCTTCTATGCCAAAGGAAGGGATCATTTTCTATAGCACTCAAACAAGTCAACTCAGTTCCTGGTTGTGCCATGATGTCAACTTTGTATATATTTTTGTATCTCCTTGCAGTGATCACAATCTCTTTGGTATCAATCTTTTTGACCTTGACTCCTGCAGCTGTAAAAATAACTTTATTACCTTTATCACACAGTTGTGAGATGCTCAATAGATTATTCTTTAATCCATCTACAAGATAGATATCCTCCAATGCTTTTGACTCAGATGAGCCAATCTTTCCAATTTCAGTTATGATTCCCTTTTTTCTATCACCAAAAAAAACTCCTCCTCCATTTATTTTGGAGAGTGAAAGGAACTTTTCTTATCACCAGTCATGTTTCTTGAGCAAGCACTGTCTAAATACCAGTGCCTTTTTCTTCTTTTCACCTTCTCATACAAAAGAATTCAATGGTAAGACTTAGGAACCCAAACAATCTTAGGTCCTATTTTATCAGTGAAAGGATGAATTAAGTTTCTTTTAGTCCATGCAGGCAACAAGTAGTGCAACCTGTTTCTCTGATGAGAACTGATTTTGTTCCTTTTGGTCTGAGAAGATCTGTTAGCCAGGTTTTGACTGTTTGATCTACTTTTTACAGCTACTAGACATTCAGTGGTGGGATGTTTAAGGTTTCCACAAATGTAACATAAATCTTTAGGATCATCAAAACTTTTGTGGAATCCCAAACCTGTCTTTTATTGAAATTTCTCTCACTTAATTTGTGAAAAATTCTTGAGGAGTTTGTCCACCTGTTTGCCCTTTCAAGATCTAGTTTTAGCATAGAGATTTCCTGACTCAACTTATTCATTTTTTCAGTTAAATTATGGCATTAATATTTGTATTTAACAAGATCAAGTTCAACATTTTCTTGTTCTTACTCATGGCCTTTTTCCCATTTTGAGTGAGAGTTAAATCTCAAGTTCTGCAACCTATTTTTTGAGAAGACAATTTTCCTTGTCAACTATATTCGAACAAGCCTTTATCTCAATGAGATGAAATTTAAAACTTGCGAGATTGTTGAAAAATTCATCCCTATCAGAGGTTAACTCTTGGAAATCATCAATCAATGCACTCATTAAGGAAATAAGTTTTGGCTTTGAGAACAATATCAGTTTTTCTTTGAGTTCAAGTATACTTACCTCAGAGTCCTCATCTTCTTCACTTAGGTCTGAATCTCTAAGATTCATGTATTTAGTTTCATCAACTTCATCTTCATCTAAATCAGATCCTCAGGCTGCTATCATTGCATGCTCCTCCTTCCTTTTTGCCTTCAGTTCCTTTTCAGCCCTTTCCTTCTTCTATTCTATTTCCTAGACTAGATAGTCTCTAATCTGATGATCAGTTTTGCCACATTAGTAGCACCCATTTGGATTGTCATTGGAATGTTTCTTAGTACATGTTCCCTTCTTCATCTTGAAGAATTTGCTGAAGTTCTTAGTTATGAAGGCAACTTGATCCTTATCAAGTTCAAATGCCGCATCACTATCAGAAGCTTTCAATGCTAAGATTTTCTCAGAGGCTACTTGTTATTTGACTCCATCAACTTCTATTTCATAAGTCCTTAAGTTCCATACTAGTTTATCTAGGGTCATGCCTTCAAGATCCTTATTTGCGTCCCTGATTGCAGTCACCTTAACATTTTATTATGATTTAGGTAATACCCTCAGTAACTTTTCAACTTGTTCTTCCTCAAAGATAACTTTTCCTAAGATAGCTCATTTGTTAAGATGGTAATCCTTGTCATTATTTTATGCAAGGTTTTATTTTCCTTCATTTTGAATGCCTCATACTTAGTGAAAAGGAGAGATATCCCAAATTTTCTTACTTGAGAAGTGCTTTCATGAGCATTTACCAGTGCATCCCAAATTTACTTAGCAGTAGTGCAGGTGGATACCCTGTTGTATTCAGCAGGTCCTAGTCCACAGACCAAGATGTTCTTGGCTTTTTCATTTTTCTTCAAAGCCAACAAGTCATCATGAGTAACTTTACTCCTTACTTTCTTGACTTGTTCACCATCAACCATGTTCTTTGGAATATGGGACCATCAATAATCCTATCCCATAATTCATAGTCTTCACCTTAAATTAACATGTCCATACTTTCTTTCCACCATATAAAGTGAGAACCATAAACAAGTGGAGATCTAGTAGTTGACTGACCTTCATTTGACCAGTAGGAGGTGCGAAATTAATCATATTGATCCTTCCTTAGGTGCTAGCCTTATTTAAGACAACCTCTCTCTAATAACACTTGTTAGAGTATGAGCCCTACCAATTTTACTAAATTACACTATTTATTAACTATCTGGGGAACAAGCAGCTAAACGTGGTTCACAGAAGTAAAAACTAAACATAATAATATTTATGTGGAAAACACCCATCTCAAGAAAGGTGTAAAAAACCACGACCTGTACCTCTTCAGGATTTAAACCCACCTCCACTATAACTCTTGAGCATCAATAATCAACAAATTTACAAGACTCATTGTAACTTGGAAATAAAAATTCTAACTCCTATACTACAAATATACAAATCTTTCCAAGATATGTGTTCCCAAATCTTCAAGTTCCCCATCTTGACGACACAACTCCTAACTCAGTTTATAGATCACTGAGACTAGAACAATGACTCATTACAACTCAAAGAACCTACCTACTACAAATAGTCTAGGACTTGCTAATTAGAGGACCAAGTTCTTCTTCAAGTCAGTGAATTCTTTTGTTGATTGTTGATTATCTTATCAGTGCTTGAATGAATGGCTTTGAATTCCATTTGTTGTATTCAAGCCATCCTATGAGAAAGTCCTTTTGATATTTTCTTCTCTCTCTAGAAGGAATCTTATTAAGTGACTCATCTTCTTGTTGCTGCCGTCTCTTGCTCTCTTAGATTTAATAAGACTCTTTTGCTTTATCTTCTCTTATTGGTAGACTCCTTGATCAATCCAACCTCTGCACTATTTCATGTTTCTCTTCATCTTGAATAGGACTCTTTTTCAGGACTTCTTATCCCACTCAACTTCTAATATGATAGATATTATCCATTCTTTTTTGTACGCTGAGTCATCTTATCAATAACTTGTCTGGAACTTAGCTTTGTTTAATTGGATGGACCAAATTTTACAACATGTTTTATTCACATGTCTTATCATCAAAACTCCACATATCCTAACATATAGTCTATAAACATACCTCTTTGTATCAAAACACAACCCAAACCAACTCTAGAGTCATCACAATACACCACAAAACTATCTGTACCATTAGGCAAAGTCAACACAGGGGCTGAAGTATGTCGAGTCTTCAACTCATGAAAACTCTTCTTGTAGGAATCTAACTACTGGAAATTAACTTTCTTTTTGGTCAAAAGGGTCATGGGAGACACAATAAAAGAGAAACCTTCAACAAAATGGAGGTAGTAGCCAGCTAGACCCAAGAAACTCCTAATGTCAGATAGAGAGATAAGTTTAGGACAATTTCTTACATCTTCTGTCTTTTAGGGATCAACTCTAATGCCTTCGGCTGAAATGATATGATCCAAAAAGGCTATTGATCTTAGCCAAAATTCACACTTATTGAATTTGGCGAACAACTGGTGATCTCTAAGAGTTTTCAAGACAATCCTAAGATGATTTGCATGGTCATTCTTATTACAGGAGTACATAAGGATTTCATCTATGAAAACAATGATAAACATACCAAGATACTGCTTGAACACTCGATTCATGAAGTCCATAAAGACTGTTGGAGCATTGGTTAGCCCGAAAGACATGACTAGAAACTCAAAGTGACCATAATGGGTTTGGAAGGTTGTCTATGGAATATCACACTCCCTTACTTTAAGTTGATGATAGATGGATCCAAGGTCTATCTTGGAGAAATAACTTACACCTTGTCTCATGACCCGAACTAGGGCCTGGTCGTGATGGATATCTCGAACCATGAGGGCCCAAAACGTCCCTTTCTATCTGGTAAGCATGCACACATTCATATAAATAAAGAAGATGTGGAAACATAATCTTCTAGGAAAATATGGTCAATTTTGAATTCAGCATAAGTATGAATATTGAAAATCAACTACATCTAATAACATCTGACACAGTCTGCGGAATCTCTACTACAAGAAAATCTGACAACTTTCTGAAACTTGGACAAGACCCCAAGTAGACCAAAATAGTAACAAATGATATAATCTCAAAAGACAGGCCTTCCGAAATAGAGCAGGCTCACCAAATGGACACTTTAACTCTGTCTGATAAATACTACTACTTCTCAGGACCCCTAGACTGAGCCTCAGAACCTAGAGAGAGGATGGGGGGTCAATACAGATGTACTGCTATACAAAGTATTCCAAAATAAAGATTTTATATAAATAAAATAGTTGGAGAGCAATTTGTTAAATATCATTCATGAAATAGTTCTAAAACACATGGGCACTTTCTGAAAATCACAAATCATTCTTGTCAATACAATGTCTGATCTTTGTATAAATTCTGAATTAGGTGGCACTCTACTACAATTCTGATATTCCACGGGCGATATGGAATCCGCCATTGACTCGGCGGGGAAGCCCCCAACCCGAGTGTGCCACAAGGGTTTGAGTTTCTGATTCGGATATGCCACACGGCACTAGGCCAGCGTAATATAATATACTTGAATCGGCAAATTATTGTTTTGGGCAATGAGTTTTCTGAACTCATGCCTTCTTCGGAGAACCATCTAAGCTCTCTTTATGCCCATTTTTATCCTGTTCTGAATCATGCATTTTCTAGTTTCAACATTTAAAAAATTTGATTACAAACATGCATTTTATTCTGTTCTGAAATTATCATGGCATAATCTGAACTGGTGTCGTCACACTAAAACTTGCAAATCCTATTTCTGAGTCATAATGTATCATGCATAATTCTTTCATTAAAACATAGTTCAGACCACCCAAACATGCAAATAGTATAAGAGATTTCATGTTCCGGAAGCATAAATCAAAACTATGCAAGAACTCTTCAAACATAAGGTGGTCATGTGCTTTTGGAAAAATCCATGCACTCTTTCCTTATATGTATTTTCAACATTTTTTCAATACAAACAACCCTCTCTTTTGAATTCAAGATTCATAACCAAATAATTCGTAAATCAAGACACTTCGTAACATGCTTTTCAAGATGCATTTCAAAAATAATCCATATCATGTCAAACATAGGAACAATCACATCAAGAGAGGGATTCCATGTGAGTCATGCTCTCAATTTGAATATTAACTTAAATCGCATACATATATATATATATATGCAATTTCAAATAAATGTAGGAAAGGTCAAAAGATCAAAACAATACCGCCAAGATTTCTAATACAAGAATGTATTCATAAATCTAAAAACCCCTTTCTTAAAATCGTGATTTCTATGCCCGTGAAATTTTAGGAAAACCCCGCGTACCTTAACCTCGAAAGATAATAGGTAATTCTCAAAGCTTGCGGATTGGGGATTCCAAATCTTCAATCATTTTTGAAAATTCACGGTTGAATCTTGAGTTATTTTGGCTGCTTGTTTGAAACCCTAGAGAGCGTTATTTATGAATTTTTGTTTAAGGGTATGTGCTTAGGTGTATTTGGGATTAAATCCTGTGTTTGGATGGGTTTGGGGCCATGGAAATGAATAGTTTGACCTTGGAATTTAAAATTTGGGATTGGAACGCCGTAAAAAGCTTCACCGCGATTCTCTCAAATTCGCGGTGAGCTATTGGAATTGACAATTGTCAGTTTAAGGCTCATCGCGATGCGGTGCCCAATCAATCGGGCATGCTGACACTAAAAATGCTCTAACTTCTTCATCGAGTATCTGTTTTAGGCGAATTTGGTATCGATGGAAAGCTAATTCGAAGATATTTCATTTGATATATAGTTGGCCACTAAGTTCGTCATATAGAAGGAGCTATGGTCGATTGAAGTTGACTTAAGTTTCGACGGTCTCTTAAACTCGAACAATAGGAAAGCTTTCAATTTGTCCTTGAGTTAGGGGACCTTTATGATCTCAATTCATGCTCAAATAGATTACCATACTATATACTTTGTTAACATGGAAAATTTGCATAGGATTTATTGCTTTTGGATCATCTACGCATAGAAATGATGGTTTTCATTCTAGCCCAAAACACGAAGCGTTACAATATCTCTCCCTTGGGATCATTCGTCCCCAAATGATGGGTAGGAATGTTGAAGCTTAAAGGTATGGAATAACGTGGACCTGATGTGTCTTCTAAGAAAGGATATAACTAATCGGAAACATTTAAACTTCTATCATAAAATTAAATTCTGAGTTGACTTGACTTCACTTACTTCATTGGGCTGATTCATGCCGAGAGTTTTAGATTCCCTTGAAGTGTTCATGATCAAATCCTACATATTGACTGAGAATCGATAACTTATACAAGTACAAATCATGAGTCAACATGTCTAAGATTGCACCAGGTTACTGTAATTCCTGAGCTAAAATACTTGGAAACATTTGAAATTATGCTCTGCATTCTTATGAACCGAGTCATGACTAAGTAGCTAAATCTGAAACATGATGCTTTGACTGAACTGAATTCGTAACTTACATGGAAGAAATAGATTATCTCTTGGGATGGTCATACGCTTGAGATTTTGGATAGTAGGACTGGGTGAAAAGGTGGAAAACCATAGTAACTTGTCTATCCGACTGTTCAAATGAATTACTTCCTATACAGATTGAATTATGCTGGACCCTCACACTTAACTAGAGTATCTCATTCAACACCCTTTCTAAAGAAGTCATAGCAGCGTTAGGGAGAAAAGAATCTTGGGCACTAGTTACACAAGACATCCAACAAAGGAATCTCAAAAACAACTCTACACTATAGCATGGAATATAGATATATAACTTATAAACTAGGATAAAACTACTAGGACTTAGGCAATGCACTTCTTACTTTCAAGCTGAGCGCACTTATCGAATACTCTCTTAACTATATTATTCCCTTTAATTACCATACTCGTTGATTCAAACTGTAATCCTCATATGGCATTGCTAAATGTTTCAACTAATGCCTAAAGTAACATAAGTCCTCTCACCATGATCAAGCCTAACTTTAAATCACAAAATACAACATCCCACACCACGATAATGGTCCAAACCATATCATTCAATCTTCTATACCGTTTTTAGAGATCACACCCTAAATATAACGTGCCTTACTACTTCAATGACTAACTCTGATCTCTTACTATGGATTCACTAGCGCCTATTGCGTTCCTCCACTTCAATCTCAACACGTCATTCCAGCCTATCTTTATATTCACATTTCAACTCCAAGGCAAACACCCATAAGGACATACTTCACATATTCTCTAATCCACTATCAACATAACTCCCACGTGCTACCCCAAGAATATACTCTCACAAATTTCCACTAACCATCACATCTATTAAATACTTGGCCCCAGATCTTACTTCACACTTATGGCCTTATCCAAAACAAGCATACTATGATCTTTCATTGATAAGAAACATTTAATCATCACCACTATCATCACATAAGGAAGAGTCACTAAAGGGTGACCTTGAAGCATGGGAGGATATTATACGAGACTTGACACCTAACTGAGGCTAAAGGATTAGCAAATGAACATTAGAGATTCATCAAAATGATCTGAGTTGGGGCATACATGACTATAAGATGATTCTTGTCAATCATAAAGAGTATAGCATGAATTATGGGAACTAAGAACACTATAAAGAGTGAGTACATGAGTCATGAGCTGCATGACCTCAATTTGAAGTTCATAACATATGGAATGTGATTCCGACTACTGAATGAACTGAAACTCCTCATTCTAGAACTGGAAGAGCACGTGATTCTCTATCATATACATGAACATAAACTATGATCATGTAACTAAAACGTAAAGCATGAGTAAGTATTGGGATAACTCAAAATTACTGAGATAAGAATGGGTTGAGCCTCACTCTCACTTCCTAATATTCTATATCATACTGACATCACTACTAGAATCTGAGAGCCTGTCTTGGTCACTTGTTCTATCATCTCCCCCTTAGCTTTATGCCATCATTTTAAGTTCGAGAGACCCCTTACTAGAATCTAAACTGAACTACCCTCACTATATTTTGGGGTCTGGAATACGATGACACACGTAATTAATAGAACTTAACCCAAATAACTATACCTGGAAGTTGAAAACCCACTGCTAATACCACCTTCTAAGACCCACTCTATGATTCTATAGACCCAATAGTCATCATATAATACTTGAACACTTACTAACTTTGAATCTTCATGAGTATTCCATAGTTGGAGTGCACACCCTATAGCTCTTCAACTCTTATTTCCTTCAGTTCAACCTTCAAAAATTGAAACTTACATTATAATACTTAACATGGATATCACCAAGCCTTTGATGAACCATACTATTTCTATCATAGCATATCAATATCGCGACCCTAACTTATATCTCTGTACTATGAAAATTCAAGATCATATCAAAAGGCTCAACACTATCAAGCAGAACTCCTTAACTTGTCTATTTAGAACACCATATACCATCTACCATATCAACGGTACTACTAGCCACACACAACATATAATAGCCTTAGAAAAATTACTGCAACCTTAAATCACCTTGGGCATACTTCTACATCATACATACAGCACCATACTTCATTACGAATCAAACAAACTTAGGCTCTGGCATACATTATTCAAGCCTATTAGATCACTTCCATAAAACTAGTATCATTAACCAAGAAATCATCACATCTGTCTTCATGGCCATCAACTGTTCAAACATAATGTCTAGTGCTAAATATGATTTACAACCCAACCTTACACATAATTCTCACAGAACATTCATCCTTAACCTTAAGCCACTATTCTCACATCCACATCCTACATTGAATTCAAGCCAATAGTCCAGCATCAATCATCTACCATCAATGAAGAAGGCAACATAATATACTAGTCCATCAAATTGGGACATTCTACCCCAGTACCTCAAAAAAAATCTACTACATACTTTCTCAAAAGTAGTACTAGTTTACAACTACTAACGAAAAGAAGGTCAAGGGGGTAAAGTCACATAATAGACATGGTCAACCTTAACCTTTTATCATAACCCTATACAATCTTATCTACTTATACGGTTTTCTCACATCAAACCTACTTACCCAAGTGTACATTTAGAATACTTTTAAATTCCACAAATAATCATGAGTCTATAATCACTTACTTGCTAATCTAGCCATTTTCACAGTTCAAGCAAACAATAATCAACCTTGACTAATAACTCCTCTTTACGTTCTACTAAACTAACACACAAGGACGTATCACTTCATCACCAACTCAATCTCATGCAAAAAGATTTGGCTATACATGTATTCAATAAGCCGCTCTTACCACCTTTCTTGCCATTTCGCCCCTAAACCCCTAGTTCCAACCAGCACGAGAACAACAAGATGAACAACAAGTTTCTAGTGAATCAAAATAGGCCTCCCACGGCTTCACTAGACTTTGCTTTATGTGTTTTGAACAAGAAAATAAAATGAATAACAAAGCAACTATGCTAGTGAATCAAAAGAGCTCCACACGGCTTCACTACACTTTGATTTTTCAAAAACCCCATGATAACAAGATTACATATTACAAGAGAAAAACAATTGACACACAATATTCAATGATCTAAGAATACACATCTTACTCTGTATAAATAAAAATCTGAGTCAAACAATTCTCCCGCAGACTACCATACAATCCACACATGCTACTAGCTACCTTATTAGCCTATCACTATAAAAGGGGTAAATCATCCTCAAGCATTGGTTATTCAACTAAAATATTTATCTACACAAAAGTCGTCCTCACTCGGACTTCTAACCTTGTGACTTCAAATCACCAACTTCTTGGTTAATCTCACTACCAATAGGAAGCGACACCAATACTTAACTTATACTACTACTCGGGTGGAAATACAGCTCCAATATTCTACTACACATCATTCCCTCTTAAGCATGATATTTGCAATATAAATTCTGAAAAAAAAATGGAATACTCTTAATACCGTCGAACAAAAAGCACAATTTCATCAAAATCGAAGTTCACACCAAAATCAATACACTCTAAGGCACTAACGGACTCTTCTCAAGTCCTTGCACAAATTTAAACTCTTATGTGGCTCAACTAGAAAGGATCATACCATTTAGACTGTAAACTTCTGCACTTGAACCACCCCAACAATGACACACATCTGGGCATATCAAAGTATGGAAAGAATTAGGATAGCTTTACTTTCGTATGGGTGATACCATAGCACGAATTAAAGTATAGAAGAGGAACATTCTAGCTCAATAGCACGAACTAGAACATTAAGAAAGGAAAATATACATAAACGCCTAGTAGCCTCCTGATTATAAGTGTGGTGCGCTTCACACCCATAAACAAGACTCTACCCAATGTGATTTCACAGACACCCTGGGACCATGAACCATGCTTTGATACCAAGTTTATCATGACCCAAACTAGGGGCTGGCCATGATGGACATCCCAAACCATGAGGGCCCGGAATGCCCCTCTCTATCTGGTAAGCATGCACATATTTATATAAATAAAGAAGATGTGGAAACATAATCTGCTATTCTGAATTCAGCATAAGTATGAAAATTAAAAATCAACTACATCTAATAGCATCTAACTCAGTCTGCAAAATCTCTACTATAAGAAAATCTAACAACTATCTGAAACTGGGACAAGGACCCCAGCAAACCAAAACAGAAATAAATAACATAATCTGAAAATACAAGCCTTCAAAAATAGAGAAGGCTCACCAACTGGACACTGCAACTCTGTTTGATAAATACTACTACTTCACTGAACCCCTAGACTGAGCCTCAGAACTTCAAGCGAGGAAGTGGGTCAATACAGATGTACTGGTGCACAAAGTATTCCAAAATAAAGCTTTTATATAAATAAAATAGTTGGAGAGAAATTTGTCAAATACCATTCATGAAATAGTTCTAAAAGACATGGGCACTTTTTGAAAATCACAAATCATTCTTGTCAATGCAATGTCTGATCTTTGTATAAATTCTGAGTTAGGTGGCACTCTCCTACAATTTTGATATTCCACGGGCGGTATGCAATTCTCCATTGACTCAGCCGGGAAGCCCCCAACCCGAGTGTGCCACAAGGGTTGGAGTTTTTGATTCTGATACGCCACACGACACTAGGCCAGTGTAATATAATATAACCAAATTGGAAAATCACAGTTTTGGGCAATGAGTTGGCTGAACTCATGCCTTTTTTAGAGAACCACCTAAGCTCTCTTTATGCCCATTTTTATCTTGTTCTAAATCATGTATTTTTTAGTTTCAACATCTGAAAAATCTGATTTCAAACATGCATTCTATTCTGTTCTAAAATTATCATGGCATAATCTGAACTGGTATCATTACAACAAGACTTGCAAGTCCTATTTCTGAGCCAGAATGCATCATGCATAATTCTTTCATTAAAACATAGTTTAGACCACCTAAACATGCAAATTGTCAAAGAGATTTCATGTTCCGAAAGCATAAGGCAAAACTATGCAAGAACTCTTCAAACATAAGGTGGTCATGTGCTTTTGGCAAAAATCCAAGCACTCTTTCAATATATGTATTTTCAGCATTTTTCAATACAAACAACCCTCTCTTTTGATTTCAAGATTCATAACCAAATCATTCATAAATCAACACACTTCGTAACATATTTTTCAAGATGCATTTAAAAAATAATCCATATCATGTGAAAAATAGGATCAGTCACATCAAGAGGGGGATTCCATGTGAGTCATGTTCTCAATTCGAATATTAACTTAAATCACATACATATATATATATATATAGACAATTTTAATTCAATGTGGGGAAGGTCAAAAGATCAAAATAATACCGTCAAAATTTCTAAAACATGAATGTATTCATAAATCTGAAAACTTCTTTCTTAAAATCATGATTTCTATGATCATGAGATTTTAGGAAAGCCTCGCATACCTTAACCTCAACAGATAATAGGTAATTCTCGAAGCTTGCGGATTGGAGATTCCAAATCTTCAATCGCTTTTGAAAATCCACGGTTGAATCTTGAGTTATTTGGGATTCTTGTTTGAAACCCTAGAGAACGTTCTTGATGAATTTTGGTGAAAGTGTATGTATTTAGGTGTATTTGGAATTAAATCCCGTGTTTGGATGGGTTTGGGGCCATGGGAAATGTCTAGTTTGACCTTGGAATTTAAAATTCGGGACTGGAACACCGTAAAAAGCTTCACCGCGACACGCTGGAAATCGCGGTGAGCTACTGGAATTGACAATTGTCAATTTAAGGGTCATCGCGATGCGGTGGCCAATCAATCAGGAATGCTGACACTAAAAATGCTCTAACTTATTCACCAAATATCTATTTTAGGCAAATTTGGTATTGATGGAAAGATAATTCAAAGATATTTCATTTGATATATAGTAGGCCACCCAGTTCATTATATACTAGGAGCTATGATCGATTGAAGTTGACTTAAGTTTCGACGCTAACTAAAACTTGAACGATAGGAAAGCTTTCAACTTGTCCTTGAGTTAGGGGACCTTTATGATTTCAATTCATGCTAAAATAGGTTACCACACTACATACTTGATTAAATTGGAAAATTTGCATGAGATTTATGGCTTTTGGATCATCTACACATAGAAATGACGATTTTTATTCTAGCCCAAAACACCGGGCGTTACACCTTGCAACTGATCAAATAGGTCATCAATTCTCGAAAGAGGATACTTATTCTTAACTGTGACCTTATTAGACTGATAATAGTCAATGCACATATGCAAAGAACCATCTTTGTTCATACGAATAGAACAGGTGTGCCCCAAGGAGAGACACTAGGCCTTATTAAACCTTTATCTAAAAGATCTTTGAGTTGCTTTTTTAACTCCTTAAGCTCTATAGGTGCCATACGGTATGGTAGAATAAAAATAGGATGAGTGTTAAGAAAAAGGTCAATCCCAAATTCTATCTCTCTATCCGGAGGTACCCCTGGTAGATCTTCCGAAAAGCATCAAGAAACTCATTAACAATTTTGACTGACTGAATAGTTAGAGCCTCAGACTAAGTTTCTTTAACTCTAACTAGGTGATAGATGCATCCTTTGGATATTATGTTTTTGGCTTTGAGGTAGGAGATAAAATAACTCTTGAGAGATACTGAAATCCCAGACCACTAAATACTGGTTTCTTAGGAAATTAAAACTTAACCATATAGGTATGAAAGTCTGTAGATGCATAACAAGAATGAAGCCAATCCATACCCAGAATAAGGTGAAAATCCACCATTTCTAACTCTATCAAATCAAAAAGCATGACTCTACGAAGAACAGTAATAGGACAATTCCTATATACTTGCTTAGCAACAACTGACTCCCCTACTAGAGTAGAAACTAGGAAAGGTTCAGGAATCTTTTTGAGACTCATTTCAAAATTCATAGTGACTAATGGGGTCACATAAGAGAATCTTGACCCAAGGTCCAACAATGCATAAACATCAAAGAAAAGGACACGGAGCATACCCGTAACAACATTGGGAGAATTATCTTACTACTGATAGGATGGTAAGGAATAGAATCTGTTCTGGCACTGACCGCCAGCAGTAATGGATGAAGCGCATTGAGTAGGGTTGGGACGGGCTATAGGAGTTGGTGCACTAGTAGTATGTGTCTGAGGTCGGGCATCTCAGTTCCCTTGCTTAGCATGCAGACACTCTCTAATTCAGTGGCCCAGCTTTCCGTAACAAAACCAACCCCTCTGGTCTGCTAAACAGTCACCGGTATGGTTCATGCCACACTTAGCATAGGGAGGATAGCGGGGTCTGTTACTTACACTATTCTGCGACCTAGACATAGTAGGCCTGTTCCCTTGCTCTTGTATATTTCTAGGCACGGGAGCACTAGCTAATAAAGGCGCTGGTTAAGACGAACGGCTTTGGAACTGTGTGCGGTTCCATCTAAGGTACCTAGCCTGACTATACTCATGATTCTCAAATCTATCCCTCTTCTTACCCCTCAATCTATCTCTCTCCCTTATCTTATCTGCCTCTATCTGCTGTGCATGTATCATCAACCTAAATAGATCCATATCCATATTCAGCATCGTGATTCTACACTTTATCAGTACAAAACTAGAAACAACTGTCACGAACTTGCTTATACTAGCTCAGGTGTCAGCAATCAAATTAGGAGCATACTTGGATAACTGGATGAACTTCAAGAAGTATTCTTTAATGGTCATGAAGCCCTGCCTTAAGATCGTAAACTCCTCAATCTTTGTTTTCCTCTTCTCAAGAGGAAAGAAATTGTCCAAGAATGAATCTTGGAACACCTGCCAAGTTATAGGAGCAGCATCCTTACCTCTACTCTTTCTCCACGCTACAACCCAGTCATAAGCAATATCTTTCAACCTGTTAGGCACCAGCTCAAAACTTTCTTCCTCAAAAATATGCATCACCTGTGTGATCTTCCTCACCTCCTAAAGGTATAACTATGGGTCCTCACCTACCTTAGATCCATAAAACTCTGGTGGATTCATCTGCATGAAATCATGAATCCTAGCAGCAGCTAAATCACCTCCCAGCTGATTCGTAACCGTGGCCATGTTATTGGCCTGAACATTGGAAGTGACTGCTTTGGCTAATGCCTGAAAGGACACCTGAAACTCAGCATGAGACACTATCTCATACAAGGGATCAATAGGATGGGGTTGTTCATTATTTTTTCTGCAGCTGTTTGCTCTTCTAGGAAGAATTTTTTGAAATATAAGAGCATGAATTGTTAGATGAGAAGGACAACTATAGTCATGATAGAATCAGAAAGAAAGAAATAACTTTTTTCTAAAATATCTTGTAGCCTTTTGATCATAGATGTGGCGTGCTACACAACGATGATCAAGACTCTACTTAACGCGGCTTGTCAGACTCTCTAGGTTTACTTAAACCTTAAGCTCTGATACCAAGTTCGTAACACCACAAAATTTCATCCCGGAGCATCACACAATGCTTAAGGCTATAAGTATCCCCAAGTTACCCTTCGAGCCTATTACTATCTCTATCTCTTACTTTGGGATATCAAGTCAAGCAATAAGACTATAATATATTATCTCAAAGCTGAAAGAACTGGAAATCATAGTCTGAAATACAAAATCCTGCAAGTCTAAAACATAACTACTAGTCTAGTCTAACAAAGCCTCTACTACTCAAACTGGAGAGCCATTGGGACAGACCCCCAACTGACTCAAACTGATATGAAAGTAATAACAGCTGGAAATCTGACAAAAATAGATCCTCAAACCATGAGGAATAGACAATTGTGGAATGTAGGAAAGGCACTTGAAAATCACAGTCACTGCTAAGACTGAGCACCTGGACCTAATTATAAGACAATGTAGCACATAGACGTATATATGGATCATCACTTTGGGAATGTACTGAGTATATGTAGGTGTATGCATTTACATAAAACAATATCTATCTCTTTAATAAAATCATGCATGCAATTAGGAATGACTCACATAGCTTGAATAAGTCTAAAACGTAAAACTCATGAATAGTAAAGCATGTAACACAAGTCTCGTGAGTCATTATACTTAACTTTAAAATGTCTACTCTCCTCTTATTCTCAAAACTTGAAGGCTAAAGGAACTTTAAGCAATACTTTTCAATCTCATGCTTTTATCTCTTGGAGAGTCAAATTTCTTTAAAACTTGAGGGCTTAGAACTTTTAGGAACTCCAACACTTGGAATCTCTGGAACTCTTTTAGACTCGGAACACTTACAACTCGGGGGCACATAAATATTGAACCTATGGGGGCACGTATTTCTGGGGTATGAAATCTTGGAATCATACCCAACTCGGTGCTAAATACTACTCCTATGCTCAGCTTAGAACTCTTAGAAAATCCACCTCAAATAACTCAAGGGTCTATAATGAAGACCAAAACATATTTCTATTTGCTTTAAATCATACTCAATGTGGATTTCAACTCTATTTTGACCAAAAGGCCAAATCATTCTCAATAATATCAACGTACTCAATTCATGGGTTCTTATAGCACAAAAATTCATAAAATTATAAATCTCAAGTAGGGATTAATGACCCATAACCAAATCTCAAGTTAAGACTCATCAAAATGCATACTAGATGTCATAATGATTCATAAATCATATAGAAATCTGAAATTTTCAGCAATTTGCTTTAAAATCTCAACATACTCATGTACTTCAATTTCTAGAACATTGGAACTATTCAAATCTAAAGGAATAACAACATAGGGTATAAACCCATACTTCAATTTCATAAGAAATCATAGAAAATCATATATTCTCGTAATTAAAATAACTTTGGGGCACGAGGATGAAAGAAGTGTCCTTGTTCAAACCCTACATACCTTAGATTATGACTTGGATGAACAAACTTCTTTGAAAATCTTCTTCTTACTCTTGAGAGAGGGTTCTTGAAGCCATTAACTTGGGGACCTTGAATCTCAACTCAATTTGTAAAATCTATGGGGAGTTCTTCAAATTTCTTGGAGAAGGAATTGGATTTGCTCTAGAGGGTTAAGCTTGAGACAAAACCCTAGTTTATGATGTTTGGATGAATAATGAAGCTACTTACTTTGTTTTGGATATATCTATGTATTAAAAAGGTGGAAAAAGACCAAAAAACCCTTTTTAAAAATGACTTAAAAATACTGAATGGGATGTGCGACGGTCCGTCGCTGGGTCGACGGTCCGTCGCTGGGTCGATGGTCCGGCGGTCCTGACCATCACACCTAGGCCAGATTTGGACTTTTTTCCTCGATTGCGATGGTTCACCGCTAGTTCGACTGTTCGTCGGTCCCGCTGTCGTACTTGGCCAGTAAGTGGACTCATTGTCCCTTCTGCGATTGTTTGGGTGACGGTCCATTGCTAGTCTGACGGTCCTTCGGCCCTCTCCGTCGCACCTGGGCGGTTCAACTATTTTCTCTAAAATTGCCATATCTTCCTCTTTCGATGTCGGACTTTGATGAAATGGGTATCGTTGGAAAGATAATTAAATTTCCCACATGATAGAAAGTCATTTTTGGGAAAATTGAACATGGTTTAAATACTAATCACTTTGGAAGTCATTATTTAATATTTTAGGGCCAGAATTACACTTCACTTGACACGTCTAAAGGCTCAGACTACGAGGAAACTTTGCGGGGTGTTACAGTATCAGGGGCATACTTACACAACTAATTGAAATTAAGGGAGTACTATTTCACTGTCATCGAGCCCTGCCTCATCTAACATGGGAAGAACCTGTCTAGAAAGGCATCTTGAAACACCTACCAACTCATGGAAGCTGCATTCTCACCTCTACCATTCCTTCACATAACCACCCAATCATAAGCTACATCCTTTAATCTATAGGAAACCAACACTACACTCTCCTCCTCAGAAACATGCATAATTTAGGTGATCTTCTTTACCTCATCTAGATAATGCTGTGAGTCCTCACCTGCCTTCTACCCAAATAACTTTAGAGGATTCATTCTCATGAAATCTTTGATTCTAGCTGTTGCTAAGTCACCATTCTACTGAAGTGGGACTACATCCTGATTCTAATGGTTGCCTTGAACATTATCAGTCATAGCTTGGGCTAATGCCTAAAAAGCATCCCTAAAATCACCATGGGATACATTCTCATTCAAGGGATCTGTGGGCTGGTTACCATTTCTGCGGGTATTAGCTCAATAAGGAGGAATTTTTCAACTGTCACGTGAAAGCATGAGTTAAAAGAACATAGAGATATTGTAAGCACTATAGATCATGAAATAAAAAGGTAATCTCCTAAGGATGTTCCATATCCTGTTGTTCATAAATGTGGCGCACTTCACACCCATGACCAAGACTCTATGTAGCACAATTTGTCTGACTCCTTATGACACTTAAAAACCTTAGGCTTTGATACCAAGTTTGTAACGCCTAAAAACTTGGTGTGGAGACATCACATGATGCTCAAGACTATAAGTAGGCTTAAGCTAACCCTATCTGCAAACTATAAGGGCTAAATCTCATAATAATGAAAGTATAGACATAAAAATCATGCTAGAATGTGGAAATTATTGGAGATATCTAAGAATAATGTTTGAAACATCAAAATTGAATAATCTGAATAAAAAATAATAGTCTGAGAAGCCTCTACTACTAATAACTAGAGAGTCACTAGGACAAACACCCAGCTAACTCAAATTGTCTGAAAAGAATACTGAAATTATGTAAACTACTAAGCTGCAAAATCTGAATGAATAAGTCCCCAGACTATGAGGACACACCAACTATTGGATATAGATGGAGATGCTTGAACTACTCACGCTACTGATACTGAGCACCTGAACCTATATTATGAGACAATGTAGCATATAGACGTATATGTGGATCAGTACTTTAAGGATATACTGAATATATAGGAGTGAATGCATAAGTAATAAATTATCTCATCATCATCATTTATAAAACAATGCATTCTAAATATAAATGATTCACATAAGCTAGAATATCTGAAATACTAAAATACATAGCAATAAGGAGTAAAACACACTTTATAAATCTCATGAGCCATAACACTTAGTTCTAAAAGTTGTACTTGTATTCTCATTTTAAATCATACTGTGTAAGTGTAGAACGAACCTCTTAAATCTAAAAGCTGAAAAGCTGAAAACCGTAGCGAAAGTCTTTCTGTAATGCATAGTCTAAGTAAATTTGTGAGCCTTTACACTTAGTTTCCTAAAATCTTTTCTGTAAATCTCTTCTATTAGGCTTTAATATTATGGAGAATACTTTGAAACTATTTTGGACATCTTTATTGATAGGGAAAATACTTTATCTAAAGCTTATGTGTAAGGAAGGTTCTCTTAACCGGCATAAACCATGTGAGATACATGGAATCCAAAATCCCGTCCTCCTAAGGAAGAAACTTCACGTTGCGGAGAGGTTTCATACTTTTGCCAAAGAGTATAACCTGAGCAAAGTGATTTCATCTGTATCTGTCATCCTTATAGAAGTGGGAATAATCTGATAATTTGTACCTATGTTAGCTAGGTAGTTGTGTGGAAGTAGAATGTGCTAAACCCACACTTCCCACTTACTGCTAAATACTACTCCCTTTTAATTTGCTACGTTCATTCTATTGGAAATCCACTTTTAAAACTAGCATAAGGGTTTATCTAAAATCAATTGTACATTTATCTA
This sequence comes from Capsicum annuum, assembly GCF_002878395.1. Classification (NCBI taxonomy): domain Eukaryota; kingdom Viridiplantae; phylum Streptophyta; class Magnoliopsida; order Solanales; family Solanaceae; genus Capsicum; species Capsicum annuum. The sequence continues at coordinate 10,887,916 of NC_061115.1, forward strand.
AGTAAATCTGTAAATAAAGATATTCTGAATTCTGTAATCTTTAATAATCTATAAAGTGAATTCCATAACTAAACTAAGGATCAAAAGATCAACTCTGTTTTGAAAATCTGTAAATAATCTGCTCATACGATGCTTAAAGAATCATCTTTCTTGAAATAATATTATTCTGAGTAATAACCTATGCATCAATCTCCTGTCCAAATATCATAATAAACATGCTTGATAATGAAAACAATGATAATTCATCTAAAAAAATTTGTAATTCACTGCAATAGGCATGAAAATGTGAAAATACACATGCAATTCATCTTTAAAATATCTTAAAACTCATAACCTTTCAAATAGAAATAATGGGAATGAACCCTAATTTAAAATTCATGTATAACCATTCAAAATCATATGAATTTGTAATTAAAAACTTGGTTTTGGGCATAAGGATGGAAGAAGATACTTGTTCATAAAGCCCGCATACCTTGATTGATGATTAGATGAAGAATCTTGAGTTATTGTTTCCTAATTGAGCTCTTGGGGATGAGTTCTTGATTATCTTGTCTCGGAAATCCTCAATCTTAAGCTTTCTTGGAGAATCAATGGAGGATTTTGATTTTTTGGAGAAGAAGCTTTGGAGTTCTAGGGTTTTTGTTTTAGAGAAAATTGATATATAATGGGCATAATAGGCTTAGAATGTGTTTAAAATTGGGTTATTCACGGATTGGAGCCTTGAGAATTGACCAAAATGCCCTCTTTAAAATTCTAGACAGATCTGGAAAAAGGAATTGGTATCCCAATATAATGGGCCACCGCGATGCGCCCCTATCGCGGTGGCTCACTGGAATTTGATGACTGAAAAATTAGGGACCTTCATGACGTAGAGCCATCGCGTTGTCCCACTGAATTTTGATGATTGGGACCTGAAACTTCAACGCGATGCACCACCATCGCGGTGCCCTATAGAAATGCCATTTTGGCTATTGGTGCGATGCGCCAACATCGTGTTGGACTTTCAAAAATTGACAATTGGAAATGTGGACCTATCCTCAATGTGCCAGTATCACTGAGGTCCACTAGAATGTGAAAATCTGGATTTTGTCATACTCCACGACATGCCAAGTGCCCAGATAACACACTGTCAACTTAAAAATGCTCTAACTCCTCAACCGAGTGTCAAAATTGGGCGAATTTGGTATCGATGGAAAGCTTATTCAATTTCCCACAAAATGGAAAGTCTAAATCCAAAAAATTATACATGAAATAAATATTATTTATTTTGAAAGCTATCCCTTAACATTTTAGGATGAATTCAAGCTAAGATAAGTACAGGGTGTTACATTAACTCTAAGTGCTTTTTTAGTTTTCAATGGCCGGTTCTAGTTTGTTCATGTGAATTTCAATAGTTAGTGATTTTTCAATTTTTATTTTTGGTCATTTCAGTCTTGAATTTTGTGATTTTGCATTTGAGGTTTTCTTTTGTGCAGAGTAAAAATAGGGACTCAAATATATAAGGGTCACAACAATAAATGTGACTCCCAATATGTCATTTAAGGCAACACATGGGAGCTTACACGGAATTCTAGGTGTGGGCCCCTAAACCACATACCATGGGTGCTTATCAACACAACAAATCATTCACACCACGCTAGGCATTCTGCATCACTTTTCCTTTATTAGTTTTCAATGCATATTCATTCCCGAGGTTTTTATCACTTGAATTTTTAGTCCGTACTTATTTCCTAGGTTGTTCACATGAATGTTTAATGCTAAGTGTTTTTTTAGTTTTCTATGGCTTTTTCAGGTTTATTCACGTAAATTTCAATACTTAGTGCTTTGTTAGATTTGATTTTGTTAATTTCAATCGAGAATGTAGTGCTTTTTCATTTGAGGTTTGCATTTTGCAGACTAAAACTAGGGAATCGAACAAATAAATGGTCTCAACAATTAATGTGACTCCCAACACGTGGGAGACTCTATGACATTCTAGGTGTGAGTCCCTAAATGACACACCATGCTTGCCTATTACCACAACAAATCATGCATGACACTCTATACATCCTACATCACTTTTTCTTTTAAAGTTTTTAATGCATATTCATTCTCGAGGTTCTTTCCACATTAATTTTCAGTCCATGCTCATTTCCTAGGTTGTTCTTGTGAATTTTTAACGCTAAGTGCTATTTCAATTTTCGATGGCCGTTTCAAGTGTGTTCACGTTATTTCAATAGCTAGTGGTTGTTAAGTTTTCAATTTTGGCTATTTCAATCTAGAATTTAGTGCTTTCTCGTTTGAGATTTTAATTTTGTGTAGAGTAAAAATAGGGACAACAACAAATAAGGGGTCACAAAAATTAATGTTCTTTTTTAGTTTCGTTTTTATGCATAATTGAAGTGGGGACTCGAATAAAGAGGGGATTGCAAAAACTAATACAACTCATAATATGTCATATTTAAGACAATATGTAGGAACCTGCATGACATTCCAGGCACAGACTCTACACGACACACGCACTAAGTGTGCACGACACACAGGGCATCCTACATCTCTTTTCTTTTTAAAATTTTCGATATATATTGATTCCTGTGTTTTTTTCACGTGAATTTTCAGTACTTA
>NC_061115.1:10893519-10908897 GCF_002878395.1 Capsicum annuum
AAAATAGGGACTCGAATAAATAAGGGGTCGCGACAATTAATGTGACTTCCAATATGTCATATTTAAGGCAACACGTGGGAGCCTCTACGACATTCTAGGTGTGGGTCCCTAAACGACACATCATGCATGCCTATTACCACAACAAATGATGCATGATACACTAGACATGTTGCATCACTTTTTCGTGTTTAGTTTTTGATGCATATTCATTCCCAAGGTTCTCTTCACATGAATTTTTAGTCCATGCTTATTCCCTAGGTTGTTCAAGTGAATTTTTAACGCTAAGTGCTTTTTTAATTTTCTATGGTTGTTTCAGGTTTGTTCATGTGATTTCAATAGTTAGTTTTTTTTTTTAGTTTTTGGTTTAGGCCATTTCTGTCTTGAATTTAGTGCTTTTTGATTTCAGGTCTTGCACACAGAGTAAAAATAGTGATACAAGTGTGATCATGACCAAGGATACTTTTTTGAGCATTTTGAAGGCTACCTAAAAGAGTGCACAAGCCCAAGTGTGAAGAAGACCTAAAACCGCCCTTTGGTGCACTTGGGGTGGGGGGGTGGGGCTTTGGGAGCCCTTTAATAAAAGGTCTCTATTGTCATTTGTCTATTTTTCTAATGTTGTATAAATAGAACATTGTAGGGTTTAATTCCATTAGTTTTTGTATGCTATTGAAAGGACTCTTCTTTTAGAGAAAGAGATAGTCCGAAATCAAAACTAGGGCATAGCACAATGGTGGAATCACTTGTGTGTTGCATCTTCTTAATACGTTGGTTCTTGGGAGTTGGACGCCTCTCTTGTGTCATTTTTAGAGATAGGTGATTTACTGTGTGGTGTTAAGGGTCCAATAATATCACAAGTTCTTGGGTTCTTAAGACTGTTCCTCCATTTGTCTATCTTTCTATCTTTACTTGCTCGTAATTATTGGTTCTTATGTTAGTATAATCCATTTGTGTTCTCGTCAGTGTAACCATGTGGTGTTGTTATTGTTATCTTGTTCTTTATCTTGTTGGTTACATGTAGTTTGGTTTGGCTGCCTTGGTGTAATAAACACCTTATAATCTCTTTATTCTTGCCTCTCTTTATTCTTGCCTAGTTAGTCAATCCTAGAGGGGTCACCAAGGAAGTCCTCAGTTTCTAAGACTTGTGGACTATTTTGGTGTATGTTTTAGTGACTTCTTGGGCTTTCTCGTATCATTTGGTATCAGAGAATGGCTTGATTTTATTCTCACAAGATCAAATCTTGTGCTTGCTTGTTCGAAAAATCAGAAAAAAAAGTGTTCTTGTGTTTGTGTTCTTGGCCGAGAGGTGTAGACATTATTGTTATTGTTTTGGCCAAGAGATTGTGACTAGATCTAATAGAAAATTTTTTTGTCTAGTGTGTTTCTTGTGTTGGCTTCTTTCTCACTAACACAAAGGTATCTAGAACTAAAGTTGAACTTAAAAATGGTGGCATTGTTGATGTGAACTTGAGTTGGTCGTATGGTGATGTTGTTGTAGTTCTTGAAAAATTGTTGTTGTGTTCATATCGTTCTTCACCTATTCTCATAACTTAACCCACATAAAGTGTAAAATAGATCCCAAAAGTTGTAAGGCTTGTTGTGAGAAGACTTGAACTCATCACTTCTTGGACTTGACAACCACTTTTCAACTACTTTTCCTTAAATTGAGGGTCTTGTTTTGTGGAACTAGTAAAAGTCAAGTCTCACATTTTTTGAGATTGAATTTGAAAAAGGGTCAAGACTTGTATCCCCCCCCCCCCCCCCATTACCAATTGTCTTCCGTTCCAAATTGTGTGAAGATTAAAATATCAAGCTTGTGACAACAATTTGTGTGGGATCAAGACCAATTACATGCTACCATGTCACCCTTGCTACTGTTCACTTCAATATTAACCTCAAATTTGAATTTTCTAGCTCTAATTATTGACTCTTGGTTTCATTATTTTATCCTAGAAGCAATTAACAAACTAGTAAACTCCTACTCGATTATCAATTAGTCCTTCGAATCCATTGTTCGTGTCTACGTTTTCTTTGTGCTTTTGTCATTTTGAAAATTGTAGTACTTCTTTATTTAAGTTCAGACATTAATTCCTTGAGTTGTCAAACAAAAGAATCCATTCTGACTAAGGAGTAGACTTACTCTTCAACTCACCACGAGCTACAAGCTGACTTGCAAATGTTTGTGAAATTAAGTGAGAGACCACAAAGTGTGAGATAGTGAATTGAGGTTGTTTTGAACTAACGTGTGTTTTGTGTTGTAGGTTTTGTATTGTATTGTTGTGCGTGACACTGGAGACTGATTTGGTGTCTTGATTGGACCGTAACTTGAAGGATTATTTTTCTGTACAACCATAATGGAACCCGAGGCTTCAAATGCTCAAACAATGGACAATAATACCATCAATCTCATTTTGGCTGGTCTTGAAACTATGTCCTGAGATGTGGAAAGGTTGAATGTGGGTCTTGAGAAATTAGATACGGATGTGTCATCAATGAGTTGGAGATTAGAACTTGTGGAAAGACAAAGGAGTCGACCTTCCACCCCTCAAAACATTTCCCCATCTAATACTCCCGAGACCTTCCACTAAATGCTCTATCCACCAATTGCCACACATCAAACCAATCTTTAATCACGAAGCCAAATATAAGATAGACCAAGCCATCCTCCACTCCAACAAATCCAACAAAAAGGTCTTGAAACCCAAATACCACCACTAAATCCGAACCCTCCCATCCAAAATCCACTTGACCAAAGACCTCACTATCCAAATCCAATCCCGCCACTACAAGCTCCACTTATCCCAAATAGACCCATCCATGTTGAGGGCTATGTTAGGGGAGGACAATATGATGGTTATGGGTCGTATGATGATGCTTACAGAAGAGTTGAAGAGATAAGGGGAAGGAATAGTGATCCGAGGGAAGTTCATGTTCGAAAAGGTAGAGTTGGTCATTGGAAATAACAAGGTAACCAAAACCATGATGTAGGCATAAACTCCATAAAAGTTAGCCTTCCAATCGTCAAGGGTGCAAGTGATACCGAAGCTTATCTTGCTTGGGAGTCATTGTGTGAAAAGATATTCCAACTTAATGATCTCATCGAGGAAAAGAAGAGTTGATATGTGATAACTCACTTTGAAGGGTATGTTAATACGTGGTGGGAGTATGTTAAACGATTTGGAAATGAGATGATCAGGGACAACCTCCTCCTTGGTTTTGGTTAAAGAACCTTACACGAGAAAGGTACTTTCTCGAGACTTATAGACATGATCTCCTTGCCAAATTGTACAATTTGAGGTAAGGGAGCAAGAGTTCCATAGGTTACTATGATGAATTTCAACAATTGATGTTGAAACTTGACCACCAAGGAGAGCTAGAAAATTATGACATTGTGTGCTTCAAGGTTTGGTTAAATGAGGACATCTCCACTCGCATGACCCTTCACAAATTCGACACCATAGATGGCATCTTTCCAGTGGCTTTAAAGGTTAAGAGGGAGCTCAAAGAGGGCTCATTCATGTCTGCCCAACTTGAGGCCACCAAGGCTGTCCTAAATTATCCTCCGAGGTATAAAGGTGAAGTGAATTCTACTTCCATTCACAAGGGGTTTCAATGCTTCACGTGTCAAGGGTGTGGGTACAAGGCTATTGAGTGCCCAAACCTGATGAATGTAATCCTAAGGGAGGAAAATTTTACTATCTTAGAGAAGAGGTGGGCATTGAATCAGTTAAGAGTGATTGAAAATAGCAATATGGAGAGCAAGAAGAAGCCTAAGTACAAAATGAAGAGTACAGAGAAGATGTGTGGCACAAGAAGGAGATTGTGCAGTGCCTTTGTAAAAGAGGTGAGCCTGTGAATTTGTGGTAAAATTCCTCTCAAGATGGAGAGGATGATACAAGTGTGATCATGACCATGGACACTTTTTTGAGCATTTTGAAGTCTACCTAAAAGAGTGAACAAACCCAAGTGTAAAGGATGCCCAAACCCGTCCTTTGGTGCACTTAAGGGGGGGCTTTGGGAGCCCTTTAATAAAAGGGCGCTTTTGTCATTTGTCTCTTTTGTCATTTGCTTGATACGTTGGTGCGTGAGTGGTGGACACCTTCCTTGTGTCATTGTAAGAGATAGGTGATTGTAGAGTGTGGTGTTAAGGGTCCAAGAATATCACAAGTTCTTGGGTTCTTAAGATTATACCTCCATTTGTCTATCTTCCTATCTTTACTTCCTTGTAATCATTGGTTCATATGTTGGTATAATCTATTTGTGTTCTCAACATTGTAACCATGAGTTGTTGTTATTGTTATCTTGTTTTTCATCTTGTTGGTTAAATCTAATTTCGGTTGGCTGCCTTGGTGTAATAAACACCTTGTAATCTCTTTATTCTTGTCTAGTTAGTGAATCCGAGAGGGGACACCAAAGAGGTCCTCGGTTTCTAAGACTTATGGACTATTTTGGTGTATGTGTCAGTGTCTTCTTAGTCTTTCTCATATCAAATAGGGACTCGAACAACAAGGTGTCGCGACAATTAATGTGTTTTTTTAGTTTTGTTTTAACGTATAATTGAAGTAGGGACTCGAACAAATAGGGCTCTACACAACACACACACTATATATGCACGACACGCAGGGCATCTAGCATCACTTTTTATCAATTTTCAATATAAATAGATTCCTGTGATTTTTTCACGTAAATTTTCAGAACTTAATATTTTTTTAATTTTTAATTTTGAGCGTTTCAGTCTTGTGTTTTTGCCTAGAGGAAAATTTTTCATTGTGTCTTTTGCTTTTGTTAAGAATAGTAGTTGGAACTCGAACAAAAAATGAGAAGTGCCAATTAATGTAACGCCCAATATGTGATATTATAGGTAACACGTGGGAGTTCACAAGACACAACAAATCATGCACGGCATGCTAGGCATCCTGCATCACTTTTCCTTTTTCAGTTTTCAATGCATATTCATTCCTATGGTTTTTTCACATGACTTTTCAGTCGGTGCTTATTGCCTAGGTTGTTCACGTGAATTTTTAACGCAAAGTGTTTTTTTAGTTTTCAATGGCCATTTCAGGTTTGTTCACATGAATTTCAATACTTAGTGCTTTGTTAGTTTTCAATTTTGGTCATTTCAATCTAGAATTTAGTGCTTTTTGGTTTGAGGTTTTGCTTTCGAACAGAGTAAAAATAGGAATTCAAACAAATAAGGGGCTGCGATAATTAATACGACTCCCAATATGTCATATTCAAGGCAACAAGTGGGAGCCTCCACAACATTCTTGGTGTGGGTCCCTAAATGATACACCATGCATGCCTATTACCACAACAAAAGATGCACGACACGCTAGACATCCTGCATCTCTTTTATTTTTTCAGTTTTCAATGCATATTCATTCCAACGGTTTTTTACGTGAATTCGCATTTCGTGCTTATTCCCTAGGTTGTTCACGTTAATTTTTAACACTAAGTGCTTTTTTAATTTTCGATGGCCGTTTCATGTTTGTTCACGTGATTTAAATTGTTAGTGCTTTTTAGTTTTCGGTTTTGGCCATTTCTGTCTAGAATTTAGTGTTTTTTTGTTTAAGGTTTTGCTTTTGTGCAGCGCAATAATAGGGACTTGAACAAATAAGGGGTCGCGACAATTAATGTTGAGTTTTTAGTTTTATTTTTATGCATAATTGAAATAGGGAATCAACAAATAGGGGATTGCAACAATTAATTCCACTCATAATATGTCATATTTAAGGCAATACGTCGGTTCCTACATGACATTCTAGGCATGGGATCTACACGACACACGCACTATCTGTGCAGACACGCAGGGCATCCTTCACCATTTTTATTTTTTCAATTTTCAATATACATCGATTCCCATGTTTTTCTCGCGTGAATTTTCAGTACTTAGTGTTTTTTTAGTTTTTGATATTGATTGTTTCAGTCCTGATTTTTGCCTAGAAGAAAATTTTTCGTTTGTGTTTTGTGCTCTTGTACAGAATTGTAGTTGGAACTCGAACAAATAATGAGAAGTGACAAATAATGTGACGCCCAATATGTCATATTTAAGGTAACACGTGGGAGCTCGCATGACACAACAAACCATGTACCACACGCTAGGCATCTTGCATCACTTTTCTTTTCTTAGGTTTCAATGCATATTCATTCTCACAGTTTTTCATGTAAATTTTCAGTCTGTGCTTATTCCATCGGTTGTTCACATGAATTTTTAACGCTAAGTGCTTTTTCAGTTTTCGATGGCCGTTTCAGGTTTGTTCACATAAATTTCAATACTTAGTGCTATTTTAGTTTTCTGTTTTGGCCATTTCATCATAGAATTTAGTGCTTTTTCATTTGAGGTTTTGCATTTGTGCAGAGTTAAAAAGGGACTTGAACAAATAAGGGTTCATGACAATTAATGTGACTCCCAATATGTCATTTAAGGCAACACGTGGGAGCCTGCACGACATTCTAGGTGTGGGTTCTTAAACGTCACACCATGCGTGCCTATCACTACAACAAATCATGCACGACACACTAGGCATCCTGCATCACTTTTCCCTTTTTAGTTTTCATTGCATAGTCATTCCCCACGTTTCTTAAACTTGAATTTTCAGTCCGTGCTTATTCCCTGGGTTGTTCACATGAATTTTTGACGCTAAGTGTTTTTTCAGTTTTTGATGGCCATTTCAGGTTTGTTCACGTGAATTTCAATACTTAGTGCTTTGTTAGTTTTCAATTTTGTCCATTTCAATCTAGAATTTAGTGCTTTTTCGTTCGAGGTTTTGCTTTTGTGCAGAGTAAAAATAGGGACTCAAAACAAATAAGGGTTCGCGACAAGTAATGTGACGCCCAATATGTCATATTTAAGGCAACACGTAGGAGCCTCCACGACATTCTTGGTGTGGGTCCCTAAACGACACACCAAGCATGCCTATTACCACAACAAATTATGCAAGACACGCTAGACATACTACATCACTTTTTCTTTTTTAGTTTCCAATGCATATTCATTACCGAGGTTCTTTTCACATGAATTTTCTGTCCATGCTTATTCCCTAGGTTGTTCTCGTGAATTTTTAATGCTAAGTGCTTTTTTAGTTTTCAATGACCGTTTCAACTTTGTTCAGGTGATTTCAATAGTAAGTGCTTTTTTATTTTTAGTTTTGGCCATTTCAATCTAGAATTTAGTTCCTTTACATTTGACGTTTTGCTTTTGTGCGGAGTAAAAATTGGGATCGAACAAATAAGGGGTCACGAAAATTAATGTGACTCACAATATGTCATTTTAGGCGGCACGTGGGAGCCTGCACCACATTCTTGGTGTCGGTCCCTTAATGACACACCATGTGTGCCTATTATCACTACAAGTCATGCACAACACGCTAGGAATCCTGCATCACTTCTCCTTTTTTAGTTTTCAATGCACATTCTTTCCCGGGGATTTTTTGACGTGAATTTTCAGTCCTTGCTTATTCCCTTGGTTATTCACGTGAATTTTTAACGCTATTTGCTTTTTCAATTTTTGATGGTCGTTTCAGATTTGTTGATGTGATTTCAATAGTTAGTGTTTTTTTAGTTTTTGGTTTAGGCCATTTCTGTCTTGAATTTAGTGCTTTTTGATTTCATGTTTTGCACACAGAGTAAAAATAGTGATACAAGTGTGATCAATACTTAGTGCTTTGTTAGTTTTCGATTTCTGCTATTTCAGTCTAGAATTTAGTGCGATTTGGTTTGAAGTTTTGCTTTTGGGAAGAGTAAAAATAGGGACTCGAACAAATAAGTGGTCACGATAATTAATGTGACTGACAATATGTCATATTTAAGGAAACACTTGGTATCCTCCACTACATTCTAGGTGTGGGTCCCTAAACGACACAACATGCGTGCCTATTACCACAACAAATCATGCACGACATGCTAGACATCCTCCATCACTTTTTCTTTTTTAGTTTTCAATGCATATTTATTCCGGAGGTTCTTTTCACTTGAATTTTCACTCCATGCTTATTCCCTAGGTTGTTCACGTGAATTTAAACGCTAAGTGCTTTTTCAATTTTTGATGGTCGTTTCAGGTTTGTTCACATGATTTCAATAGTTAGTGCATTTTTAGTTATCGGTTTTGGCTATTTCAGTTTAAAATTTAGTGCTTTTTCGTTTGATGTTTTGCTTCTGTGCTGAGTAAAAATAGGAACTCAAACAAATAAGGGGTAACTACAATTAGTGTGATTTTTTAGTTTTGTGTTTATGCATAATTGAAGTGGGGACTCGATCAAATAAGGGATTGAAACAATTAATATGACTCATAATATGTCATATTTAAGGCAATATGTCGGAGCCTGCATGAAATTCTAGGCACGGGCACTACACGACTCACGCACTATGTGTGCATGACACATAGGGAATCCTACGGCACTTTTATTTTTCAATTTTCAATATATGTTGATTCAATTTTCAAATAATGAGAAGTGATGATTCATGTGACGCCCAATATGTCATATTTAAGGTGACACGTGGGACCTAGCATGACACAACAAATCATACACAAAAATCTAGGCAACTTGCATCACTTTTCCTTTTTCAGTTTTCAATACATATTAATTCTCGCAGTTTTTTCACGTGAATTTTCAATCCGTTCTTTTTCCCTAAGTCGTTCACATGAATTTTTAAAGCTAAGTGCTTTTTCAATTTTTGATGGCCATTTTAGATTTGTCCATGTGAATTTCAATACTTAGTGCTTTTTTAATTTTCTGTTTTGGTCATTTCAGTCTAGAATTTAGTGCTTTTTCGTTTGAGTTTTTGCTTTTGTGAAGAGTAAAATTAGGGACTCGAACAAAGAAGAGATCGCGACAATTAATGTGACCCGCAATATGTCATTTAAGACAGCACGTGGGAGCCTGCATCATATTCTATGTATGGGTCCCTAAACAACACACCATTCGTGCCTATCACCAAATAAATCATGCACGACACGCTAGGCATCCTGCATCACTTTTCTTTTTTAGTTTTCAATGCACATTCATTCCAAGGTTTTTTTCACTTGAATTTTAAGTCCATGCTTATTCCCTAGGTTGTTCGCGTGAATTTTTAACGCGAAGTGCTTTTTCAGTTTTCGATGGCCATTTCAAGTTTGTTCACGTGAATTTCAATACTTAGTTCTTTGTTAGTTTTCGATATTTTCCATTTCAGTCTAGAATTTAGTGCGTTTTTACTTGAGGTTTTGTTTTTGTGCAGAGTAAAAATATGGGCTCGAACAATTAAGGGTTCACGACAATTAATGTGACTCCCCATATGTCATATTTAAGGCAACACGTCTGAGCCTCCACGACATTCTTGGTGTGGGTACCTAAACGACACACCATGCGTGCCTATTACCACAATAAATTATGCACGACTGGCTAGACATCCTGCATCACTTTTTCTTTTTTAGTTTTTAATGTATATTCATTCCCGAGGTTCTCTTCACCTGAATTTTGAGTCCATGCTTATTCCCTAGGTTGTTCAAGTGAATTTTTAACGCTAAGTCCTTTTTCAATTTTCAATGGCCTTTTCAGGTTTGTTCACATAGTTACAACAGTTAGTGCTTTTTAAGTTTTCGGTTTTGGCCATTTCAGTCTAGAATTTAGTGCTTTTTCAATTGAGGTTTTGCTTTTGTGCAGAGCAAAAATAGGGACTCGAAAAAATAAGGAGTCGCGACAATTAATGTGACTCCCAATATGTCATATTTAAGGCAACACGTGGGAGCTTGCATTGAATTCTAGGTGTGGGTCTTAAAAGACACACCAAGCATGCCTATTACCATGGCGAAACATGCACGACATGCTAGGTTTCCTACATCACTTTTCATTTTTCAATTTCCTTTGCATATTCATTTCCTAGCTTTTTTCACGTAAATTTTCAATGCTTAGTACTTTTAAGTTTTCTATTTTGTTCTTTTCAGTGTTGATTTTAGCGTTTTTTCATTTTATTTTTTTTTCAGTTTGGTCCTTTTCAGTATTGAATTTTAATGTGTTCAAACAATCCAGTAAAAAAAATCATCACTCACATGACTAACAACCCAAAAGGGTGTCACGTCCCAATATCATTCCTAGGCGTGACTGGTACCCGCTAACACCACTTGTCGGGAGAACCAATCTTTCATATACTTTACTCGTTAATAAGCACTAAGAGAAGATATTCGCAACGAATGAATAAATTGTGGATAATAATCCAACAAAATTTCATAATCAAACTATAAATTCATCAATCACTCGAGAGCTAATTCTCTAAGCAAAATCCCACGCTAAGATCATGAAGCATCTAAAATAGAGTTAGATAATTTAAAATTTTGGGTATGAAAACCTAATGAAAAAGAATATAAGCTAAAATAGTTAGAGCTGAAACGACAGCCTCCACAAACAATGCAAAGGCTCACCTCAGCAACAGAATCCTCATAAATAGACCGTCAGCCACTAATATCACGTTCCATAAAATATCTACAGATATGCAAGCAAGAAGTGACCTATTTATAAATATAACGCAGTAAGATCCTCGATCCGCTACTTTAATGCCCCTGAAATAAGTGTTAGAAAATACAATGTGCAATGAAATGTATAAATAATATGCTCATAATATCTCTTATAATGTAATGCTCAATATGGTCCAAACGGAAGTTCAAAAAACTCAATCAACACTCCCAGCTTGTCATAAACGGTAGTGAAGGTGATCAGTGTAGCACCCCGATAACTTCATGGGAGTATATATAATGCCTCAAAAGTATAATATGGAAGCAAGTACAAGGCCCTTAACATATTAAGGCAGCTTAGGTATGCCCCTAACATATTATGGCAGCGCATGTATGCCTCTAGTAAATATATCAAAACCGCAAGTACGAGGCCCCTAACATATTATGGCAGCATAGGTATGCCCCTAACATATTACGGCTACACATATGTGACCCTAGTAAATATTTCACGACAACAAGTACAAGGTCTCTAACATATTATGGCAGCATAAGTATGCCCCAAACATATTAGGGCAGCACATGTACGCTCCTAGTAAATATGTCCAATATCACAATGTCACCTCACAACTCACAATTATATGATTCTCTATCTACTTAAATGTTATTGAATTGAAAGGAATAAGCAATACCACAAACAAAAGAAACAAGAAGAACACACAACTTTTACATGAAAACCCTTGATGGGAAAAACCATGGGGCAAAGGAGGGGGAAATTCCCTATTATGGAGATGAATAAGCTGAGGAGACGAAAGTCTCAATGATGTATAAGAAAATCACCAAAAATAACCCACTAGATCCCACTTATATAACACATGCGTATAAGAAAATTCTAATCCCAAAAACATATAGGTCCATACTATAGGGACGAAGCCCCTGCACCCTAACAGGATTAGTAGTGGGCTTTGAGATTGGCTTGAACCCTATGCTACCACCATAAATCCCTCCCTCCCCTCCCCTAAAAAAACATCAAACATGTGTCGCACCGCGATCTTTTAAGGGTCAAATCAAGAAAATTTGGGTCATAAACTCTAACAATCTCCACCTTGACACAAATTCTAATTCAGAACTCAAATCCATTTAGAGAAAACCCTCCACCTCTTCCACAAAATTCCCTAAAGGAACATTTTTATTGCTGAAACCTACCAAGTCCAAGCAATGCTGAAACATGGCACTTGGTAGTGGATTTGTCATCATATCAGCGGGGTTATCATAGGTACTAATCTTGCTTACCATAATATCACCACGAGCAATAATTTCATGCACAAACTGATACCGAACATCGATGTGCTTTGTCCTTCTAATCTTTTGTAAGTAAGATAACACTCTGACTATCACAAAAGATCTTAGTAATCTTTAAGTCTTTGCTAAGTTTACCAAACAAACCCTTCAACCAAATAACTTTCTTACAAGCCTATGTAATAAGCATGTACTCTGCCTCAGTAGTTGACAAAGCAACTGTAGTTTGTAAAGTAGTTTTACAACTGATAGCACAACCACCAATGGTGAAAATATATATTTTAAGGAATCTAATTTTATCAAGGTCTCCTGCAAAATCAGAATTAACATACCCGATCACTCCATCTCTGCTTTGCCCAAATTGCAAACAAATATCAGCAGATCCATACAAGTATCTGAAAATTCGTTGCACTGTTTTTCAATGTTCTTTTCTAGGATTTTCCATGTATCTACTAACTACACTAACTGCATACAATAAATCTAGTCGAGAACACATCATCTCATACATAAGAGACCCAATGGTGCTAGAGTATCGAACTCAAGACATATAGTCATGCTCATCATCTATCTTTGTAAATAAAGCAACCGAGAGCTTGAAATGAGATGCCAATGGAGTAATGATAGGTTTGGCATTTTGCATATTGAATTTGTGAAGCACTTTCTCAATATACATTTTTTGACTAAAGTATAACTTACACGTCTCTCTATCCCTCATAATTTCCATGCCAAGAATCTTCTTTGCTGCTCCTAAATCATTCATCTCAAACTCCTTAATGAACTAGTCTTTGACTTTTATTATGTCTCTCATATCCTTTGCTTTTATCAACATATAATTAACATACAAGAGAAGATAAACCTACGATCCATCACTTGTCTCCTTAAAATAGTCACAGCTATCATAACTCATCCTCCTAAATATATGAGAAGTCATAAAAGAGTAAAACCTCTTATACCACTAGGTGACTATATTAAACCATATAGGGACTTTTTCTAAAAGCATAGATAGTCCTCCTTTCCTGAGACTACAAAACCCTCTGGTTGTTGCATATAGATGTCCTCCTCAAGTTCTTTATGTAAGAATGCAGTTTTGTCATCCAACTTCTCAAGCGCTATATTGTGCATGGCCACAATACCAAGTAAGGCTCGAATCAAACTATGATTTACAACTAGAGAAAATATATCTATCAAGACCCAAACCGAGGCCCTAGCAGTGTCGAACATCCCGAACCATGAAGGCTCAGACGCCCTTCTAACTTGTAATCACATATACTGTTCATAAAAAAAATAATGCGAAAATATATATTGAAACAGAAACATGGTCATTAAATCTAAATTCAAATCACAATGAAAAATACAGTTCCAAACATCTGAATGATATGTGACTCAGTCTATGAAATCTATACTACAAGCAAAAACTCAACTGTCTGAAAACTGGGAAAAGTCCCCGAGTAGACCAAAACATACTAATGATAATGACTGAAGTAACTAGGACTTCTGAAACATAGAAGGCTCACAACGGGACTCTGCACTTCTTCCTGGAGAAAATCTACTACTTATCAGGACTCCTAGATTGAGCCTCAGAACCTGAAAGGGAGGGGGGTCAATATAGATATACTGGCATGTGAAGAAATCCAAAATAAAGCTTGTATATAAAAAAAAATAATTGAGATCTAGTCACAAACATCATGAAAGATATAATTTCAAAACACATGGGCATTTTTGAAAAAATAAGGCCTTTCTGCGAAGGCAATTTTCTGATCTTTGTATTACTTCTGAGTTAGGTGGCCCTCCCCTACAAGTCTAATATTTCACGGGATATATGGAATCCTCCATTGACTCGGCGGGGAAGCCCCCAACCCAAGTTTACCGTAAGGGTTGGAGTCTCTAAATCTACTATGCCACAGGGCCATCGCCACCGTAGAATAATACACCTGTAGCGGCAAAATACAGTTTCGAGAAATGAGTTGTCTGAACTCATACCTTATTTGGGGAACCACCTAAACTCTCTTTATGACCAATTTTAGCCTATTCCAAAACATGCATCATTCTAGTTTCAAAATCAGAAAATCTGATTTCAAACATGCATTTTATTTTGTTCTTAATTACCATGGCATTATCTGAGTTAGTGTCGTCACACCAAGACTTGGAAATCCTATTTCTGAACCATAATGCATCATGCAAGATTTTTCGTCAAAACCTCAATTCAGACCACCAAACATGCAAATAGTATAAGAGATTTCATATTCGAAAGCACAAGTCAAAACTATGCAAAAAATCTCATTCTTTCGATAAACATGTGGTGGTCATGCAATCTTTGACAAGTCATGGAAATCTTTCCATTATATGATTATGTTTAACATTCATCAACATAAACAACCCTCTCTTTTGAAATTAAAATCATACTCCAAATATAACACTAATCAAGAAATTTCATATCATGTTTTTAGAGATTCATTCAAAACAATTCATATCATATCATAAGTAAAGGTAAAATCATAACAAGAGAGGGACTTTTCATGAGTCATGCTCTCAATTAAAACATCAACCTTAAAACAGATGCTTACATATATATATAATACCAAATCAATTTGGGGAAGGCCTAAAGACCAAAATAATATCATTAAAGCTTCTAAAAACATGATTAAAATCGTAAACCCAAAACCTTTCTCTTAAAAATCATGATTTCTAAACCATTTTCATAATTAAAAGAAGATTTTTACTCCCATGAAATTTTAGAAAACTCCCACGTACCTTAATTTATGACTCTTGAATGAACTCATGTTTTAGGAATGCTATTCAAACAATTGATGGGTGCTTCTTGTAGCTCTCACTATGGGGATTCTAATTCTTGAAGAATTAAGGAAAAGCTACGGTTAAATCCAGAGATATGTTGATTTTTGGGTGAAACCTGTAACGCCCCAGAAAATGGGTCCCGGAGCGTCACATGGTGCTTGAGGCTACGAGTAGCCCCAAGCTTACCCTTTGAGCCATTTTCATTCAGTTCAACACAAATCAACGGGGTTTCCATAAATAACCCTCAAATATCAACAGAGTAATCATCATCCAAGAATAAAAGAATTTCAGAAAGATAACAAAATACGACTTATTAGTCAACTCCCAACATCTATACTAGTCTAACAAGCCTCTAAGAAAATCAATAAAATCAGCGAGCCATTGAGACATGCCCCAACTTACTCATACTCAGTTATCAAATGTAAACAATTCCGTGAAACCAACATCAGACATCACATCCTCAGAACATGAGGACTCACCACAATAGAGGATGTAGAACAGCGTGCCCAAAGAATCACTGTCATACCTGGAACTGAGCACCTTAACCTACATTCTGAGAAAATACAGCCCACATTCGAAGATGTGGGTCAGTACCAGTGAAAGGAACCGAGTATATAGGGGTGTATACAATTGTATAAACATCATCATCATAAATATTTAGAAGAAATATGCAGGATGTATGAAAGACTCACATAGCCTGAAAAAAATCATCATAATCATGAGAGGATGAAATAAGTACAATAACACATGTGACTCATCATATAATTTGTCAATCACTTTCAGTTCATCAAGAATATCAATTCTCATAATGTAAATATTATTTAAATCTTTTGAAAGAATAACTTTCAGAATTCCACTTTCAAATC
>NC_061115.1:10911897-10913536 GCF_002878395.1 Capsicum annuum
TACTCATTTTTTAGATGTTAATCGTGCCTTTGAATAATGGTTCTTGGAGTTCTTGAACTAGGAACTTGGAATCTTGAATAAATTTGCAGAATTAAAGGTGAACTTTGGAGGTTCTTGAAGTTGGATGTAGGAGCTTAGGGTTTTCTTTTTGAGAAAATTTGATGAAATATAACATATAATACTTCTAATAGGATTTAATATAGGGGGAACGATGAAAATGTGAGGGGAATGACGAAAACACCCCTAAGAATCAAATAATTCTCGAATCTATCCTTTGGTGGACTATTTTGATAGTCTGAAGTAGATCAACTAGAACATTTTACTCCTATATCTAAATTGGATGAAACCAATTTCATTAGAAAGAGCACTCTCATATCTTCCCGTTGATATATAGTATCTCACCCAGATCATTGTGTACGAGTAGTTATGATCATTTGAATTTGACAAAAAAATTTGCTTTTGATAGGCTGAAGTAGATCGACCATAACTTTTTTCTCCAATAGACAAATTGGATGAAACCAATTTCATTGGAAAGAGGACTCGCAGATCTTTTTGTTGTTATATAGTAGATCACCTAGATTATTATGTACAATGAAATATGATCATTTAAAGTTGGAGCAAAAATACGTCAGGCCTCAGTACTTTTTTCCTGCACGTTTTACTGTTCACTACTATTCACGGTTCGATCGGAATGTTCATAACTCGTTGCTCGGGTGTCCATTTTGGATTATCCACATATCGTTGATTCGATACTCTACGCCATGGTGGGTCATAATCTAAGACATTTCACACAAAAAAATTTATAATTCATTCTAGAAGATAGAACCCAACACGTTTACGCACAAAATTTCGTCCTCGAATGACGCTAGACATTCCAAGATTAGATAGGGAATAGAGCATACAGCTGAAACCATTCATTAGACTCATCACCACATCGTTTCTCACTCCGAATGCAACATAGAATGCATAAATTCAAGAAACTACAACTGAACACATAATAAATGACGGCTGAACTGCGGCAACTTTTATCAAAAGTGCATGATTTAGGAAAGAACGGTTCCTTCGGCTTGATCGGAGTTCGCGGAAAATAGGTGCGGGTACTTGGATTGCATATCCACCTCAGATTCCCAAGTTGCACCCTCAACAAATTGGTTTCGCCACAACACCTTGACCAAGGGAACTTCTTTATTCCTTAGTCTTAAGACACTGAAATCAAGAATCTCAACAGGAATTTCATCAGAAGAAAGATTTTCTTGAATGTCAGCACTCACAGAGAAATCCACTACCACAGCATCACTAATATGATTTCTAAGCATGGAGACATGGAATATTGAATGAACAGAGGACAACTCAGAAGGCAACTCGACCTCATAAGCTACCTTACCACACGGCTAAGAATTTTGTGAGGACCAACTTAACGGGGACTAAGCTTCCCCTTCTTTCCAAATCTCTTCACCTCTCTCATGGGTTAAATTTTTAGATACACTAGGTCACCAACTTCAAACTCAAGGTCTCTCCTTCTAACATCCGCATATGACTTTTGACGACTCTGCGCAGTTTTCAACCTTTCCCTAATCAACTTAACTTTTTCCATAGCCTCAAATACCGAATTAGGACCACTCACAGCCGCTTTTTTTTA
>NC_061115.1:10913672-10953424 GCF_002878395.1 Capsicum annuum
TAACGGGGACTAAGCTTCCCCTTCTTTCCAAATCTCTTCACCTCTCTCATGGGTTAAATTTTTAGATACACTAGGTCACCAACTTCAAACTCAAGGTCTCTCCTTCTAACATCCGCATATGACTTTTGACGACTCTGCGCAGTTTTCAACCTTTCCCTAATCAACTTAACTTTTTCCATAGCCTCAAATACCGAATTAGGACCACTCACAGCCGCTTCACCCACCTCAAACCAACCTATGGGTGATCTACACTTCCTCTCATATAAGGCTTCAAACGAAGCCATGCCAATACTAGAGTGAAAACTTTTATTGTAAGCGAACTCTATCAACGGTAAGTGATCATCCCAACTTTCCTTAAAGTCAAGTGTATATGCACTCAACATAACCTCTAAGGTCTGGATGGTCTGCTCAGCCTGACCATCAGTCTAAAGCACTTGGGTACCAAGACCCTTCTAAGAAGCTTTCCAAAATTGCGAAGTGAACTGAGTACCCCTATCTGAAATGATAGACAACGGAACTCCATACAGTCTAACTAGCACTCGGATATACAATCTAGTGTAATCCTCAGTAGTATATAAAGTATGAACAGGCAATAAATGAGCACACTTAGTCAACCTATCAACCACAACCCAAATGGAATCATGATGGCGTCGGGAAGGAGGTAAGCCAATAACGAAGTCCATCTTTATCTCTTTCCACTTCCAGCTGGGAATACTAAACTCTTGCATCATACCACCAGGTCTTTGGTGTTCAACCTTAACCTGTTGGCATGTTGCACACTTAGCTACAAACGTTGCTATATCTTTCTTCATGCCACTCCACCAATAGATTTCCCGCAAGTCTCGGTACATCTTGGTGGCACCAGGATGAATAGAATATTGTGCCCCATGCGCTTCATCCATAATCCTCTGTCTCAGATCATCAACATCCGGGACACACAATCTACCCTGCAATCTTAACACACCATCTCCTCCTTGGGAGAAAACCTCTACTTTTTGGTCCTTGACTGACTCCTTCAGTCTGACCAAACTAACATCTAAGTACTGCTTTTCCTTCACTTTTGAAACCAAGAAGGATTCGAAACTACTTTGAACCACTATACTACCTCCAGCAGAGTCAAACAACCTAACCCCCAATCTAGACAAATGATGTACATCACGAGCCGACTCTTTCTTACCTTCTACCACATGTGAAACACTACCCTTGGACACTCTACTTAGGGCATCTGCCACAACATTGGCCTTGCCTGGATGGTACAACATACTCATATCATAGTTCTTTAACAATTTTGACCATCGTCTCTACCTAATATTCAATTCTGTCTGGGTAAACACATACTACAGACTCTTATGATCAGTGAAAACATCAACATAGACACCATACAAATAGTGTCTCCAGATTTTCAAAGCAAACACAACAGCAGCCAACTCAAGGTCATGGGTGGGGTAATTTTTCTCATGGGGTTCCAACTTTCTAAAAGCATAAGTTATCACTTTACCCTTCTACATCAATACGCAACCCAACCCAACTCTCAAAGCATCACAGTACACCACAAAACCATCAACACCATCAGGCAAAGTCAAAAAAGGGGCTGAAGTGAGTCGAGTCTTCAACTCCTGAAAAAACTCTTGTCACAAGATTCGGACCACAAGAACTTCACTTTCTTTTAGGTCAACCGAGTCATAGGAAATGCTATAGAGGAGAAACCCTCAACAAAACGGCGGTAATAGCCAGCTCAACCCAAGAAACTTCGGATATCAATCGGAGAAATAGGTCTAGGACAATTTCTAACAGCTTCGGTCTTTTAGGGATCAACTCTAATACCCTCGGAAGAAATGATATGACCCAGAAAACCAACTGACCTTAGCCAAAACTCACACTTACTGAACTTGGCAAACAACTTGGGATCTCTAAGGGTTTACAAGATAGTTCAAAAATGATCAGAATGTTCATCCTCACTACGGGAGTACACCAGTATATCATCGATGAACACTATGACAAACATATCCAGATATGGTCTGAACACTCGATTCATGAGGTCCATGAAAGCTGTTGGGGAATTAGTTAACCCGAAAGACATAACAAGAAACTCAAAATGGTCATAATGAGTTTGGAAACTGGTTTTTGGGATGTCACACTCCCTAACTTTGAGTTGATGATAGCCGGAACGAAGATCTATCTTTGATAAATAACTTGCACCTTGCAATTGGTCAAACAAATTATATATTCTTGGAAGGGGATACTTATTTTTTATGGTGACTTTATTCAGTTGGCGGTAATCAATGCACATACGCAAAGAGCCATCTTTCTTTCTCACAAACAACATAAGAGCACCCCAAAGAGAAATATTGGGCCTTATGAAACCCTTATCTAGTAGATCTTTCAGTTGCTCTTTCAACTTCTTAAGTTCTGCAGGGGCCATACGATAAGGAGGAATAGAAATAGGTTGAGTATCGGGAAGTAGATCAATCGCGAACTCTATCTCTCTATCAGAAGGTATCCCTGAAAGATCATCCAAAAAGACATCAGAAAACTCATTGACGATGTTAACAGACTGGAGAGTTAGAGTCTCAGACTTAGTGTCTTTGACTCTAACCAAATGGTAAATACACCCTTTGGAAATAAGCTTTCTAGCTTTGAGGTAAGAAATAAAATGACTCTTGGGTGACACAGAATTCCCAGACCACTCAAACATGGATGCACCTGGAAACTGAAACTTGACCACTCGAGTTCAAAAATCAATAGAGGTATAAGAAGAATACAGCCAGTCCATACCCAGAATCACATCAAAATCTACCATGTCTAACTCAATCAGATCAGCCAACAAGACTCTATGAAGAACG
This sequence comes from Capsicum annuum, assembly GCF_002878395.1. Classification (NCBI taxonomy): domain Eukaryota; kingdom Viridiplantae; phylum Streptophyta; class Magnoliopsida; order Solanales; family Solanaceae; genus Capsicum; species Capsicum annuum. Next base: position 10,916,516 of record NC_061115.1, read on the forward strand.
GTAACAGGACACCTTTTATACACTTTCTGGGAAACAATTGAATCACCCACTGGGGTAGAAACTAGGATAGGCTCAGGAATAATCTCAGGACTCATTTCAAAATTCACAGCAATCAAAGGTGTAACATATGAGAAACTGGATCCAGGATCCTACAAAGAATACTCATCAAACTAAAAATACGAAGCATACCAGTAACAACATCGAGAGAGTCCTCCTATTCCTAGTGGGATGTTAAAGCATAGAATCTATTCTGGCGCTGCCCACCAGCATTGCTAGAAGAGGAGCCCTGAGCTGGGGCTGGGTAAGTCACTAAAACTAGAGCACTAACAGTCTGAGTCTGGGTCTGAGGGTGATAGTCACGATGCCCTTGTCCATCCTATGGAAAATCTCTAACTCTGTGACCCATGTCACCACACCAAAAACAACCCCTCTTCTCACCTTAACACTAACCCGAATGAGACCTACCACACTTAGGACACAAGGGACGATTTATCTTACTGCTAGCACTATACTAGGACCTGGATGCATATGACCTGCTACTTTTCTCCTGCCTACCTCTAGGCACGGGAGCACTAGTAGATGACAGTGCTGGCATAGACGAACGATCCTGATACTGAGGGCAACTCCCTCCTTACAATCTAGTCTGACCCTATCTGTGCTGCTCGAACCTAACTCTCTTATTCCCTCTCATTCTATCTCTCTGTTTAATCTTGTCTACCTCAATCTATTAGGCATGAGTCATCAGCCTAGAAAGATTTATCTCACTATTCAGCATAGCAGGCGTACACTCCTTAACCACGTAACTAGACACTCCAGTCACAAACTTACTCATACTAGCCTAATTATCAGCCACTAAGTCAGGAGCATACTTGGCCAACTGATTGAACTTTGGACAGTACTCCCTAACAGTCATAGATCCCTGTCGCAGGTTCATAAACTCTTCCACCTTCGTCTTCCTAATCTCAAAAGGGAAAAGCTTATCCGGGAATGCATCTTGGAATTCTTACCAAGTTGTAGGGACAACTCCCTCACCTCTACCTATCCTCTAAGAAACAACCCATTAATAAGCAAGGTATTTCAACCTATATGCAGCCAACTCCACACTATGTTCATCAGATACATGCATCACCTGAGTAATCTTCCACACCTCCTCTAAAAACAACCATGGATCCTCATCAGACTAGGACCCATAGATTTCTAGTGGATTCATCCATATGAATTCACAGATCCTGGTAGCAGCTGAATCACCTCCCTGCTACTATGGAGCCAGCCTAGGTTGGTCTAAATATTTGCAGTAACAGCTTAGGACAGCGCCTGAAAGGCTGCTCAAAATTTAGCATGAGACACGTTGTCATTTAATAGGTCAGCGGGTTGAGGTTGCTGACCATTATTATTTCTTCTCACTCGACATTGAGGCATATTTCTAAAAGAGGAGAGCATGAATCGATAGCAGAGAGAGACACTTTAAGCATGATAGACTTCTGAAAGAAAGAATCACGCTTATTCCTAAAATATCTTGTACCCTCTTGCTCATAGATATGGCGCGCTACACACCGATGATCAAGACTCTACTTTACGCGGCTTGTCAGACTCCCTTCGAGACCATAAAACTTTAGGCTCTGATACCAATTTTGTAACGCCCCAAAAAATAGGTCTCATCAAATAGTGCTTGAGGCTACGAGTAGCCCCAAGCTAATCCTTTGATCCATTTTCATTCAGTTCAACATAAATCAACGGGGTTTCCATAAATAACCCTCAAATATCAATATAGTAATCATTATTCAAGAATAAAAGAATTTCAGAAAGATAACAAAATACGACTTATTAGTCAACACCCAACATCTATACTAGTCGACAAGCCTCTAAGAAAATCAATAAAACCAGCGAGCCATTGAGACATGCCCCAACTGTCTCGTACTCAGTTATTAAATGTAAACAATTCCATGAAACCAACATCAGACATCACATCCTCAGAACATGAGGACTCACCACAACACAGGATGTAGAACAGTGAGCTCAAAGAATCACTGTTGAACCTAGAACTGAGCACCTGAACCTACATTTCGAGAAAATGCAGCCCACATCTGAAGATTTGGGTCAGTATCATGGAAAGAAACTGAGTATATGGGGGTGTATGCAGTTTTATAAACGTCATTATCATAAATATTAATAAGAAATATGCAGGATATATGAAAGACTCACATAGCCTGAAGAAAATCATCATAATCATGAGAGGATGAAATAAGTATAATAACACATGTGAGTCATCATATAATTTGTCAATCACTTTCAGTTCATTAAGAATATCAATTCTCATAATGTAAATATCATTTAAATCTTTTGAAAGAGTAACTTTCACAATTCCACTTTCAAATCACTTCACCGTTCACCATAGACACAAGAAAACACACACACACTGAGAGATCCTATAATGGACATAAACCATGTCAGCTACATGGAGTCCAATGTACAACCCACGTTAAGGAGAGCCGTCCTATCCTTGCCATCGGAGTAGGACTATCGATATCAAATCCACACAAACTAGTGATCACTTTATCAATTAGCCTCAGGCTCACTCCTACGGGGGCACGTAGTTCTAGGGAAGTAAGGTCGCTTTATACCTCCCACTCAGTGCTAAAGATTTCTCCTGGACTTAGCTCAGATCATTTTAAAGACAATCCATAACAAAACAATTTCAGTAATATATAAATATACATCGGGAGCCATCATGCTTCCCATTTATCAAAATCAACCACGTTGTGGATTTCTTTCATACTCGAGCTCAAAACAACTCCATTAAGACCAAAAGGTCAAATCATTCAAAATATCTCAAATATTCAATATCAATGTACTTATAACACACTTTTTCAAAAAGCACAATTTCCAATGGGGATTCACGATCCAAATATCAAAATCATGATAAATATCATTTAAGATTCATGCTTTATATCTCCACACATATAAATTCATCTTTCAAAATCAACAACATCAAGATTTCATAATAATCATCATAAGATATGGGTTCATGCTTCAAATTCGTAAAAGTCAAATAAAAATCATGCCTTTGTAAAGAAAATTACTTTTGGACACAAGAACGAAAGAGAGTTCTTGTTGAAAAACCCCACATACCTTGAATGATGAACTTTAGATAGATACTCATTTTTTAGATGTTAATCATGCCTTTGAATGATGGTTCTTGGAGTTCTTGAAGAAGGAACTTGGAATCTTAAATAAATTTGCAGAATTAATGATGAACTTTGAAGGTTCTTGAAGTTGGATGTAGGAACTTAGGATTTTCTTTTTGAGAGAATTTGATGAAATATAATATATAATGCTTCTAATAGGATTTAATATAGGGTTTGGATGGATTTTGGGTGAGGGAAATTGATCAAAACACCCATAAAAATCAAATAATTCTCGAATTTATCCTTTGGTGGACTGTTTTGATAGTCTAAAGTAGATCAACCATAACGTTTTACTTCGATATTCAAATTGGATGAAACCAATTTCATTAGAAAGAGGACTCTCATATCTTTCCGTTGATATATAGTATCTCACCCAGATCATTGTATACGAGGATTTATGATCGTTTGAAGTTGACCCAAAAATTTGCTTTTGATAGAATGAAATAGATCGACCATAACTTTTTGCTTCGATAGACAAATTGGATGAAACCAATTTCATTGGAAGGAGGACTCACATAGCTTTCCATTAATATATAGTAGATCACCCAGATCATTATGTACAAGGAGTTATGATCGTTTAAAGTTGGAGCAAAAATACATCAGGTCTCAGTACTTTTTTTCCTGCACGTTTTACTGTTCACTACTATTCACGGTTCGATCGCAATGTTCATAACTCTCGTTCGAGTGTCCTTTTTAGATGATCCACATATCATTGGAAAGCTTATTTGATAATCTATGCAATGGTGGGTCATAATCTAAGACATTCCTCACGGAAAAATTTATAATTCATTCTAGAAGATAGAACCCAGCACGTTTACGCACAAAATTTCAACAACAAATTTCCCGGGGTATTACAAAACCCTAAGGAATGTTTTTGGTGATTTTGAGATAAAATAATGTTATTTTTGTGTTTGGGGGATTCAATCCCATGTTATGGCTTAATAGGGGGTGGAAAATACCACCTTTGCCCTTAAAAATGCGAAAATAGAACCTGGAAATTAGGTGCGAGGGACAGAGCATGTGTCGCATGCTAATCGCGCGATGCTACTTTCTCAGCCACAAAAATGTCCATAACTTTTCATTCGAGTATCAAATTTTTGCAAAATTGGTATTGTTGAAAAGATAATTCGAAAAGATTTCATTTTATATACAGTAGGACCTCTAATTCATTATATACAAAGTTATGGTCAATTGAGCTTGACCCAAGTTTCGATTCACACTCAAACTGTAATGATAGGAAAGCTTTCAACTCTTTCTTGAATTAGGGGACCTCTATGATCTCAATTCATGCTCAAATAGGTTCCCACAGTACATAATTGAATAGCATGCGAAATTTTCATAGGATTTATGACTTTTCGATCATCTATGCATAGAAATGACGGTTTACATTCTAGCCCAAAATGTGGGGTGTTAATTTATTTCCACCTTGGGATCATTTTTTCCCGAATAATAGGTAGGAGTGTTGAAGCTTAAAGATATGAAATAATGTGGACATGATATGTCTTCTAAGAAAGGATATAACTGATCTGAAATATTTAAACTTCTATCATGAAACTGAATTCTAAGCTGACTTGCCCTTACTTGTTTTAAGGAGTTGATTCATACTGAGAGTTTAGGATTTCCCTCGAAGTGTTTATGCTCAAATCACACACATTGGATTTGGAAGTGATAACTTATGTAAGTACGAATTATGAGGTGACAAAATTTAGATCGTACAAAGTCCGAGCTAAAATAGATGGAAAAAATTGAGATTATGTGCTGAACTCTTATGAATTGAGTCATGACTAAATAACTGAATCTGAAACATGATGCTTGGACTGAAATAAGTTTGGAACTTACATGGATGGAATAGATTATCTTTTGGGATGGTCATACGTATTGGACTTCGGATAGTAGGACTGAGTGAAAAGGTGAAAAACCACTGTAACTTATCTGCCTGGCTGTCAAACTGAATTGCTGGATATACAGACGGAAGACGGAATCTTCAGGTATAGCAACCAATGCTAATACCTGCTTCTAAGATTCAACACTTAGGTTTATCTAGCCCCAAAAGTCATCATATAACAACTTAAACATTCACCAACTTAGATTCTCCTAACACTAAACATGGATATCTCCAAACCATTGACGAACCATACCACTTCTGTCATAGTCTACCAGCATCATGCCTACAAACTTATATTTCTAAACTATGAGAATCAAGATTATACAAAAAGGCTCAACATAATTAATCATAACTTCTTAACTTGGCCATTTAGAACACCATGTACCATCTAACTAGTCTTTCTCCATCCAGCAACTTAACGGTACTACTAGCCACACGCAAAATGTAATAGCCTTAGAAAATGCCACAATTGCATATCACTTTAGGCATATTTCTACATCATACATACAACATCATACTTCACTATGGATCAAATAAAATTAAGCTCTTACGTACGCTGTTCAAGCCTATTAGATCACTTCCCTATAACTAGTATCATTAACTAAGAAATTATCATATCTACCTTCATAGCCATCAACTGTTCAAACTTAATGTCTAGTACTAAGCATGGTTTACAATCCAACCTTACACACAATTCTCACTTCGAAAAAGAAAAAAAATATGAAATAAAACATCAAGAAACACTAGTACACTATAACTCCATAACAACAATAATTGATCATAATCATATGGCCTACCCTATTCACAATAACTCTATAAGTTTCAATTAAACTCCCTCTTGAAATCCTAGAGATGCATAAATTAACTACACTCATCCACCAAGTACCTTAATCAATAACCTATACTCTTCTTGCACAATAAACACCGTCAACAACTTTTTTCATACTTCAAGAAAACAACAATTCACCTTAACAAATAACTCCTTCTCTACCTTCTACTAAACTAACACACAAGGATGTATCACTTCATTACCAACTCAATCTCATGCAAAAAGATTCGGCTATACATATATTCAATTAATCACCTTTACCACTTTTCTTGCCATTATTCCACTAAACCCAGTTCCAACCAACACAAGAACAACAAGATGAACAACAAGTTGCTAGTAAATAGAAATAGGCGCCACACGGCTCTACTCAACTTTGATTTTGTGTTTTGAACAAGAAATGAGATGAATGACAAGGCAACTATGTGAGTGAATCGAAAGAGCCCCACACAGCTTCACTAGACTTTCAGTTTCAACAACACAATGATAACAAGATTACATGAGATAGAAACTTTACATACAACATTCAATGATCTAAGAATACACATTTTGCTCTATATAAATTAAAAAAATCTGAGTCAAACACTTCCCTCACAGCCTACCATACAATCCACACATGCTACTAGCTACCACATTAGTCTATCACTATAAAATAGTAAATCATTCTCAAACATCAGTTATTCAACTAAACATATTTATCTATATAAAAGTCACCCTCACTCTGATTTTTAACCTTGCAACTTCAAATCACCAACTTCTTGATCCAATATCACTACCAATAGGTCATGACACCGTTACTTTAACTTATACTACTACTCGGGTGGAAATACAGTTCCAATATTCTACTACACACATTCCCCCTGAAGCATGACGTATGCAACATAAATTTTGAAAGGGACTGAATACACTTAATACTGTAGGCTGAAAAGCACGATTTCATTAGAATCAAAGTTCACATTAGAACCAATACACCTTGGATCACTAACGAACTCTTCTCAAGTCCTCGAATAAATTTTAAAATCTTATATGGCTTAATAAGAAAGGACCATACCTTTTATACTCTAAGCTTCTGCACTTGAATCACACCAATAATGAGACTTATCTGAGCACATCAAAGTAAGAAAAGAATTGGGATGACATTGCTTCCATATGGGCGACACCATCGCATGAATTAGAGTATGTAAGAGGAATATTCTGACTCCACAGCACGAACTAGAATATGAAGAAAGAGAGACATTCATAAATGCCTAGTAGCCTCCTGCCTATAAGTGTGGTGCGCTACACACCCATAAATAAGACTCTACCTGATGCAATTTCGTAGACACCCTGGGACCATGAACCGTGCTATGATACCAAGTTTGTCACGACCAAAATCGGGGCCCTAGCCTTGACGAGCATCCCGCACCATAAAGGTTCGGACTCCCTTCTAACTTATAATCACATATACTGTTCATAAAAAAATAATATAGAAATATATACTAAAATGGAAACATGGTCATTAAATTGGAATTCAAATTATAATGAAAACTGTAGTTCAAAACATCTGAATGATATCTGAAACAGTCTGTGAAATCTCTACTACAAGCAATAACCCAACTGTCTGAAAACTAGGACAATGCCCCCAGTAGACCAAAAAATACTAATGATAATGACTAAAGTAACTAGGCATTCTGAAACATAGAAGGCTCACCACGGGACTCTACACTTCTGCCTGGAGAAAATCTACTGCTTATTAAGACTCCTAGAAAGGAGGGGGATCAATACAGATGTACTGGTACGTGAAGAAATCCAAAATAAAGCTTGTATATAAACAAAATAGTTGAGAGATAGTTATAAACATCATGAAAGATATAATTTCAAAACACATGGGCATTTTTGAAAACATAAAGCCATTCTGTCAATGCAATTTTTTGATCTTTGTATTACTTCTAAGTTAGGTGGCACTCCCCTACAAGTTTGATATTCCAAGAACTATATGAAATCCGCCATTGACTCGTTGGGGAAGCCTCGAACACAATTTTGCTGCAAAAGTTGGAGTCTATGAATCTACTACGCCACAGGACTGCCAACAACGTACAATAATATACCCGTATCGGCAAATACGGTTTTGGGCAATGAGGTTTCTGAACTTATGCCTTATTTGGGGAACCACCTAAACTCTCTTTTTACCCAATTTTAGCCTGTTCCAAAATATGTATCATTCTAGTTTCAAAATCTGAAAATCTAATTTCAAATATGCATTTTATTCTATTCTGAATTACCATGGCATTATCTGAGCTGGAGTGGTTACACCATGACTTGCAAGTCCTATTTCTGAGTCATAATGCATCATGCATAATTCTTTTATTAAAAAATCAATTCATACCACCCAAACATGAATAGTATAAGAGATTTTTGTAATATCCTAGGAAATTTTTCATTGAAATTTTGAGCGTAAACGTGTTGGGTTCTATCTTCTAGATTGAATTATAAATTTTTTCGTGCAGAATTTCTTAGATTATGACCCACCATTGCGTGGAGTATCAAATAAGCTTTCCAAAAATATGTGGATTGTCCAAAATGGACACCCAACCGACGAATTATGAATATTCTGATCGAACCGTGAATAGTAGTGAACAGTAAAACATATAGGAAAAAGTACTGAGGCCTGGCGTATTTTTTCTCCAACTTTAACTGATTATAACTCCTTGTACGTAATCATTAGGGTGACCTAATATATATCAATAAAAAGATCTGCAAGTCCTCTTTCCAATGAAATTGGTTTCATCCAATTTGTCTATCGGAGCAAAAAGTTATGGTCGATCTACTTCAACCTATCAAAAGTGAATTTTTGGGTCAACTTCAAACGATCATAACTCCTCTTACACAATGATCTGGGTGAGATACTATATATAAACTGAAAGATATGAGAGTCCTCTTTCTAAATAAATTGGTTTCATCTAATTTGGATTTCGAAGTAAAACATTATGGTTGATCTATTTCAGACTATCAAAACAGTTCACCAAAGGACAGATTTGAGAATTATTTGATTTTAAGGGGCGTTTTGGTCATTCCCCCTCACCCAAAATCCGTTCAAACCCTCTATTAGAGTCTATTAGAAGCATTATATGTTATATTTCATCAAATTCTCTTAAAAACAAAATCCTAAGCTCCTACATCCAACTTCAAGAACCTCCAAAGTTCACCATTATTTCTACAAATTTATTCAAGATTCCAAGTTCCTATTTCAAGAACTCCAAGAACCATCATTCAAAGGCACGATTAACATCTCAAAAATGATTATCGATGTAATGTTCATCATTCAAGGTATGTGGGATTTTTCAGCAAGAACTCTCTTTCGTTCTTGTGCCCAAAAGTAATTTTATTTACAAAGCCATGATTTTTATTTGACTTTTATGAATTTGAATCATGCACCCATATCTTATGATTATTTGTATGAATCTTGATGTTTATGATTTTGAAAGATGAATTTACATATGTGGAGATATAAAGCATGAATCTTGATTGATATTCATTATGATTTTGATATTTGGCTCATCAATCCCCATTGGAAATTGTGTTTTTTTATAAAGTGTGTGTTATAAGCACGTTGATGTTGAATATTTGAGATATTTTGAATGATTTGACCTTTTGATCTTAATGGAGTTGTTTTTGAACTCGAGTGTGAAACAAATCCACAACATGGTTGATTTTGATAGATGGGAAGCATGATGGCTCCCGATGTATATTTATATATTACTAAAATTATTTTGTTATGGATTGTCTTTGAAATGATCTGAGCTAAGTCCGGGAGAAATCTTAAGCACTAAGTGGGAGGTATAAAGCGATCTTACTTCCCTAGAACTACGTGCCCCCGTAGGAGTGAGCCTGAGGCTGATTTATATAGTGATCACTAGTTTGTGTGGATTTGATATTGATAGTCCTACTTCGATGGAAAGGATAGGAAGGCTCTCCCTAATGTGGGTTGTACGTTGGACTCCTTGTAGCTCACATGGTTTATATTGGTTATAGGATCTCCTACTGTGTGTGTGTTTACTTGTGTCTATGGTGAACGGTGAAGTGATTTGAAAGTGGAATTGTGAAAGTTACTCTTTTGAAAATTTAATTGATATTTACATTATGAGAATTGATATTCTTGATGAACTAAAACTGATTGACAAATTATATGATGACTCACATGTGCTATTATACTTATTTCATCCTCTCATGATTATGATGATTTTCTTCGGGCTATGTGAGTCTTTCATACATGCTGCATATTTCTTATAAATATCTATGATGATGATGTTTATAAAACTGCATACACCCCCATATACTCGGTTCCTTTCCATGGTACTAACCCACATCTTTGGATATGGGCTGCATTTTCTCAGAATGTAGGTTCAGGTGCTCAATTCTAGGTTTGATAGTGATTCTTCGGGCATGTTGTTCTACATCCTCTGTTGTGGTGAGTCCTCATGTTCCGAGGATGTGATGTCTGATGTTGGTTTCACAAAATTATTTACATTTGATAACTGAGTATGAGTCAGTTGGGGCATGTCTCAATGGGTCGCTGGTTTTATTGATTTTCTTAGAGGCTTGTCAGACTAGTATAGATGTTGGGAGTTGACTAATAAGTCGTATTTTGTTATCTTTCTGAAATTTTTTATTCTTGGATGATGATTACTCTGTTGATATTTGAGGGTTATTTATGAAAATCCCATTGATTTGTGTTGAACTGAATGAAAATAGCTCAAAGGGTTAGCTTGGGGTTACTCGTAGTCTCGAGCACTGTGTGATGCTTCGGGACCCATTTTCTAGGGAGTTACAAATTTGGTATCAGAGCCTAAGGTTTTAAGGTGTCCTAGGGAGTCTAACAAGCCGCGTTAAGTAGAGTCTTGATCATCGGTATGTAGCGCACCACATCTATCAGAAAGAGGCTACAAGACGTTTTAGGAAAAAGTGAGATTCTTTCTTTTAGAAGTCTATCGTGCTTAAAGTGTCTCTCTCTGATATTGATTCATTCTCTCTTCTTTTAGAAATATGCCTTCACGTCGTGCGAGAAGAAATAATGATGGTCAGCAACCTCAACCCGCTAATCCATTGAATGAAAATGTGTCTTATACTGAATTTCGGGCAAGCTTTCAGGCGCTTGCCCAAGCTGTTACAGCAAATATTTTGGACAATCAGCCCCGGGTCCATAACAGCAGGGAGGTGATTCAGCTGCTACCTGGATCCATGACTTCATGCATATAAATCCACCAAAATTTTATGGGTCCAAGTCTGATGAGGATCCACGGTTGTTTTTAGAGGAGGTGCGGAAGATTTCTCAGGTGATGCATGTATCTGAGGAACATAGTGTGGAGTTAGTTGCGTATAGGTTAAAAGACCTTGCTTATGATTGGGTTGTTGCTTGGAGGATAGGTAGAGGTGAGCGAGTTGTCCCTACAACTTGGTAAGAGTTCCAATATGCATTCCTAGATAAGTTTTTCCCTTTAGAGATGAGGGAGGCAAAGGTGGAAGAGTTTATGAACTTGCGACATAGCTCTATGAATGTTAGGGAGTACTGTCTAAAGTTTAATCAGTTTTCCAACTATGCTCCTGACTTAGTGATTGATAATCAGGCTAGTATGAGTAAGTTTGTGACTGGGGTGTCTAGTTATGTGGTTAAGGAGTATAGGTTTGCTATGCTGAATAGTGAGATATATCTTTCTAGGCTGATGACTCATGCCTAATAGATTGAGGCAGATAAGATTAAGTAGAGAGATAGAATGAAAGGGAATAAAAGAGCTAGGTCCGAGCAGCAAGGATAGGGTCAGACTAGATCGCAGGGAGGGAGTTGCCCTCAGTATCAGGATCGTTTATCTATGCCATCACCGCCATCTTCTAGTGCTCCTATTCCTAGAGGTAGGCAGGAGCAAGGTAGCAGGTCATATACATCCAGGTCCCAGTACAGTGCGATAGTAAATCAAATTATCCCCTGTGTCCTAAGTGTGGTAGGGCTCATTCGGGTAAGTGTTGGGGTGAGAAGAGGGGTTCTTTTCGGTATGGTGACAGGGGTTACAGAGTTAGAGATTTTCCAAAGAATGGACAAGGGCATCGTGACTATCTCTCTTAGACCCACACTCAGACTGTTAGTGCTCCAGTTCCAGTGACTCGCCCAGCCCCAGCTCAGGGCGCCTCTTCTAGAAATACTGGCGGGAAGTGCCATAATAGATTCTATGCTTTACCATTCTGCCAAGAACAGGAGGACTCTCCCGATGTTGTTATTGGTATGCTTCGTATTTTCAGTTTGATGTGTATGCTTTGTTGGATCATGGATCTAATTTCTCATATATTACACCTTTGATTGCTGTGAATTTTGAAATGATTCCTGAGATTATTCATGATCCTATCCTAGTTTCTACCCCAGTGGATGATTCGATTGTTGCATAGAAAGTGTATAAAAAGTGTCCTGATACCGCTCTTCATAGAGTCTTATTGGCTGATCTGATTGAGTTAGACATGGTTGATTTTGATGTGATTTTGGGTATGGACTGGTTGTATTCTTCTTATTCCTTTATTGGTTTTTCGGACTCGAGTGGTCAAGTTTCAGTTTCTGGGTGCATCCGTGTTTGAGTGGTTTGAGAATTCTGTGTCACCCAAGAGTCATTTTATCTCTTACCTCAAAGCTAGAAAGCTTATTTCCAAGGGGTGTATTTACCATTTGGTTAGAGTCAAAGACACTAACTTTGTGACTCCAACTCTCCAGTCTGTTAACGCCATCAATGAATTTTCTGATGTCTTTTCGGATGATCTCCTAGGGGCCCCTCCTGATAGAGAGATAGAGTTCGAGATTGATCTTCTTCCAGATACTCAGCCCATTTCTATTCCTCCTTACCATATGGCCCCTACAAAACTTAAAGAGTTGAAAGAGAAACTCAAAGATCTACTAGATAAGGGTTTCATAAGTCCTAGTCTTTCTCCTTGGGGTGCTCCTGTGTTGTTTGTGAGAAAGAAAGATGGCTCTTTGCGTATGTGCATTGATTACCGCTAACTGAATAAAGTCACCATCAAAAATAAGTACCCCCTTCTGAGAATAGATGATTTGTTTGACCAATTGCAAGGTGAAAGTTATTTCTCAAAGATAAACCTTCGTTTCGGCTATCATCAACTCAAAGTTAGGGAGTGTGACATTTCAAAACCGCTTTCCAAACTCATTATGGTCATTTTGAATTTCTTGTTATGTCTTTTGGGTTAACTAATGCCCCAGCAGCTTTCATGGACCTCATAAATCGAGTGTTTAGACCTTATCTGGATATATTTGTCATAGTGTTCATCGATGATATACTGGTGTACTCCCGTAGTGAGGATGAACATTCTGATCATCTCCGAACTGTCTTGCAAACCCTTAGAGATCACAAGTTGTTTGCCAAGTTAAGTAGTATGAGTTTTGGCTAAGGTCAATTACTTTTTTGGGTCATATCATTTCTTTCGAGGGTATTAGAGTTGATCCCCAAAAGACCGAAGCTGTTAGAAATTGGCCTAGACCTATTTCTCCAATTGATATCCGAAGTTTCTTAGGTTTATCTAGCTATTACCACCATTTTGTTAAGGGTTTCTCCTCTATAGCATCTACTATGACTCGGTTGACCCAAAAGAAAGTGAAGTTCTAGTGGTTCGAATCTTGTGAGAAGAGTTTTTAGGAGTTGAAGACTTGACTCACTTCAGCCCCTGTTTTAACTTTGCCTGATGGTGTTGGTGGTTTATGGTGTACTGTGGTACTTCGAGAGTTGGGTTGGGTTGCGTATTGATGCACAAGGGTAAGGTGATAGCTTATGCTCCTAGACAGTTGAAACCCCATGAGAAAAATTACCCCACCCATGACCTTGAGTTGGATGCTGTTGTATTTGCTTTGAAAATCTAGAGACACTATTTGTATGGTGTCCATGTTGATGTTTTCACTGATCATAAGAGTCTGCAGTATGTGTTTACCTAGAGAGAATTGAATCATAGGTAGAGACGATGGTTAGAATTGTTAAAGGACTATGATATGAGTATGTTGTACCATCCGAGCAAGGCCAATATTGTGGCGGATGCCCTAAGTAGAGTGTCCATGGGTAGTGTTTCACATGTGGTAGAAGGTAAGAAAGAGTTGGCTCGTGATGTACAGCGTTTTGCTAGATTGGGCGTTAGGTTGTTTGACTCTGATGAAGGTAGTATAGGGGTTCAGAGTAGTTTCGAATCCTCCTTGGTTTCGGACGTGAAGAAAAAGCAATACTTAGATGCTAGTTTGGTCAGACTGAAGGAGTCAGTCAAGGACCAAAGAGTAGAGGTTTTCTCCTAAAGGGGAGATAGTGTGTTGAGATTGCAGGGTAGATTGTGTGTCCCGAATGTTGATGATCTGAGATAGAGGATTATGGCTGAAGCTCATTGGGCGCGATATTCTATTCAACCTGGTGCCACCAAGATGTACCGAGACTTGCGGGAAATCTATTGGTGGAGTGGCATGAAGAAAGATATGGCAGCGTTTGTAGCTAAGTGTGCAACATACCAACAGGTTAAGGTTGAACACAAAATACCTGGTAGTATAATGCAAGAGTTTAGTATTCCCACCTGGAAGTGGGAAGAGATAAATATGGACTTCGTGATTGGTTTACCAGCTTCCTGATGCCATATGATTCCATTTGGGTTGTGGTTGATATGTTGACGATGTCTGCTCATTTCTTGCTTATTCATACTTTATATACTAATGAGGATTACGCTAGATTGTATATCCGAGAGCTATTCAGACTGCATGGAGTTCCCTTGTCTATCATTTCGGATAGGGCTACTCAGTTCACTTCGCAATTTTGGAAAGCTTTTCATAAGGGCCTTGGTACCCAAGTGCTTTTGAGTTCTTCTTTTCGTCCGCAGACCGATGGTCAAGCTGAGCGGACTATCCAGACCTTAGAGAATATGTTGAGAGCTTGTACACTTGACTTTAAAGGAAGTTAGGATGATCACTTACCGTTGATAGAGTTTGCTTACAATAACAGTTTCCACTCTAGTTTGGCATGGCTCTATTTGAAGCGTTATATAGGAGGAAGTGTAGATCACCCATAGGTTGGTTCGAGGTGGGTGAAACGGCTGTGAGTGGTCCTGATTTGGTATTTGAGTCTATGGAAAAAGCTAAGTTGATTAGGGAAAGGTTGAAAACTGCGCAGAGTCGTCAGAAGTCATATGCAGATGTTAGAAGGAGAGACCTTGAGTTTGAAGTTGGTGACCTAGTCTATCAGAAAATTTCACCCATGAGGGGGGTGAAGAGATTTGGAAAGAAGGGGAAGCTTAGTCCCCATTTGTTGGTCCTTACAAAATTCTTAGCCGTGTTGGTAAGGTAGCTTATGAGGTCGAGTTGCCTTCTAAGTTGTCCTCTGTTCATCCAATATTCCATGTCTCCATGCTTAGAAAGCATATTAGCAATGCTGTGGTAGTGGATTCCTCTGTGAGTGCTGACATTCAAGAAAATCTTTCTTTTGATGAGATTCCTATTGAGATTATTGATTTCAGTGTCTGAAGACTAAGGAACAAAGAAGTTCCCTTGGTCAAGGTGTTGTGGAGAAACCAATCTGTTAAGGGTGCAACTTAGGAAGCTGAGGCGGTTATGCGATTCAAGTACTCGCACCTATTTTCCGTGAACTCCGATCAAGC
Source organism: Capsicum annuum (assembly GCF_002878395.1). Lineage (NCBI taxonomy): Eukaryota > Viridiplantae > Streptophyta > Magnoliopsida > Solanales > Solanaceae > Capsicum > Capsicum annuum. The sequence continues at coordinate 10,932,060 of NC_061115.1, forward strand.
CGAAGGTACCATTCTTTCCTAAATCATGCACTTTTGATAAAAGTTGCAGCAGTTCAGCTGTCATTTATTATGTGTTCAGCTGTAGTTTCTTGAATTTATGCATGCTATGTTGCATTCGGAGTGAGAAACGATGTGGTAATGACTCTAACAAATGGTTTCAGCTGTATGCTCTATTCCCTATCTAATCTTGGCATGTCTAGCATCATTCGAGGATGAATGTTTCCAAGGGGGGATGATGTAATGCCCCGAGAAATTTTTCATTACAATTTTGTGAGTAAACGTGTTGGGTTCTATCTTCTAAAATGAATTACAAATTTTTTTCGTCAAGAATATCTTAGATTATGACCCACCATTACATACAGTAACAAATAAGCTTTCCAACGATATGTGGATCATCCAAAACAGACACCCGAGCGACGAGCTATGAACGTTCCGATCGAACCATGAATAGTAGTGAACAGTAAAACGTGCAGGAAAAAGTATTGAGGCCTGGTGTATTTTTGCTCAAAACTTGAACGACCATAACTCCTTGTATATAATGATATGGGTGATCTACTATATATCAACGGAAAGCTCTGCGAGTCCTCTTTCCAATGAAATTGGTTTCATCCAATTTGTCTATCGGAGCAAGAAGTTATGATCGATCTACTTCAGCCTATCAAAAGTGAATTATTGGGTCAACTTCAAATGATCATAACTCCTCGTACACAATGATCTGGGTGAGATACTATATATCAACGGAAATATATGAGAGTCCTCTTTCTAATGAAATTGGTTTCATCTAATTTGGATTTCGGAGTAAAACGTTATGGTTGATCTACTTCAGACTATCAAAATAGTCCACCAAAGGACCGATTCGGGAATTATTTGATTTTTAGAGGCATTTTGGTCATTCCCCCTCACCCAAAATATGTTCAAACCCTATATTAAAGCCTATTAGAAGCATTATATGTTATATTTCATCAAATTCTCTCAAAAAGAAAACCCTAAGCTCCTACATCCAACTTCAAGAACCTCCAAGTTCACCATTAATTCTGCAAATTTATTCAAGATTCCAAGTTCCTAGTTCAAGAACTCCAAGAACCATCATTCAAAGGCACGATTAACATCTCAAAAATGAGTATCGATCTAATGTTCATCATTCAAGGTATGTGGGGTTTTTCAACAAGAACTCTCTTTCGTTCTTGTGCCAAAAAATAATTTTCTTTACAAAGGCATGATTTTTATTTGACTTTTACGAATTTAAAGCATGAACCCATAAATTATGATAATTATTATGAAATCTTGATGTTTATGATTTTAAAAGATGAATTTACATGTGTGGAGATATAAAGCATGAATTTTGAACGATATTTATCATGATTTTGATATTTGGGTTGTGAATCCCCATTGGAAATTGTGTTTCTTTGAGAAAGTGTGTATTATAAGCATGTTGATGTTGAATATTTGAGATATTTTGAATGATTTGACCTTTTGGTCTTAATGGAGTTGTTTTGAACTCGAGTGTGAAAGAAATTCACAACGTAGTTGATTTTGATAGATGAGAAGCATGGTGGCTCCCGATGTATATTTATATATTACTGAAATTATTTTGTTATGGATTGTCTTTGAAATGATCTGAGCTATGTCCGGGAGAAATATTTAGCACCGAGTGGGAGGTATAAGGCTACCTTACTTCCCTAGAACTATGTGCCCTCATAGGAGTGAGCCTGAGGCTGATTGACATAGTGATCACTAGTTTGTGTGGATTTGATATCGATAGTCCTACTCCAATGGCAAGGATAGGATGGCTCTCCCCAACGTGGGTTGTACGTTGGACTCCATGTAGATCACATGGTTTATGTTGGTTATAGGATCTCCCGGTGTGTGTGTGTTTCCTTGTGTCTATGGTGAACGGTGAAGTGATTTGAAAGTGGAATTGTGAAAGTTACTCTTTTGAAAGATTTAAATGATATTTACATTATGAGAATTGATATTCTTGATGAACTAAAACTGATTGACAAATTATATGATGACTCACATGTGTTATTATACTTATATCATCCTTTCATGATTATGATGATTTTCTTCGGGCTATGTAAGTCTTTCATACATGCTGCATATTTCTTATAAATATTTATGATGATGAAGTTTATAAAACTGCATACACCCCCATATACTCGGTTCCTTTCCATGGTACTGACCCACATCTTCGGATGTGGGCTGCATTTTCTCAGAATGTAGGTTCAGGTGCTCTGTTCCAGGTTCGACAGTGATTCTTCAGGCACGCTATTCTACATCCTCTGTTGTGGTGAGTCCTCATGTTCCGAGGACGTGATGTCTGATGTTGGTTTCACGAAATTGTTTACATTTGATAACTGAGTATGAGTCAGTTGCGGCACGTCTCAATGACTCGCTGGTTTTATTGATTTTCATAGAGGCTTGTCCGACTAGTATAGATGTTGGGAGTTGACTAATAAGTTGTATTTTTTTATCTTTTTGAAATTCTTTTATTCTTGGATGATGATTACTCTGTTGATATTTGAGGGTTATTTATGGAAACCCCGTTGATTTGTGTTGAACTGAATGAAAATGGCTCAAAGGGTTAGCTTGGGGCTACTCGTAGCCTCAAGCACCGTCTGACGCTCCAGGACCCATTTTCCATGGCGTTACAATTTCATGTTCCGAAAACACAAGTCAAAACTATGCAAAAGTTATCATTCTTTCAATAAACATATGGTGGTCATGCATTCTTTGACAAGCCATGCAACTCTTTCCATTATATGATTATGTTCAACATTCATCAACATAAACAACCCTCTCTTTTGAAATCAAAATCATACTTCAAATATAACATTACTAAAGACATTTCATATCATGCTTTTTGAGATGCATTTAAAACAATTCATAGCATATCATAGGTCAAGGTAAAATCATAACAAGAGGAGGATTTTCATGTGTCATGCTCTCAATTCAAATATCAACCTTAAAACACATGCTTACATGTATATATATAATTCCAAATCAATTTGGGAAGGCCTAAAAACCAAAACAATATCATTAAGGCTTCTAAAAACATGATTAAAATCGTAAATCCAAATCCCTTCTAGTAAAAATTGTGATTTCTAAACCCTTTGCATGATTTAAAGAAGATTTCTATGCCCATGAAATTTTAGAAAAACCCCACATACCTTAATTTATGACTCTTGAATGAACTCGTACTTTAGGGATGTTATTCGAACAATTGATAGGTGCTTCTTATAGCTCTCACAATGGGGATTCTGATTCTTAAAGAATTAAGGAAAAGCTACGGTTAAATCCTAAGATATTTTGATTTTTGGGATGAAACCCTAAGGAGTGTTATTGGTGATTTTGAAAGAAAATAATGTGATTTTGGTGTTTGGGAGATTTAATCCTGTGTTATGGATGAATAGGGGGTGTAAAATACCACTTTTGCCCTTAAAAACGTGAAAACAGAACCTGGAAATTGGGTGCGTGTGACAAAGCGTATGTTGCACGCTAATCATGCGATGCTACTATCTCAGTCATGAATATGGCCATAACTTTTTGTTCGGGTATTGTATTTTTGAAAAATTTGTATTGTTCGAAAGATAATTTGAAGACCTTTCATTTGGTAAATAGTAGGACCTCTAATTCGTTATATACAAAGAGTTATGGTCGATTGAAGTTGACAAATCGAACGATATCTCTAAAGTTGTCACAACCCGAACCGAGGCCCTGTCCACGACGGGCATACTGAACCATGAAGGTCGAGATCTATCTTAACTTATGATCATATGCAACATTCATTTATTATCAAAATACAGCAGTAAAATGGAATATATACATTTCTTAACTCTAACAAAACATTACGAATATCATTTCAACAAGACAAAATACATCTAACACCTATCTATGGAATCTCTATTAACTGAAAGAAAACAACATCTGTTTGAAAATTGGGACAAGGACCTCAGTCGGACCGTAAACCAAAACCAACTGAAAACATCATATAAGAACAAAAGGCCTTCTGAAATAAGGGAGGCTCACCAACTTTAAATATCTATCAATGACCTACTGCTTAGTAGGACCCCAAGACTGAGCCTCAGATCCTAAACTATAGGGGGTAAATAAAAAATGTACTGGTATGTGAAACAACCCAATCTAGCATGTTTTTATACAAAATAGGAGAGAGCATTTCATAATAACGGTGAACAGAATATAAGTAAAAATGCACAGGCGTATTTTAATGACCTTCAAAATAATTCTTGGCAACTATTACTAATTTTTTCTTATTCTTCTGAGCTAGTCGGTACACTCTACAAATCTATAATTCCATGGGCTATATGAAACCTGCCCTTGACTAGGCGGCCTAGCCCCCAATCCTAATTCACCGTGAGTATTAGAGTTCATAAAGATTGGTGATACACCCCATATAAGTACACCATGGTAATCCCCCCATGTTAGATGTCCTAAATATCCTCCTATGTAGGATAGCATATCGTAAGTCCTATATTGACATCTATGGTTTCCAGCGATAAGCCTATATACCTAAACGCCTTCTTCGAATAACCAGCTAGCTCTCTTAAGCCCAACTTTTAGTGCTTCAAAATCATTCTTCATACTTTTAAACCATTCAATACTTATTCTATTAAAGGCATGTCATACCCTGACTTACAATATATATTTGTAGCCCTTTTTCACTTATCCTCATGTTAATGACCAGCCATAGTTTTTAAACATCAAGTGATAGGGACTTATGCAATAGATATTTATTTAAGTTTACATTAAAAAAACACTCTTCTCTCAATAGTACAATCATAAGGCGGTCATATCATGTTCGCATTATTCAAAACCCATGGAAATTGTTAATTTGACACGATAAACATTTACCGTTCATAAACACTCTCTCAACATGTCACAAACCGTATCATTCCATAATCATTAATAAAGAATTTACCCTCTAGTTTTATTTAAGAAATTCATGTGTTGAAATAACCCACAACACTTGAAATCAAAGATATCATGAAAGGGGAGGGAGTTTATATAATTCATGCTCTCAATCAAACTCTTCATTACAAATGAAAACATATATACGTAGTTACATTTAAATTTCCTGAAAAATAGTTCAAGACAAACATATACTTTTATCAAAACGATTCCATGATACATACTTTTCAAAACATTATCAAACATTGCTTATATACAAGATTATAGATCTACAAAACTTGATAAAAATAAGAAAACTTATGCCCATGGATATTAGGGTAGTCCCACATACCTTATGTTCCTTACTTTGAAGAACGGAACCCTAGTCTTGATACTTTTCTTTAGAAATCTTGGATTAAAAGGCTTTAATTCTTATTTTAGGGAAGGGAAAGGGTTTTGTTTGAGGGTAAACTAAAAAAGGAGCAATTTTATGCCCTAATTAGATTATAAATCATTATTAGACGAATAGGATTGATAGGAAAGGACATAACTGCCCCTCAAGCTTTCAGCCCCATAACTGGGTTGTGGTTTGGTAACTCACTACAATGCGGTAGGTGTTCCATCACTATAGAAACCGCGACGCGGTCCTGGCGCGATGAGCTACTAGAATTGTAATCCAAACACTGCCCAATCCTCGTACAAAAAATCTCAAATTTTCCCAAGACATGCCCTTTACAGCCCTGAACATGAATTAACTCAAAATCTATTGTCTTGGGGTCGGGAACGTGAAAATAGAATCCTCAAAGTTTAGGAGTCTTGAAGATTACTAAGCCCCCAACGATTAGTGAAATTTTTGAGTCATGAGTCCCTTAAGCATGTAACTAAAAACCTGAATTAAACTAAGAATAATATAGGGTATTATAGTTTGGGTCTATAAATGTAGGAAAGATCGTTCAACTCTAGCTCGAAAGTGTAGGGTGTTACAGAAGTCAACACCATGCAAGGTGTTATAGAAATCAACACCTCGAACCTGATTTTAACCTTTAGCAACTAGTCTTGCATTGTACCTAGCATATTCAACTCCCGATGTTCCTTCTTTCCTCTTAAATACCCACTTGCAACGGACAACTCTCTTATTTTAGGCAATCTTACCAAATCCCATACGCCATTCTTCTAAAGTGATTCCATCTTCTCCTACATAGCAATCATCGGCAGAATCATCACAACTAACTACCTCTGATTAAGAAGAAGGTTCTTAACTAGAATCAATACCCTCTGCTACATTCAATGCATAAGCAACCAATTCAGCTTCACCATACTTCTAAGGAAGTCTAATATCTCTCCTAGGTCTATCTTTAGAAATAGAATATTGTGACGCCACTGGTAGTGAAGAAGAAATAGTATCACTCTGTATCTCCGGGCTAGACTGAGAAGTAGACACTGGTGTAGACTCTACTTCAATCTACAATTCAATGTGGGTGCTTGACTTTTGCTGATTCATGTCACTAGGCTCATCTAGGGGCGAAGCACTAAATTCTTTAAAGGACGAAGTATGAAGCATAGTATTTGCAAGTATGATATGAAGGAAATTCAGGAGGCCCTTGTGTGTATATATATATTTTGTACATGTGCGCCTGCTTAATGATCATACTAAAATAGGTATCTAAATCTTAGAGTTGATTATAGGAATAGGATGCAACTAGTGCTGATGGTGGACCACCGCCAGCAGCAAGTAGTAGTGAAGACTTGAGGCTACTGAATATGGATGACTTTAGATATTCTCATAAGCATGTGAGTTGAAAAATTGTTTAAAATTTCTAATTATTTAACTGAATAAACATGTTGACGATTGGAGTTTAACTGGTTGTTCTTGTAGGTTTGCACAAGTGTGGTGTCAGAATTCACGAATATGACTGCTCTTACAAAAATCTCATTCTCTCATAAAAATAATAGACCAATATGCAAGGGAACAATAACATGGAAAAAGATACAAATCAAGGGACATTTTTCATATTTTAGAAAATATAGATATCGTGATTACTTGAACAAATAAAAAAATTGGCCACCAACTTTTTTAACGGAGTGACAGAGGCCTAACATATTGTTCATAGTTTTAATTGGTGTGCTGTTAAGGCATGTGGAGTTTTGATAATAGACAAATGAATGAAACATGTTGTAAAAGCTGGTCCATTCAAGTGTACAAAGAAAAGCTGCAAGCAAGGCTGTTGATAAGAGGATACTGTGCATAGACAAGAGTGGATAAGAAAATATATTCAGGAATCTTCTCAAACACTTATCACTTCAGTAAAGTGGAAGAAAAATGCAACATTCAGAAGTTGAGTTGAACTAGAAGTCCAACCATGAGAAGAGTTCTACAAGGATAAAAGATAAAGAAAAAGAGTCCAATTTAATAAGGGAAGGAGAAACGGCTACAACAAGGAGTGAAGTTACTTGATAGAGTAAATATAAAAAAGAAGCATAAATCAACCAGGACTCTATTATAGGTGGATCACCAGCGTGCACATATACAAAAAAGCATGATCAAGTAACTTACTCAAGCACGAAAAAGAAAATCAACAATCAGCATATCAGTTCACATACTTGAAGAAGAACCTGGTCTCTTACTTAGCAAGTAGTAGACTTTGTGTAGTAGGTAGGTTCTTTGAGTTGTAATAAGTCATTTTATAGTCTCAGTGATCTATAAACTAAGTTAGGAATTGTGTCTTCAAGTTTGGGAACTCGAAGACTTGGGAACAATTATCTTAGGAAGATTTGTATTTTTGTAGTGATAGGAGTTACAAGTTTTAATTACTAGTTTACAAGAATTCTTGTAATTCTATTGATTTTTGAGGCTCAAGTATTATAGTGAAGTTGGGTTTAAATCCTGTAGAGGTAAAGGTCGTGTTTTTTTACACTTTTCTTGAGCCGGGTGTTTTCTACGTAAAAACACTGTGTTCAGTATTTACTTTTGTGAACCATGTTTACTTACTTGTTCCACAGATACGCAATTAGTAGGGCTCGTACTCTAACAAGTGGTATCAAAGAGAGGTTATCTTAAATAAGGCTAGTACCTAATAAAAGATCAATATGATGAATTCCGCACCTCCTACTGGTCACAGTAAAGGTCAGTCAACTACTTGACCTCCATTTTTTTCTGGCTCTCATTTCATCTGGTAGAAAGCAAGGATGGAGATGATCATTCAAGGAGAAGATTATGAATTATGGGATAGGATTACTGATGGTCCCACTATTCCAATGAAGACGGTTGATGGTGAACAATTCAAGAAAGTAAGGAGTGAATTTACTCCTGATGACTTGTTGGCTTTGAAGAAAAATGCAAAGGCCAAGAACATCTTGGTCTGTGGACTAGAACCTGTTGAATACAACAGGATATCCACTTGCACTACTACTAAGCAAATATGGGATGCACTGGTAAATACTCATGAAGGCACTTCTCAAGTAAGAAAATTCAGGATCTCTCTTGTTTTCACTAAGTATAAGGCATTCAAAATGAAGAAAAATGAAACCTTGCATGAAATGATGACAAGGCTTACCACTTAAACAAATGAGCTGACTTCCTTAGGAAAAGTCATCTCTAAGGAAGAACAAGTTGAAAAGGTTCTGAGAGTATTACCCAATTCAAAATAAAATGTCAAGTTGACTGCAATCAGGGAGGAAAATAAGGATCTTGAAGGCATGACTCTGGATGAACTAGAAGGGAACTTAAGGACTTATGACATGGAAGTTGATGGAGTCAAAGAATGAGCAGCTCCTGAGAAAATTTTAGCATTGAAAGCTTCTGATAGTAATAAGGAATTTGAACTTAATAAAGAGTAAGTTGCCTTCATAACCAAAAACTTCATAAAATTCTTCAAGAAGAAAAAGGGACCATGTACTAAGAAATGTTCCTATGACAATCCAAATGGGTACTAAAAATATGGCAAAACTGATCATCAGATTAGAGACTGTCCAGTCTGGGAAATAGATTTGAAGAAGGAAAAGGATGAAAAGGAATTGAAAGAAAAAAGAAAAGAGGAGCATACAATGATAGTAGCCTGGGGTTCTAATTCAGATGAAGAAGAAGTTGATGAAAATGCATTCATGGCCCTTGGGGATTTAGATCTTGATGAATAAGATGAGGATTCTGAGGTAAGTATACTTGAACTCAGAGAAAAGAGAAAAATCAAAATTGTTCTCAAAGCTAAAACTTTTTTCCCTGATGAGTGCATTGATTGATGATTTCCAAGAGTTAACCACTGCTAGGAATGAATTGTTCAACAGTCTAGCAAGTCTTAGATTTGATCTCATAGATCTAAAGGCTTGCTCAAATACAGTTGACAAGGACAATTGCAGTCTCAAGAAATAGGTTGCAAAACTTGAGATTTCAAACAACAATGTTAAGTCTGAAGTTCTCAAATTAACTCTCACTATAAATGGGAAGAAGGCCATGAGTAAAGAATAAGAAGATGCTGAATTTGAGCTTGTTAAATACAAATAAGAATGCCATGATTTAACTAAAAAAAAGAATAAGTTGAATCAAGAAATCTGTAAACTAAAATTGGATCTTGAAAAGGCAAACAGGTGGACAAACTGCTCTAGAATTATTCAAAAATTAAGTGAGAAAAAATTTAATGAAAAGGAAGGTTTGGGATTTCCAAAAGTTTTGATGATCAAAAAGATTTATGTTAAATTTGTGGAAACCTTGGACATCCCACCATTGAATGTCCAGTAGCTGCAAAAAGCAGATTAAACAGTCAAAACCCGGCTAACAGATCTTATCAGACCAAAAGGAATAAAACCAGTTCTGGTCAGAGAAACAAGTTGCACTACATGTTGTTTGCATGGACTAAGAAAATTTTAATTCATCCTTTTACTCATAAAATAGGACACAAGCTTGTATGGGTTCCTAAGGCCAACCTTTGAATTCTTTTACAGGAGAAGGAGAAAGGAAACAAAAGGCACTGGTATCTAGACAGTGCTTGCTCAAGACACATGACTAGTGATAAGAAAAAGTTTCTTTCAATCTCCAAAATAAATGGAGGAGGAGTTCTTTTGGTTATGGAAATAAAGAAATCATAACTGGAATTGGAAATATTGGCTCATTTGAGTCAAAAGCATTGGAGGATGTCTATCTTGTAAAAGGATTAAAGCATAATCTGTTGAGCATCACACAGCTGTGTGATAGAGGTAATAAAGTTATTTTTACTACTGAAGGAGTTAAGGTAAAAAAGATGGATATATAAGAGGTTGTTCTCACTGCTAGGAGATATAAAAATGTATACAAAGTTGACATCATGGCACTACCAGGACCTAAGCTGACTTGTCTAAGTGCTATAGAAAATGATCCCCTCCTTTGGAATAGAAGACTTGGTCATGCAAGTCTGAAACAACTAAACATACTTTCATCCAAAGACATGGTATTGGGATTGCCCAATACCAAGTTTAAGTAAGAAAAGCTATGTAGTGCATGTGTAAAGGAGAAGCAGGTAAGATCCTCTTTTAAGTCAAAGAACCATGTTAAAAAAACCAAGTGCCCTTGACCTGGTTCATGTAGACTTATGTGGACCCATAAGACTTCAAAGCAGAGGTGGAAAAAGATATGTGTTTGTGGTTGTTGATGACTATTCCAGGTTTACTTAGACTTTGTTTCTAGCGTCTAAAGAAGATGCCTTTGATGTCTTTGAAATATTCCTTAAGAAAATTGAAAAGAAATTAGACACTTCATTAGTTTCCATAAGGTCTAACCATGATTAAGAATTTGAGAATGTAAAATTCTTGAAATACTGTTCAACAAATGGTATAGATCACAACGTCTCAGCTCCTAGAACACCACAACAAAATAGAGTGGTGGAGAGGAAGAACAAAACTTTGGAAGATATGGCTAGAACAATGAATCTTGTAGCAAATGTTGCTAAAAACCTTTGGGCTGAGGCAATAAGTATTGCAACATATATCATAAATAGATGCATGGTCAGACCTTTGTTAGAGAAGACTCCCTATGAATTACTAAAAAAAATAAATCCCAACATCTCTTACTTTAGAATATTTGGATGTAAATGCTTCATACATAATAATAGAAAGGATAATTTGGGAAAATTTGATTCTAAAAGTGATGAGGGAATCTTCTTAGGATATTCACTTCATAGAAAAGAATATAGGATTTTAAATAACAGAACAAACTGTGTTGAAGAAAGCATGAATGTGATATTTGATGAATTCTGTGTTAAGACTAACCTGCAAGAAGGAAATGATGCTGAGGAATAGGTTACACAACCCGTTTCATTGACAGAAGCTACCAAACTTGGAGGAACTTCAATAGGGGAACTGAAATTGAAGGTACAGTGATAGGGGGAACTGTATCACCAACTACCCTAGAACAAAATATCACCAATGATCCTAGTAGCTCCCTAGGCTTGGTTCCAAAAGGGTACAAGTATCAAGAATCACATCCTATAGAAAATATTCTCACTGAATTCACCTCTGGGATTACTACAATATCTAGACTGAAAAGTATGTGTACTTTCAAGACATTTCTGTCAGAAATAGAGCCAAAGAAGATAACTGAAGCATTGCTTGATGCTGATTGGATCATAGCTATGCAAAAAGAGCTGAATCTGTTTGAAAGAAGCAAAGTATAACACTTAGTTCCTCTTCCAAAAGACAGATTAGTAATTGGAACTAAGTGGGTGTATAGGAATAAATTTGATGAGCATGGAATAGTCATAAGAAATAAGGCAAGGTTGGTGGTCTAAGGATATAATCCAGAGGATGGATCAACTTTAATGAGACTTTTGCTCCTGTAGAAAGACTGGAAGCTATAAGATTACTTATTTCCTTTGCTGTCTACAAGGAGTTTATACTCTATCAGATGGATGTAAAGAGTGCATTTCTGAATGGCTTTCCTAAAGAGGAGGTGTATGTCAAGCAACTTCTAAGATTCGAAATCAAGGAGTTTCTTGATCATGTGTATAAACTGGATAAAGCCTTGTATGGGTTAAAACAAGCACCTGGAGCTTGGTATGAGAGATTGTCAAAGTTTCTACTAGAGAATGGACATACCAGAGGTAAAATTGATAATACCCTTTTCTTGAAAATTAATAGGAAGGATTTGTTAGTTGTGCAGGTATATGTGGATGATATTATTTTTGGCTCAACAAATATGAGTATGACTCATGAGTTTTCCAAACTCATGAGTTGTAAATTTGAGATGAGCATGATGGGAGAGCTGAATTACTTCTTGGGCTTATAAATAGAGCAGCCATCTTTAGGGACAATGATTAACCAACAGAAGTATGTCAAAGATCTTCTCAAGAGATACTCCATGAAAGAGGAAAAAGAGATAAGTACTCCTATTACAACTGCCATAAAGTTGGAGTTGGATGAAACATGTTCAAATGTAGATCAAAAGATGTATAGAGGTATGATTGGGTCATTATTGTACCTCACAGTAAGCAGGCCTGATATTGTGTTCAGTTTAGGGCTATGTGCCAGGTTTTAAGCAAAACCCAAAGAATCAAATCTAAAATTTGTGAAGAGAATCTTTAGATACTTGAAGGGAACCAGTGATCTTGGCTTATTGTATCCCAAAGGTAGTAACTTTAACCTGATAGGCTACTTAGATGATGATTATGCAACACATCTGGTCGACAAAAAAAGCACTACAGGAATGACACACTTCTATGGATCATGTTTGATTACCTGGTCCACTAAGAAGCAAAATTCAGTTGCTTTGTCTACTGCTGAAGCTGAATATGTTGCTGCAGGATCCTGTTGTGCTCAATTATTATAGATTAAGCAACAACTAATATACTTTAGTATAGATGTTGGTTATGTTCCTATTTTTTGTGATAATACAAGTGCAATTAACATAGCTAAAAATCTTGTTCAACGTAAGAGAACCAAATATATTGACATTAGGCATCACTTTGTTAGAGATAATGTTGAAAAAGGTCATATATCCATTATGTTTTGTTCTACTGAGGAACAGATTGCTGACATTTTCACTAAGGCCTTGAGTAGAGAACACTTTGAAAAAATTAGGTTAGCCTTGGGGATGATTAAAATTGCATAAGTCCCCCTCAATGCTTGACTAGAATAGTTTGATTTTACAAGTAATCGTTGGTTAATTCAGTCTCACATATTAAGTTATGTATCCTAAGTCTAAGATTTTAGAGTGTGTTGACTCATATGTGTGTTGATTTTTCAGAAAGCGTTGATCACAGAAGAAATTTTGTCTATTTTTTCATTCAAGTATGATTATTATTACTTCAAAGTAGCTTAAAGAGAAACAAGTTTTTTTCCTGGTTCCTTCTTGGTCCATTTAAACTGCCAAAATACAAAGATTTCCTTCCCTTTTAAAAAGCTTCCACTTCCTTTCCTATTAGGAATGAAACACTCATCATTACTCCTCTGCCAAATACAGTCCCTCACCCTTTCAACTTCTTCATCCTTTTCTCTTAAATATGCTTTCGTTTGTCTTGATTCTACTCTAAAAATTCTCTACACCCTCCTCATACTCAAGAACACTTTCCTGATTCAAAAATGGTATCATTCTCTTCATATTCCTCCTCTTCTTTTTCCTCCTCCACTCTGTTCCAAATCCCTTCACCACATTTATCCTTCATCCAAACATCACCTTACCTCCCTTAATTCTTTCTTCAATCTCCTATAAATTCACTGATTTTCCTACTTTCAGAAATTTTCCAAACCCTTTTGCCCAAATTTCTTCACCTTCTCCATTCTTTTTGAAACACCTCCTTCCTCCTCCTATCCCACTCCAAATTGTTGAAGATGATGATAATCTTATTGACAGAGATGGCCTCCCTATCGCAAAGCTAATCCCAATAAGGTCCAGGTCCAAGCTCCCAAGAAAACCCCATTCTATTCCCGTCACTGTTGATAACACTTCCTCTCCATAACTTTCTCCAAATGTCTCTATCCCTTGTACTCCTCATACTTGAGGAAGAAAACAATGAGAAGATGCATCCTTGGCCGAGGCTCTTCAAGCCAGCAGAAAGAAATGTGTGGCTATATCTGATCCCACATCTCTTCGTACATCTTCTCCTGATCTTCTTCTTTTATCTATCAGAAAGACAAAAACTATCAGGTCCAAAGTTTCAAAACCCTCATTGCCTATGAAACCCTTTTCTAAACCTATTCAAAAGGCCTTCTTATCTTTAAAAATTCCTTTTACTATAAAAGGATCCTCTACCTTAAAAGTTTACCCTTCCAAGCCTTCTACTCGCCCCAAGAAATAGGTCACCCCACCTGTTCCTTCTGGCTCATCTGGATCTGACTTTACCCCAGATGCTACTGATGAGTCGGGACCTGAGTTTGAAGTTCCCCACTCATCTTGTCATCAGGATACTCTGTAGGATCATTATCTTCACTTTCAAAAGCAAAAATTAGCTAGAAGGGGGGCAGTTAGTGGTTTTAGGGGACCTGATATGCAAGTGTTACTGGATAAATTAGAGTTACAAGGTTGGTCACATTTATTTCTTCAGGGTGATCTTCAACGTAGATTTGCTAAACCTTAAGTATATGAGTTTTATATGAATGGGGTGGGAATTGGTGAATTGTTCTCCACTACTGTCAGAAAGGTTACCATGAACCTTTATATTGCTGACATTGCTAGGATTTTATGTATTCCCTCTAGGGGATGGGGTCACTATGTCAAGGGTGCTTGGCCTCCTTTGTATAATCTTGCCTCTACCCTCGACATATGTAGAAAGTTTTCTAGCAATCCTAACTTACTCCACCATAGAAGAGCCCTTAAGAGGGAGATGTCCCTACTACATCAGCTCTATTTTGATTTGGTCCATAAAATAATTATTCCAAGAAAAGAGAGATGGTGTGTGGAAAGTTTTCTTGATCTTAAACTCATGGAGCTGTTGGATACCGAAGTACGAATTGATCTGCCTTGATTCATACTAAAGCATATGCAAAGGTATCTACTCAAGGAAGTGAATGGACATGCTCTACCTTATCAATTCTGGCTCACCCCTATATTTAAGGACTTTGGTGTTTCTATTCAAGTGTTGTCTTCACAAACTACCAAAGATATCATAGGGCATGTGAACCATATGATGCTACCTGTTTCTATGAAGAGTGCTGATAATCCGATGCAACGATTGAGAAATTTTCTGGCTGAGAAACAAGATGAGGTGAAAGTTGCTCAAGCAACTTTGGAGGCTGCACAGGTTGCTTATGAAGAATAAAACAGGATCCTCCATGCTCAAATTGCTTCCCTTAATTCCTTGTTTGAAAAAGAGAGAGCTAAAAATGCAGATGTTATTAGGAAACTCACCTCTCTTATTCCCTCATTTTCTTCTACTTAGCCTCTTCACTGATATCTTAAGCCTATCTCTTTTTGTTCCTTTTTCTGATAACTTGTTCTCTCTTAGTTTACTTTTTGGTATATGTCATTATCTCTGCAAATGAATAAACTGAGCTTAGTTGTTTTACTGTTTTCTGCTCCTATTTTCTCATACTGCATTCATGTTCTCTTATTCTGAATTTTGATTATCTTAGTGATAGCCTCAATGGCCATGAATTATTAGACATTTTTCACTTGTTGATCCAGTTTTTCGATAATGTCAAAAGGAGGAAGAGTAGGCTATGCAATGCTTATAACTCAATGACTAACATGTTTCATTCAATGCTAGTCTTTATTCAAATGCCTTATTGAGTATGTCAGGGGTCTGTGATGTTATGCTGCTATGTTTGTCATTATCAAAATGGGGGAATTTGTTAAGGCATGTGGAGTTTTGATGATAGACATATGAATGAAACATGTTGTGAAAGCTGGTCCATTCAAGTGTACAAAGAAAAGCTGCAGGCAAGGCTATTATTAAGATGATACTGCACATAGACAGGAGTGGATAAGCAAGAATACTCAGGAACCTTCTCAAACACTTATCACTTCAGTAAAGTGGAAGAAAAATGCAACATTCAGAAGTTGAGTTGCTCTAGAAGTCCAACTATGAGAAGAGTTCTGCAAGGATAAAGGATAAAGCAAAAGAGTCATATTTAATCAGGGAAGGAGAAACGGCTACAACAAGGAGTGAAGTTACTTGATAGAGTAAAAAGAAAAAAGAAGCATAAATCAATCAGGATTCTATTTCAACAAAGCATGATCAAGTAACTTACTCAAGCACGAAAAAGAAAATCAACAATCAGCATATCAGTTCACATACTTGAAGAAGAACCTGGCTTTTACTTAGCAAGTTGTAGACTTTGTGTAGTAGGTACGTTCTTTGAGTTGTAATGAGTCATTGTTCTAGTCTCAGTGATCTATAAACAGAGTTAGGAATTGTGTCTTCAAGTTTGGGAACTCAGTGACTTGGGAACACTTATCTTGGGAAGATTTGTGTTTTTGTAGTGATAGGAGTTAGAAGTTTTAATTCCTAGTTTACAAGAAGTCTTGTAATTCTGTTGATTGTTGAGGCTCAAGTATTATAGTGAAGTTGGGGCTAAATCCTGTAGAGGTACAGGTCGTGGTTTTTTACACCTTTCTTGAGCTGGGTGTTTTCCACGTAAAAACACTGTGTTCAGTATTTACTTCTGTGAACCATGTTTACTTACTTGTTCCACAGATAGGCAATTAGTAGGGCTCATACTCTAACATGTGCATTGTGTGTTTAAAAGTACTCCATGTAGACTATTGCATAGAGTTCATGTTTTGGCTTTCCCTTTCTGCTTATGCTTTTTCATTCTTTCGCAACTGTAATTCCTTGTGCTTGCGAGTATTGTAGTTTCTCTTGGCAAGTGTCATTCAGCAACTGGACCTGGCTCTGAAAATAGGGGATCTTCCAATGGCCGGAATGCGGGGGATACCTTTCAACAAATCCTAATACATGATAAATCTGCAGCTAGCATTTGTTGGCAGCTGAAAACTCATCATGGGAATCAGTTTACTCATCTTTTGTTGAACGACGGGATATGATCAAGAACAATAATGATGTTGGAGAACGAAAAAGGAAAATGAATTTGCCACCAAAAAAGCATCGTGGACAGCAGGGTTCGAACCTGCGCGGGTGAAGCCCAACAGATTTCAAGTCTCTCCTTAACGACTTGGACGTATCGACTTGTCATTAATACAATTTCTAAACAACTTTATAGTATTAATACAAGATTCCCTTTCAAAAGTTTTGGACTAATGAGTTTTAATGAGCAAGTAATTTTGCTAAGTAAAGGAATTTACACATAATCAATAGAATTATTAATCTAAAAAAATAGGACAACTAATTTTCTACACTAGGTTAAAAGGTAACCCAAGCATACAACTTTTATGTGATACTATTATTATTATTATTTTAGAATATTACAAATAGATATATAGAGAAAAACTAAACAAAAAATGAAATTCAAAAATAAAGGCTCTGACTCGAGGTTGGGATTCTTGTATGTATGAGTGTCTCATGTTTAAAAACAATTAATATACTAATACGAGTTCTGAGCTAAAAGGGTCATATTTTGAAGCAACTTTACTTACAATTTAAATTTACTTGCACCATTCATAAGTAAAAAAAAAATGTTTGGTTGTTGTTATTACGGCTTATTTCAAGCTACTTTATTTACAATTTAAATTTACTTACACCATTCATAAGTGAAAACAGAATGGTTGTTATATATACTAGCTTGCCTGAGCGTAAATATTATGGCTTACTTTGCTCCGTCAAGAATGAATCAATTAATATCATGCTTATATATTTTTAACACATGAGCTTCATTTTTAACGAGTGTTCATTTTCAATGTAAAAGATTCTACTTTCAATCTTTTCACTTATAATGCAAGGCTCCAAGAATATTAACTTTTAATTTTAACACAAAGGGCTCCAGCTTAATTTTAATCCATATCAACTTTTAATCATCGTAAACAACAGTGATATAAAAAAGATTATGTGAAGAAGCAAGTTTAAGCATGAAGAATGTGAATCAAGTTATGTCAAGATTATCAAATCAAAAAGGGAAGATTTGTTAGAATTTTTGTCTCTTATGAAAATTGAGTTTTAATTTTATATAAATGGAAAGTCAAAGTATTACCATAATTGTTTTTACTTTTATTGAACAGAAAATATATTTCTCTTCTATTTGACTAACCTTTTTCTTGAAAGAAAGATTTTGTACCTCTATATATTGAAGATACCTCTTCTTATACCATTACACAATAGATAGTCTTGTTTAGGAGAAACTTTTCTCACAATATATTTTATGCCTTTCGCTATAGTTTTTAATATGTAGTCGTTTAAATAGTCTGTTTAGGAGAAACTTTTCTCTCAATATATTTTATGCCTTTCGCTATAGTTTTTAATATGTAGGATAACTGACAAAACCATATTAATAATATTAAGTTTTTAGTACAGTTTTTTTTATTGAATTATCGTGGCATAGTTTGCAACTATTATCTTACGAATGATGCTCTATCGGTTTTGAACCCAACACAAAGGGAAAATTACAAAAATAATGTAGGAGCACAAGACCATAATTATAGGGAGCAACGTAGCTTTAAAAAATTACAGTATTTGTCATGCATCTTAGATTTTCAAATACACATTCTACACAAGAAAAAAGTACCTGTATCTTCAAGTATCAGCAAATCAAAAGATAAACATGTTAGGCTTTGTTAGAACTTGTTTATCTTCAGATACCAATACGCGCTGCTTTGTAATTTTTTTAAAGTTGGGTTTGGTTATATAATTAGGCACTGATGCTTTGTCTAATAATTCACTATTAGATTAATTGTAATGATACTAATAATAATGTTGGGAGTACTGCATAAAATCTAATGATTAACAATATTATATAAAAATTATTATTATTATTATTATTAATAATAAGAAGAAGAAGAACAACAACAACAATGATATTAATAGTAATATTAATACTATTTCTGGCAACAAAAAAATAAAACTAATCGTCATTGCTATCAGGGACGTCATTGACGATGTCATATTCATCCAATTTTTCCTTTCTGTCCTCTATTCATCGTCATCTTCATCATCATCCCTAAGCAATATGGCTGGAAATATTTTCTAGCTTGTCCATGCTTTCAAATGGTGAGACATCAAAGAAAGAATGCAATGAGCTTAAAGAGAAGGTGAAAGCGGTCCTCGTTAAAAAGCTTACAGTTGTGGAGCTTGAAGACCAGGCCAAAATCCTTCATGAAGACATCACAAAGCATAGAGTTACTTAAGAGCTAAAACTGTGGCAGAACCTCATTGATAATGCAAATGACAAAGGATTGAGATATCAAGTTTTCCCGCATTTGAAGCTTGAGCCTCTATCTAAGGACGAGAATGATGTCAATCAGATGCACCAATGCTTGAACCTCTGGCTGAAGATGAGGATGAACAACTTTCTTCTGAAAATAGAGATTTCAATGATGGAGAACCTCAGAAGAAAAGGCTTAAAAGGAAAATATGTATACAACAGAAAACAAAGAAGAAAAGAAGAGTCAATTCAAAGAAAAAAAATTGTTGGATAGGGATCAAAGGCTCTAATTGACTTTCTTCAATTTAAACGTATACCATAGAAAAATCATCCCAATATGCATGATGTGACATCAATAATATGTAAATATATAATAAAACATAACTTTTGTCATCCAGTTAAAAAGAGAAGCAGCCTTTTTGATGTTCAGTTAGAAGTTTGTTTTGAAAAAAAGAGTGGTAGAGTAGACAAAATATTTAGCCTCCTTGAAAGCCGTTTTGTTGAAAATGAAGAGTGATTACAAAAGGATGAGCCTGATCAGGATCTTGAAGATGATGACACAGAAACATTGGTGGCTCTCTCCTAAATCTGAGGAAAAGGTTGAACGAAAGAAGATATCATCAATTTGGTATTCAACTGCAGCACTAAGTCATGTTGCAGCCTTGATTCCTGAAAATCAGCTGCAGCAAGAATTATTTGTCGGATGGGAGAACCATATACCCCTTGATCTGTTGTCATGAATCCAACAAATTCTTTTTTCTTTGAATAGACTCTTCTGTGCTTCTTTGTTTTCTCTCCTTTCAACTAATAATTCCTGTTGCATCTGATTGTCAGAAATCAAGGCTGAAACTTGACTTAGTGCTTCAATTGAATACCAAATTGAAGATATCTTCTATTGTTCAAACTTTTCCTCAGATTTAAGAGTGTGCCATGAATATTTCTTTGTCATCATCTTTAGGATCATGATCAGGCTCTTCCTTTTGTAATCGCTATTCAATTTCAAGAAAAATGGCTTTCAAGGAGGCTAAATTTTCTGTTGTACCACTTTTTTCCCCAAAACAGGTTCTAACTGAACACCGCAAGGATGCTTCTCTTTTTAACTTTATGACAATGGTTATGTTTTATTATATATTTACATACTGTCAATGTTACATCATGCATATTGGGATAATTTTTTTCTGGTATCTTGACCATTAAACCAAAGAAGGTCAATTAGAGCCTTTTGGTCCCTATCCAACAATTTTTTTTTCTTTGAAACGACTCTTTTTGCTTTTTTGTTTTCTTTTGTGTACATCCTTTATTTTTTAGCCTTTTCTTTTGAGGTTCTCCATTACTGAAATCTCTATTGTCCGAAGAAACCTGCTCATCCTCAACTTCAGCTAGAGGTTCAAGCTCTACTTCTTCGAGAAGCATTCCAAGAATATTCTTCTTTGCAGGAGATAAAAGTCAAATGGCCACCCTAATTTTTGAAGACATGATTGGAGACCATCACTTAAAGTCTCAAGACTTGGTCACCCGAGGACAAAAGAATATGCAAGGAAGACCCATTTTGAGCCTACCATTGAGCATACTATTCATCAAGGCCATGAGTGGAAGATTGCTTGGAGCATTGAAGACTTGAGGATTCACGATTTTGGACACTTAATAGCTCACGTTTTTTGGGTCATCTTCATTGAGGGCATTTTGGACACTTCACTTTATCCAAAATGCACTCCACGGCCACCCCTCTAATTAAGGGTAGTGTAGTAATTTGTGTTCTTTTGTAATATAATATAAATAGAAAAACATAGGGTTTTTAAGTCACGACCCGAACCGAGGCCCTGGCCGTGACGAGCATCCCGAACCATGAATGCCCGGACACCCTTCTAACTTGAAATCATATACACCATTCATACATAAATAAGGAAATATGGAAATTATAGCAAGACGGAATCATGGTCATAAATCTGATATGAATTTAGCATTAAAGAACAAAATCCAAAACTAACTAGCAACATCTGCAAACCGTCTGCAAAATCTCTACTACATACTCTCTAACACAATCTGAAAGTTGGGACAAGGCCCCCATTAGATCAAAATCATAACCACGAATAATTGTCTGAAAATAAACAGGCCTTCCGGAATATAGAAGGCTCACCAACTGGACACTGCAACTCCGTCTAATGAAATCTACTGCTTATCAGGACCCTTGACTGAGCCTCTGTAACGCCCCGAAAAATGGGTCCCGGAGCGTCACACGGTGCTTG
>NC_061115.1:11253524-11417912 GCF_002878395.1 Capsicum annuum
AGAGTCTCTCCAGTCCTAAAAAGTTCCCCTCGAGCTCCAAGGACCAATGATAATCGTCCCCAGCCTCCTCAGAGATATATTTCAAATGCTGAGTTCAGACAATCCATACAGATGATTGAACAACTTGTAGCCTCTCAGACCCATTGGTCTAAAGATGTGGGTTTGGTATCTGTAATATCTGAAAGTACTTGGGTTGATCAATTCATAAGATTGAATCCACCTATGTTCACTGGGACAAAGGTTAAAGAGGACCCGTAAGGGTTCATTTAGGAGTTGGTAAAGATTTTTAGAGTCATACATATGGATGAAGTTGAAGGCATAGAGTTGGCAGAGTATCAACTGAAGGATGTGGCAAATCAATGGCATAACGAGTGGGAGGGTTCTAAGGGTGGTGATTTCGAGCCTTTAGTGTGGAGCGAATTTGTAGAAGTCTTCCTAGACCGATTCTTTCCTCAAGTGTTGAGGGAGTCTAGAGATGAAGAGTTCATGTACCTAAAGCAATAAAAAATGAGTGTCAAGGAGTACACTCTAAGATTCAACCAACTAGCACGTTATGCTCTGGAGTTTACAGGAAATATGAGCATTTGGACTTTTTGATGACTTTATTCTAGAATGGAAGGGGGCTATGTTGAACAGGGATATGGACTTCTCCAGATTGTCAGTTCACATGAAGTAGGTTGAGGTGCAGAAAAAGCAGGTCACTGAATCTAGGGAGAAGGAAAGGTAGGCCAAGAGAGCCAGAACAGTTCACCAGAACCACAGTCAGCCGCAGAGTTGTAATTTGGGTAACAAATGGCATAAGAAAAAAGTTTTTGCATAATGCATAATCTATAGCCAGCACCCAGTTCCTAGGTCCCAGTTGACCAACGATCTCAGAGTTTTCAGAGTAATCATAGATCTAGAGCATAGGATACCCAATCCTAGGGCAGTGTGGCTCAGCATTATCGTACATTTTAGCAGTCCGAGACTTACGATTAGAATCATCCAAGGAGGTGTCAGTTGGGCACACTGGTATGATATTTATGCAGTGAGTCGGGTCATTTCCAGAGAGATTGTCCTTCTGCTTGAAGTAATATTGGTGATTCCAAGTCCTAGGCAAACTCTTCCACACCTATACCACATCCCAAGGGTACACCTTAGGTACCAAAAGTGGTCGTAACCGGTTATATTCCTTATCCAATCGGTAGGAGGCAGAGGCCTCACCAAATGTAGTCACGAATATGATACAAATCTTTTTCAATGATGTTTATTTGTTACTTGATCTCGGGTCTACCTTGTCTTATATGAACCCATATGTAGCAGTTGGTTTTAGGTTTAAGACCACAGATATTGCAGAACCTTTGTTTTTTTCCACTCCTGTAGGTGATTCTGTTATGGCTAGAAGAGTACATAAAAACTATGTTTTGACTATTTGTGGCCGTGATATCGTGGAAGATTATAGACCATGATATGGTTGATTTTGATGCTATCCTAGGGATGGACTGGCTCTATTCTTGTTAAGCCAAGGTAGAATGTAGAACCCAAAAGGTAACTTCTTATTTTCTGAATGAGCCAGCTATAGAATTGGAGGAACATTCTTTAGTGCCTTGAGAGAAATTCATCTCTTACGTCAGAGCTTGCAAACTCATATCCAAGAGTTGTTTGTATCATCTCATACGTGTAAAAAATTATAACACTAAAAGTCTTTTTTTCGTCTATCCCTGTCCCTATGGTTAATGAGTTCCCAGAAGTCTTTCCTGATGATCTTCCAGGGATGCCACCTAATAGGGAGATAGATTTTTGTATTGAATAATTGTTGGACACCAGTCCTACTATATTCCGCCTTATAGAATGGCTTGTAATGAGTTGAAAGAGATGAAAGAAAAACTAGCGGACCTTCTTGATAAAGGTTTTATCCATCCTAGTGTTTGTCCCTGGAATGCACCGGTACTTTTTGTACATAGGATAGTTGGTTCCCTCTGTATGTGTATAGACTACTGTTAGTTAAATATGGTCACTGTCAAAAAAAAAAACCTCCTTTATAGAATACTTCCTTCATAGAATTAATGATCTCTTTGACCAACTTTAGGGTGCTAAATATTTTTAAAAAATATACTTTCATTTGGGATATCATCAGTTAAATTTTAGAGAGTCAGATATTCCAAAAACCTCTTTCCGAACATGGTGCGGTTACTATGAATTCTTGGTCATGTCCTTCGGGTTGTCTAATGCCCCTGCAGCTTTCATGGATCTAATGAATAGGGTATTCCATCAGTTTCTAGATCTATTTGTCATACTTTTTATTGATGACATTTTGATTTAACTAAGAGTGAGGAGGACCA
This sequence comes from Capsicum annuum, assembly GCF_002878395.1. NCBI lineage: Eukaryota > Viridiplantae > Streptophyta > Magnoliopsida > Solanales > Solanaceae > Capsicum > Capsicum annuum. The sequence goes on from NC_061115.1 coordinate 11,255,846, forward strand.
TGCCAATCAGCTCTAAATTATCCTTCAGACTCTCACAGACCATAAGTTGTATACAGAGTTTTCCAAATATGCATTCTGGCTTAATGCTATTACTATCTTGGGGCATATTTTATCTAGTGACGGAATTAAAGTTGACCCACAAAAGGTTGAGGCAGTGACAAAACAGCCCAGACCCACGACTCCAATCAATATTCAGAGCTTCTTGGGTTTTTCAGGGTACTACGGAAGGTTTGTAGAGAGTTTTTCCTAGATATCTGCTTCACTTACTAATTTGACATAGAAAAAGGTGAAGTTTGTGTGGTCTAACTCCTGTGAGAATAGTTTTGAGAGGTTGAAAGACAAGCTCACTACTGCACCTGTTCTGACTCTTTCGAAAGGTACAGAGGGTTTTATTGTGTACTGTGATGCATCCTAAGTGAGACTTGGGTAAGTACTTATGCAGCACAGTAAAATGGTGGCTTCTGCATCTTGGCAGTTGAAGGTGCATGAGCAAAATTACCCCACGCATGACTTGGAACTAGCGGCTATGGTGTTCCTGCTTAAAATTTGGAGACATTATCTTTATGGTGTACATATTGATATATTTATTGACCACAAGAGCTTACTATATGTTTTCTCACAGAAAGAATTGAACCTCAGGAAGAGGCATTGGTTTGAGCTTCTGAAGGATTAGCACATGAGCCTGCACTATCATCTAGCAAAGCAAATGTGGTGGCTAATGCCCTCAGCAGATTATCTATCATATTCTTTCTCATGTTGAGAAAGGAAAGAGGGAAATAGTGAAGGATATTCACCGACTTTCAAATCTAGGGGTGCGACTTTTAGATTCTGAGGATGGAGAAATGATTATTCATAAAGTATCTAAATATTCCCTTAGTGTTGAAGTTAAAGATAAGCAGGCCAAAGATCCCATCTTAATGCAAATTAAGAAAGATGTGGGTCAACAGAAGGTGATGTCTTTTGAAATTAGTGGTGATGGAATTTTGAGATACCAAGGTAGGCTGTGTGTTCCGAATGTGGATGGTCTTCGAGAAAGGATTCTTTATGAAGCTCACACTTCGAGGTATGTTTTCACCCAGGCTCTACTAAAAATACCATAATCTTAAGGCTTTATATTGGTGGAATAATATGAAATGTGATTTGGATAAGTTTATTTCCAAGAGTCTAAAGTGGAACGTTTGAGAACAGGTGGTACTTCCTAGGATATAGCCTTGCCTTTATGGAAGTGGGAGATAATCAATATGGATTTCATCACGGGACTTTCGAGGTCCTGAAATCAGTATGATTCTATTTGGGTAATTGTGGACCGACTGACCAAGTCAGCTCACTTTTTGCCTGTGAGAACAAACTATTCGGAAGATGATTATGCCAAGATATACATTGAGGAAATAGTCCATCTGTATGGGGAACCCATATCATTTATATCCGATAGAGGTACATAATTGTCTTTGCAGTTTTAGAAATTTTTTCAGGGGGGTTTAGGTACCCAAGTGAACCTAAGTACTGCATTTCACCATCAGACGGATGGGAAGTTGAATGCACCATTCAGACCCTTAAGGATATGTTGAGGGCCTTTGTTATTGACTTCAAAGGTAGTTGGTTAGATCACTTGCCACTGATAGAGTTTGCGTACAATAATAGCTATGATGCCAGCATTAAGATGTAACCTTTTGAGGCACTTTATGGGAGAAGATATAGATCACGAATTGGGTGGTATAAAGTGGCTAAGACCTGACTGTTTGGGCCTGATCTTGTTCATCAGGCAATGGATAAGGTGAAAGTCATCAGAGAATGACTCAAGATATCCCAGAGTTGCCATAAATCCTATGCTGATGTCAAAAGAAGGAAGCTAGAATTTGAGGTTTGTGATTGGGTATTTCTAAAAGGCTCCCCTATCAAGGGAGTTATGAGATTCGGGAAGAAAGGAAAGTTGAGTCCTAACTATATAGGACTATACCAGATTGTGAGAAAAATAGGTGGAGTTGCCAATGAGTTAGATTTTCCCGCAAGTCTATCTTCTGCTCATCCGGTATTTCTTATGTCCATGTGAAAGAAGAATATTGGATATCATTCCCTAGTTTGCCTGTAGAGGAGATCAATGTTAAATATTCCTTGTCATACGAGAAAAAACCCGTTGCAATCTTAGATCGCCAAGTTCGAAAGTTGAGGAGTAAGAAAATAGCATCTGTTAAGGTGATGTGGACTAATCAAAAATTCGAGTAGGCTACTTGGGAATCAGAAGATGATATGCGGGCGAGGAACTCAACTTTTTTTGAAACCATGGATGATGAGTTTGAAGGTAAAAATCCTATACTACTTTTGTCTTTTATTTATTTCTTAAAATTGTGCTTGTTGTTCCTCGAGTCATTATTTGGGGATGAATAATCCCAAAGGGGGCTAATGTATCGACCCGCATTTTGGGGTAGAATGTAAAGAGTTTTTCCCACGTGGAAATGTTTCAAAATCCAAAAATACTATGAAATTTTATTGTGTTAATCAGTTATGTAATACGGGAATTTGTTGAGAATGAATCCAGATCATAGAGGACCTTTATCTCAAGGGCGAGTTGAAAACATTTCTATCGATTAAGTTTTAGTGGATGATTTAACTTGAGTCAACTTCCATTGACCATAACTTATCGTATATATAGAATTAGAGGGCCTACTATACATCAAATGAAAGGTCTTTGAAATAGCTTTCAAATGATACATTTATCCTAAATCCAAAAGCCAAGCAAAAAGTTATAACTTTGCAAAGTCAGTACGTCGCCGAATAAATCGCGTAAGTCCACTGGAATGGTTATACCATAAGTTAGGCGCCGCCCAACCTAGTTTATGCCATAAGTTAGGCGTCGCCAAGCCTAATTTAGGTGATGGGAAATGTGGCACACACCTTATGGCCCAACGACGTAAATTCATAATTTTAAAGTCATTTTAAGGGCAACTAAGTCATTTCACATCTCAAAACCGTACCTAATCATATTTAAAGGAATTTAGGCATATTAGTAACGTCTAAATTCTCCTAATATCCCTAGTCCATACTTGAAGAAGACACGAGGAGAAAACAACTAGGGTTTGAGCAATCAAGCTTAAAGGTCCAATCTTTTCGAAGTTTCTTTATGAATTCTTCGCAAATAAAGTACGTGGGGTTTATCCTAAAACGAAATGGGCTTGTTGAATATCTTGAATATGATTTAAAGTTATCAAACATGAATTTATAAATGGGTTTTGGATCCTATGTTTTAAGTTATGCATTAGAACCTTTTAATGGTAGAATTGTTTTGGCCTTGTGGTCTTTTCCTTTAAATTGATTTATACCTATATGTATATATATGAAATTGAAGATTCGATTGAGAGAATTATTATTTAGATCCCTCTGTTTTGATGAATTAAAGTTTATGAACTTATTGGGAATGATTTGAAATGCATGTTTTATGATTTGAAAGTGGTCTTTTCAATATCCAAGTATTTGACATAATTTAGAGATGATGAGAGGGAGTTTCTTTTTATACCTAAATGATTGTTTAGAAAAGAGAATTGCATGTTATTGAGTAAATTGTCATGGCCACCTTATGTTATTGAAATGTTGACAAAGAGAAAGTTCCTTGCATCTGTTTACATGAATTTAAAGAAAGTGTTCTTTGAACTGATTTATTGATATAGTGGTCCCAAGATTATGGTTTAAAACTAGAGATTTTAAAATGATAATAATGGCTTAGAGATGCGACTTGCAAGTCTTGGTATGACGATAGAAAATCAGACAATGCCATAACAGATACAGGCTAGTATAGAAATCAGATTTTATCAGACTTTTCATGATTTCGAATTCAGGATGATACTTGTTCAGAAAAGGCTAAATTTGGGAATAAAGAGATGTTAGGTGGTTCCCAGACAGACAACTCATTTCCCAAAATTGTGTTTGCTGATAGTGGTATATTATTTTATGCTAGCCTAGGTTCCCTGTGGCGTATCAAACTCCAACACTCCAACCCTTACGACAAACTTGGGTTAGGGCCATCCCCACCGAGTCAATAGCAAATTCAATATAGCCCGTGGAATATCAAACTTGTAGGGGAGTGCCACCTAACTCAAAAGTAATATGAAGAGTTGAATTACACTGACATGAATGTTTCTGCTATTATGAAAGAAGTGCCCAAGTTTTTTGAGCTATATTATGCATGATGTTTTGAAATCTGCTCTCACCTATTATATATATACAAATACATTATTTTGGATTTCTCCGCGTTCCAGTACATCTGTATTGACCCCCTATATTTCAGGATCTGAGGCTCAATTTAAGGGTCCTAATAAGCTGTAGATTTCTTTAGAAAGGAGTGGAGAATGTAGTTGGTGAGCATTCAATATGTCAGAAGGCCAATTTCTTTTCTGTCATTTATTATCTATTATGGTTTTGGTCTTCTAGGGGCTTTGTCCCATATTGAGAAAAGTTTTGATGTCTTATGTCTTAGAGATTTCGCAGACTGAGAAAGATGTTGCTTATATGATGAAAAACCTATGTTTGTGTTGTTGAACAGACTTTAGATTTATGACCATGATTCCATTTTGCTATGTATTTTTGCATTTCTTTATTTTTTAGGTATATGAATGGTGTGTGTGATTACAAGTTCGAAGGGCTCTTTGGCGTTCATGGTTCGAGATGTTCATCACGGCCAAGGACTCGGTTTGGGTCATGGAAAGTATTTAGTAACTTAACAGAAAGCAGTGAACTCAGCCAGTTAACAGAACTCAGTGAGCTCAGTTAGTTAACAAATCTCAGGAAAGAATAAGAAACAGCTCCTAAATGTCCGGTTGCCTCCTGAATATAAGTGTGGTGCATAACACACCTATAAGCAAGACTCTATTAGACACGATTTTGCAGCCACCCTGGGACCATGAACCGTGTTTTATACCAAGTTTGACACAACCCAAACCAAAGCCCTGGCTGTGACAGACACCCAAATCATGAATACTCGAGAACCGTTCTCTAACTGGAAATCATATACACTATTCTTATACTGTAAGGAAAATGCAGAAGAACATGACAAGACGAAAACATGTTCATTCTCTTACTTCAACATAACAATACAAAAATAAGTTCATGAAACATTTAAAAACACCTGATAGTAGTCAGAGAAATGTATAATATCTCAAAAACACTACTATCTAAATATTGGGACAAGTCCCCAATTGGACCATAAACAAAAGTGAAATATTAATGTCAAATCAACAAGGCCTTCTGAAATAAGGGAAGCTCACCAACTATAACTTCGGACAATGCAATCTACTACTTAGCAGGATCCCAGGACTTCGTCAAAGATCCTGAAATATAGGGGGTCAATACAGATGTAGTGGTATACAGAAAAATCCAAAAATAAAATACATTTTTATACACATAGGTGAGAGCATTACAGAAAACATATAAACTTAAAACATTTGAAAACACATGGGCATAGTTTAATAATTTTCAGAACACTTTTTTTGAAATCATGACTCTACTCTTTGTTATTCTTCTGAACTAGATAGTATACCCAATAATATTTAATTCCACGGAATATATGGAATCCGCCCTTGAATCTGCATCTAAGGCCCAATCCTAGTTTGCCACAAGGATTGGAGCATCTATAAGGGGAGACACACAAGATCACATAGCATGGTGCCATGATCCCAAGTCAAATAACTATTTCATGGTAGTGAAATAGACCACAAATAATGGCTCCTAACCATAGTCCCAAATTGGTATGACAAGAATCAAGGTACACAAGATTACAAAGCATGGTACCATAACCCGGTGTCGGCAAATCACGGTTTCTAGCATTGAGTCTTGCAACTCGTACTTTCTTTGGGTAACCATATAAATCCGTTTAAGCCCATTTTTAACATTTTCTAAACATGCATCGTTCTAAATTAAAAATCCAAAAAACTGAGTAAGATTTGTATTATTAGTCTATTCCGAATCTGCTATGCCATTCATCTATTTCGTATCGTCATAAAAAGACTTGCAAGTCATAAGTCTAAGATATAAATTATCGTGTTAAGATTCTTTCATTCAAAACATAATGTTTAGACCACCAAATCATTCAAACAGTACAAGAGAATTTTTATAACGAAATACATGAAACTTGTGCAAAGATTCTCTCTTTTAATTCTTAAACATGTGGTGGCCCATTATTTTGTAGCAAAACATGCAACTGCTTAAATCAGAACTTTTTGTTTATATTAATAATAAAACACCCTCTCTTCAGATCATAATCAATATCAAGTGCCAAACAATAGTAAAACAGTTATCTCATGCTTAGAAACATCTAATCGAACAACCCATAACATGTGAAATCAAGAGGTATCATTTCAAGGGAGGGGTTTCAACATTCATTCTCTCAATTTAGTCTTTACAAAGTGGAAATACATACTTATATATACACTAGTAAAAATCAATTTAAAGGGGAGGCCACAAGACCAAAATAATATATATATCATTGAAAACAGTTTCATGATTTGGCTATTCAAAACAATTGCTGAAACCCTTGTTATAACCATCATAACATGATTTCAAAAGAATGATAAAACCATAACTTATGCCCATAGAGATTTTAGGATAGACCCACGTACCCTATGTTCCTTAGTTGAAAAATATAACCTTAATCATGACTGGAAATCTTGGGAAATCTTGGATTCAATGGTTAGAATTCTTGCCTTGAAGGAAACCCTAATTTCTCCTTGTTCTTGAGAGTGGAGAGGATTTAAGATGTTAAAAACTGATAGAAGAAGGATTATAATGCTTAGGGTATGATTTAAAATCGTGGGGGAGATTTTTGGAGTGAATGAAAGACCAAAATACCACTAAAGACCAAAGAAAATTGCTGAAATTCTTTAGTTGACTACCAAGGTTGACGGCCTGTCACTTAAATGACAACTCATGACCTAAGTCGTAACATTCAGGCTGGAATTTCCCCCTTACTTTCCTAGGGTAACGACTAGATTTGATCGGTATTCACTTAGTTGATGGCTCGTCAGCTTAGTCGTTACCTAAGTGATGGCTTATAAAAGTAGTCATCACTTAGTTGACAGACAAATACTTCGAAGTAAAACAAGCATAACTTTCAACTCCGATATAGGATTGAGGTGAAACCAGTTGAATAGGAAAGACGACTCAAAGATATTTATTTTGGTATATTGTAGGACACATCACTCATTATTTATAAGGGTTAATGGCCATCTAATGTCGACCCAAGCTGAAGCGTTAACTAAAACTTAATCGATAGAAAAGTTATCAACTCGTCTTTGAGTTAGGAGATATTTGTCACCTCAATTCATCTTCAAAGGTATTCCCACACTATAGATTTTATCATCACACATATATTAACAAGGAATCATTGGTTTCAGGTCTATACGTATAGGAACAATGGTTTGAAAACTAGCCCCAAAAATATAGGGTGATACATTAACTTTAAACACATGAGATCTTAAACAATCAAATATAGTGTATTCCCACAAGTGTGATTTAAGGAGGATAGGATGTAAGAATACCTTACCTCTACCTTTGCAAGGTAGAGAGGTTGCTTCTAATAGACCTCGATCAAAAAGAATGAATAAAGAGACAACAATATTACAATATACAAAACAAGTGTAACAAAACACAATGGACAAAAAGAAAATACATGATACCCTAAATCATACTACTAGAAGTACGACAATACTCTACTACTTAATAAGCCTCTATCCTAATCTTCAACCTCCATACTTTTATAATGTGTAACGGCCCGCATTTTTGGGCTAGAATAAAAACCATGATTTTGATGCGTTGCTAACCCCAAAGCCACAAAATGTTATGCCAATGCGGCATATTAATTATTGTGTAGCATGTGAATCCGCTCAAGCTTGAATTTAGACCATAGAGGTCCTTAAACTCAAGGACAAGTTGAAACTATTTTGATCGACTAAGTTTTAGTAGACGTTGTAAAGTGTGTCAGCTTCCATCAACCATAACTCTCTATGTATGTTGAATTAGGAAGCCTACTATGTGTCAAATGATATTCGAGTTACCTTTCCAACGATACCATTTTGGCTAAAATCCAACACCCGAGAAAGAAGTTGTGGCCCTTCAAAGTGATAAGCGACGCCTAACCAATCACCCATGGCCACTGGAAAGCATAGGCGATAGCCTAGGCGGCGCGTATGTGAACATAGGCGATAGCCTAGTCAGCGCCTATGTAAACGTAGGTGATAGCCTAGGCGGCCCCTATGTGAAGATAGGCAATGGGATGGGCGGCACCTATGTAAGGAATTCTGGTGAATTAAAAACTCCGTGTTAAGGACAAAGTGGTCCTTTTCCACCCTTACTTAGCCCTAAAACATGAGATTTAGTTCAAAAGACCCAAAAATACATATTCTTTCATCAAAAGTGCTCAAGATTCTCCTTAAGGTTTCAAAATAAAAACCCAAATAGTTCAAGATTTGACCGTAGGTTTTCAAAGATAATTACATATTTGGAATCACCAATCCGCAAGCTTCAAGAAACATCTATTATCCTTGGAAACAGAGGTACGTGGGGTTATCCAAAAAATATCTCATGGGTGTAGTTTTATGAACGTGCATGCTTTTAAATGGGGGTTTTCAATCAAATGCTAATATCTTGCTTTCAATATGATTTCTAAGTCATTTTCTTTATGTCATGGGAATTGTTTGCCTATATACTTCAATGGTTGAAACCATGCATATGCGATTTGAGATTTTTCATGGAAGTTGATAAATATGAATGATAAATTGTTTTTAAATTTCCATGATAATGTTTCGATACTCCATATTATATTGTGATCAACAAAAGAGAGCATGAATTTGAAATAAATATTGTTCACCACTTGTAAATGATGAAGCACCTTGGTTTTTACATGATTATGCATATGTGGATGTGATATTGATAGTTTGCAAGTTGGGTATGACGATACCCTACAGAATACGATATGCAATTGAATAAGATGAAATTTGAATGCATTGATTTTACATTGGAAAGGTGGATGCCCGAAGAAGGCGTTTGAGACACAAGCGGCTCATCGCTGGAAGAACGTGTTTGCCGACACGGAATATCGGTACCATGCTTTGTGGTCTTGTGTATCTGATATTATATTATCCCAAATTGGGATTATGGTTAGGAGCCATGCTTTGTGGTCTTGTGCACTACCATATTTGATTTGGGTTGAGACGCCATGCTTTGTGGTCTTCTGTGTCTCTTCCTCACTTATACTCTAATCTCGGCGGCAACCGAGGTTTGACAGTTGGTGTAAATTATGTAGGGTATTCCACCTAGCTCAGTTGCATTTCATTATTGTTGAGAAAAACTATTGCATAACACCCATGAGTTTTCAAATGATTTGATACGAAATTGTTTTATAATGGCTCTCAACTATATTTTGTTTTGATATCTCTGCGTGCCAGTACTTTTGTGCTGACCTCCTCTCCTCTCCATCCTCTCAGGTTCAGAGGCCTAGTCTAGGGATCAAGAGAATTAGTAGATCTTTCAGACAGAGTTGCAGAGACAAGTGGTGAGCTTTCTATGTTTCGGAAGGTCTTATGTCCTACAGTCCTTTTATCTTATATTCAGTTTTGGGGGTCTGCTAGGGGCCTTGTCCCAGTTTTTAGATAGACATTATTTCAGTCATGTAGTAGAGATTTCGCAGACGGTTTTAGAGATGTTGATTTAGATTGTGGGACACTATTCTCCATTGTCGTTTTCATATGATTCTTGACCATGTTTCCGTTATATTGTGTTTCTTCCGCATTACTTTGATCATATGAATTATGTGCATGATTATCATTATGCACAAGATCTTAGAATAAAGCAAAAGAAACAGAAGAGATTATTTATAAGATGAGAGATTTATATTGGGAGAATAATTATAACTCCAACGTATCATCCCCGCGGAAGAAAAAAACATAACTCTTCTTAATTTCTGATTACAGCAAGACCAGAGGCGAACATAGGATTTGAAGACCACGTGGGCACAATTAACCCAATATAAATGCTAGCAGAACTTTCAATGATGATTGAGACATTTGTTAGCTGTTTGCAAAGAGTCCTTTTACAGTATCAAAATCTAGTAAATCCAGCATGATGCACCATACAGCTGGTAAAATTGACTCCAGAATATAATAATGGAATAAAATATTGATGACTTACCTGCAAAGATAGTGCCTGATGGAGTTGAGGTTGCATCGGTGGATTAGTTTGAATATCAAGAGATTGTGGTTGCTGAAGCTAGATTGGAAGACTGAGAAAGTAGCCCCTACAGAGGAGGAGAAGCAGGCTTGCGAAGAAAGAATCCTATGTGCCTCTAAATCGTACACAACTTTTCCTTGTGTGTAAGCTGAATCATGCTTATTAAGCTGCAAGAAAATCACAATGTGTTCCAATGCAACGTTGAACATCTTAAGATTTTTAATTTTCTCATTGTGAGGACGCTGAGGAATAGCATCATTCTTAAAACCAGAAAGCAAAATTTGCCTACTCACACTCATGTTTCTTGCCCTTTGCAAACTTTTAAAAGTCACGCTTTCAGTAACTCCCACGGACTAGATAAAGGGAGGAAAACGTAAGAAATGGCATAAAGAAACAATACCATCAAAAACAGAGTCCCCATAATTTAGTAGAACGTTGACTCAGATGCTCTTTAAATTCGGTTAAATCAAGCCTTTTCCCCAAAGGAAAACAAACTAACATAAAAATGATATCTATATCGCAGTATCTACTTAGATAAGGGAAAATAAATCCTTTTATGGATTCTACTACCACCTCTACTTTCCAATCATACAAGATGCTTCAACACAGATAAATGATGCAGATGCAATATATGAAAAGAAAGTAATAGCACTACAATATATCCCAACTATGAACACAATGTTTCTCAAGATGACAGGAAGGGAACAAAGGTGAAAAAGATGAGAGACATATAAAATCCTAGGGTATATCAAGGAGTTTGTATCAAATATAAATGCCAGATAATATAAGTAAGGATCTATAATTGGGGGAGAAACATGAAATAAGATAACAGATAAAAATATAATATGCATTGAACCTTGGTGTATTCTATATGCAAATGATGGTATGTCAATTGACAAAAACATTCACTTTCAAGGGACAATAACAACAACAACAACAACAACAACATACCAATTATACTCCGACCAAGTAAGGTCTAGGGAGGGTAAGTGTATGCAGTTCATACCACTACCTCAAATGCGATATAGAGAGGCTGTTTCCAGAAACTTGCACTTGCAAGGGAGTCAACCAAAAATAAACTATAATAAAGTAATATAGGATCTGTAAGTGAGAGTGGGGGAGGCTTAATATTTGGACTAGGTTATGTCAAAGACAAGAAATATAATGTATTGGTGGAAGAGTCACACATTAGAAGAAGATGGCAGACCTACTACCATAAATTTTTGAATGAAAAGCAGACAAAAGTTTCTGGGTGATTTAGAGTACTTTGAGATCATTTGTATTTTGGGTATTGTAAGAATATAAAGTTTGAGGAGGTTAAGGAGGTTATTCGTAAGATGAAGGGCAGTGCGACTAGGCCAGACAATGTCATAGTGGATTTTCAAAAGACCATAGACACAAAAGGTTTGGAGTGGATAACTAGGTTGTTTAATGTTATTTTTAGGACAAGAACAATGATCGAAGAATGGTGGTTGAGCACTATGATCCCGCTTAACAATAACAAGAGTGATATTTAGAATGATAAATATATATGTATCAAAACTGTTAAGCCACATAATGAAGGTTTGGGAGAGGGTGGGAGGAGTGTGACAATCAATGAGAACCAATTTTGATTTGCACCGAGGCGACCAACTACAGAACTCATTCATCTCATAAAGAGATTTGTGGAGTTATATAAGGAGAGGAAGAGCTGGGGACTTACATATGGTGGTTATCAACCTTGACAAAGCTTAGTAAAAAGTTCTTAAGGGTGTTCAATGGAGATTTTTGGAGGCTAGATATGTACATGTAGAATACATTAGAGAGATTAAGGAAATGTATGATGGAACCAAGACTCAATTAAAGATAGTGGGAGGAGACTCAGAAACAGTTTTGAATCGTGATGGGGTTGCACCAGGATCAACTAATAGTTCATACTTATTTGTCTTGGTGTTGGATGAATTAGCATGAATTATCCAAAAGGAAGTGCCATGGTGTATATAATTTTCAGATGGCAGAATATTGATTGATAAGATACATGATGAATTTAATGATAGACTGAAGGCCGGTTAGACTGGAATCTAAGGGTTTAGGTATGTAACACCCCAAAACTTTGGGCTAGAATTTAAAATGCCGTCCCTACACATATAGACTTGAACTAAATGATTCTAGGTTAATATATGTGTGGTGATAAATCCTATAGTATGGGAATAACTTCGAATATAGATTGAGGTCAGAAAAATCCCCAAACTTTAAGATGAGTTGTAAACATTTCTATCGCATAAGTTTTAGTGGATGTTTAAAGTTGGGTCAACTTACATCAACTATTACTATAAGAATATGACGATTTATAGGGCCTACTATATAACAAATAAAAGGTCTTCGAGTCTTCTTTCCAATATTATTGATTTGATTTGGTCAAACGGCCTACATATTTTAAACTAATAAACGAATATTGAAAAAGTATACAACTTATTGGGAGAATCTCCCTAAACCAGACTCTTTTGAGAACTACATTGTTGATGCAATTGTGTTATAATATGAGAAGAGGGTTTTCTATTTATAGATTTTCAAAACCTTTCCTCTAATAAAGAAGTTTGCCAAATATGAAAAAGTTTTATATTTCCTTTAACAAAAAGTAAAAGTAATTATGATATTACTTTTATTTTCCTTCTAAGAAAGTAAAATTTAACTGTGATAATAAAATCATGGCAAAAACCCTAACACTTTTAACCATAATATTTTAAATCTTATTTATAACCATAGAAAGCAACAATGATGAAGAATATGTAAAGAACAAAGACCATGCACACAAAGAACGTTTTAAGAAAAAGGCTAGATTTCTTAGGGTTTTGTCTTGATTTTCTTACAAAATTTAAGTTTATTTTTCTTATAAGGAAAATCAATGTAATACCATAATTACTTTTTACTTTTCTAGAAAGAAAAATATAATTATTTGTCATATTTGGCTAACCTCTTTCATGGAGGAAAGGTTTTGTAACTATAAATACAAGACCCATATTCCTAGACCTTAACACAATAGCATCCACAAAGTAATCTATCAACAGTCTTGTTTAGAGGGAGATTTTCTCCCATTAGATTTTATGCTTTTTGATTTAGTTTTTAATATGTAGGCCAATTGGTCAAATCATATCAATAGTATGTTTCTTTAGTATGATTTTTTGGTTGTCTGAGTTATCGTTCTATGGTTTGCAAACTTTAAGCTTCCGCATGACGCCCTCTCAATTTCGAACCCAACAGAGAGGAGAATGGACGATAAGAAACTAGCATATCATGGGCAATTCACATGTAAAGAGTATTTTTAAACATAGGGGTAGGGTTTGAGGTGAGAAAAGGACGAAAACACCCCTAAAGAAATTAAATAAAAATTACAGATTTTTTTAGTTGATGACTTAGTTGACAGCTTGTCAACTAGTTGATGACTTATCATCCAAGTCTTCACCCTCTCGCTACACTTAGACACTTTCTAGTTAAGGGTGACGAATTAGTTGATGGCTTATCACTTAGGTGAGGGCTTATAAACCTAGTAGTCAGCTTTCCTAGGTAATGTAGGGTGTATTCTCATTAAGGCTAACGACAAGGTTGATAGCTCATGATTTAGTCGTCATCTTGTTGACAGACGGACACTACGATGTAAAATGAGCATAACTTTCTACTCCGATATCGGATTAAGGTGAAACCAGCTGAGTTGGAAAGAAGAATAGAATATCTTTAATTTCGTATATAGTAGGCCACATAAATCATTACATTCTAGGAGTGATAGTCGTTGGAAGTTGACCCAAGTTGAAACATTCACTAAAACTTAATCGATAGAAATGTTGTTAACTCGTCTTTGAGTTAGAAAATTTTTTAACCTCAATTTATATTGAAAAGTTTTCCCGCACTATATAATTTATCCTTACACATACATTTACACAGAATCATTGGGCGTGAGTCTATACACATAAGAAAGGTGGTTCAAATTCTTGCCTGGAATATGGGGTGTTACAACGTAATCTGTAGTTGTTGTACTCGGAAGCTTGACATCGCCAATCGAATTACCTTTCTCAAGTATTGATGCCAAATGACTTATTCTAGTTTGAGAATGAGATAGCTCACTTTCAAGTAACGAGTCATAGTTCTTGAACTTTGACTTTTTAAATAAATCACGACCGAAAAGGGTAAAAGTATAGGATGGCATTGTAGGATCTGGAAGGTTAGTTAGCTCTATAGACGTAAATCTTTTTTCTAGTTTATAAAGTAGTTTATATATTTGTTAAAATAGGAAGAAACATAGGAGTTAGATTATGTTATATTTAATTATTTTTGACTAACTACTTTGGAATGGAGAGAGTAATAGATTTTCCTAGTAGTTAAATTTTGTATATCCAGTTCTCTTTAAATAACAACTAAATAATGTTCCCTATACTATTACCTGAAAAAGGATAAGAATTTTGCATTTACTTACTCCATCTGTTTCAAAATGATTGACATGTTTTGACTAAATCGATATGGTGTCTAAGGAAGTACCAAACAAATTGAATCAGAAAAATTAAAATATGTTAAATGTAAAAAATGGCATTTAATCTTGTCGGCTTAAACATGCCATTTGAAAAGTTGAAATTTTAGAGTTACTGAAAAGGGAAGGGTCATTCTTTTTTAAATGAACTGAAAAGTAAATTAGGTCAAACAAATTAAAATGGAGGGAATATTACTTTTTTGAAATAAAAATATTCTTTTGTAGGAATCATTCCTAAATTGAGAGCTTGATATCTCATGAGATCATTTAACAAGAATTAAAGTTGGTTTGTAGAGCCGGTAATATGGGTTTGGCCTAGTGTGAGTCGAAGGAAGCTAAAATTATTGAGGCCTATTTAGAAGAAGGCTTTTTTTCAGCCATATTTTCATTGTTTTGGAACAACTATTTGGGATTAAATGTTGTTCTTAGTAGTGGATTCAGGATTTGAACTTTACAGATTTTAAATTGTTGGACGACAACAAAATCAGATGTTAGTAAATGGTTTCTAAATTTAAATCTTATACTTATTCAGTGTATTTCTTAATATACATATTGGCGAAGAACTCTTCATGTCATCTGAAATAAATAATCTATCCAGACTCATTAGTTAAAAATCCTAGCTCCGTCTATAACTTTAATCAAAAGCTTGGTTTCTTACTTTAGCAAGAAATGTATGTCCTCCTGAATCGTTGTTTTCTAGAATGCAGTAGCTATGCCTCAATCACATGTTTTGTTTGAATAATACCAATGACATTTGCTCGTGGACGAAATTCATTTTTATTGTGACCGTCTTAACTTTGTAGGAAATAATCCCCACAGAAATATTAATAATAAGTACAATTATGTTGGAAAATACTTCCAACTGTGCCTCTACCTTAAATTGTCAAGATCTTACAAACAACGAGCTATATGGAATCCATCCCTTTCGATATATTGAAACTAATTAATAGGATTTACTACAAGTTTGATCTCATGAGTAATGAATTCTAAGGTACGATCCCAAGTGACATTACAAAATTTTTTTTTTCTTAATATCCTCAAATTACCCAACAATAAACTAGAAGGTTCAATCCCACCTGAAATTGGCTCGTTAGATCGACTAGAAAAATTGTGTTGCCAACAACATGTTGACAGGGCAAGTGCCATTTTATAATGTACACACAGATTTTACCCTTATTTTATGATTGATGAGAAGTACAGAAAGAATTAAAGATCAAAAGACACAATTAGATAGCAACATATATAAATTTTATAGATGTTCAATTGCATACATCTAACTCAAAAGACAAAGTATTTTCTGCGGTATCAAAAGTTAATCCCATACCTTCGAGTTGAAGACTTCCTAAAATTGTGAAGCCTTCGTCCCAAGCAGTAAAAGCCAGACAGATTAGATCCCTAATCATCAACATGACTCGCTGATGTGTCAGTAACAACAGATTATTTGGGTTTTGGCGGCCGAAGTACATCTTCACAGCGGGAAAATTTGGTTCAACACCTGGATCCACCTTATAGCAAGTTTCGGAACCTCCAGGTTCTGGATCATCAACCAAAGGATAGTCTTTTACTTCTTGTATGAATGTGTCACGAAATGCATTATAAATTTCTCGAGGGAAAGTGGTAAGAATTGTCCCAGTATCCACGATGCAACCACCGTCTATGGCATTTCTAAAATTCTTAATTGATGGGTTTAGAGGGATTTCCTTATCGTTAATAAAAACTTTATAAAGGTTGACGAAATAGTAAGGATAGGCGGGATTCGGTAATAGCTCTGCTGATATTGTTTTCTGAAATGGCGTTGTGTGGAAGCTAATTGTTGAACTTCCAGAGTACATTCCCGGTAGACACATGGCCATAATGTCTGCTTCCAATTGCGATGGTAATGAATATCCACCAGTCAACACTCTACGGCCGATGCCAGCAATTCCAGCATATTCAGGACTAAAAGAAGCTTCTCCGCTCGTTTGATCCTTTCCACATCCAAAAAGAATTCTTTCCTGATTTTGGTCTAAAACAAAAGTAATCACATCCTCGGCAATCCAACCTCTTGTTCTTGTTCTATCCGCGTATGTCACATCGTAGATACATGCACGATTACTCCGCTTACATTTTATATATTTGGAAGTGAAACAACTTTCACTTTTTGCAATGCAATCGAGTTTTTCATGTGTTCCCGAATTATGTTCAGCATATATAGGATCATCTTGATGGTAACACCCCTCTTGCGTACATGGTTTACATTGCCACCAAATCAAATTACTGCCAGTGTCTATTAGCAAGTAATTTTTAATTTGTTCACCGCCAATAATAAAAGATGCAACATACTGACTTTCTACTAAATGTATACTTGTTGTTTGTGGAACCTTGACATCGGCACTTTTACTCTCATGCTTAATGTGTGGCTGTGTCAGATTTCCGTTTGCACCAATTGAATTACCATTTCCAAGTATTGATGCCAAATGACTTACTCTAGCTTTAGTACGAGATAGCTTACTTTCAAGTAAAGAGTCATAGTCTTTGAATTTTGACTTTTCAAATAAATCGCGACTGAAAATGGTAAAAGTAAAGGATGGCATTGGAGGATCTGGAAGCTTAGTTAGATCAATGGACATAAATCTTTTTCTAGCTTCCAAAATGTAACTGGAGTTAAGGGATAACAGAGATTTTTCATTGCCAAAAACTAGTTGAAAAATTGAGAAAATAATTGAAATCAAAAGGTGAATTTGGACGAACTTCTCCATAATGGATAGAAATTATTGCTTGATTTGGTTTGAGATATGTCTACTGCTTCTTGCACTCATCTATATATATACTAGTTTATATGTTTCATAACCTATTCAATTTTATGTCAAAATAGGAAGAAACATGGTATTTGAATTATATATATTCAATTTTCTTTAAGTCAATAGTTTGACCAACTACTGAATGAAAGTTAATATTCCCACTGTTCCAACAAATTGGTTTCAATTCAATACTCCACTGTACCAAAATACTGGTCTCAATTTTTTTTTCAAAGTCAAACAATATAAACTTTGACCAATATTTTAGGATATATATTTTCAACATATTAAGATGAGAAAAGTTTAAACTATATACTCCCTCTGTTTAGAAAAAATGACCTACTTTGACTTGTCACAAAATTTAAGAAAATAATAAAGATTTTTTAATCTTGTGGCGTTAAATTAAAGTTGAATTAAATATAACAAAAAACCCTTCAATCTTGTGGTTCTAAATATGTTAGTTATGGTAGAAAATCTATCACTCCATCTGTTTCAAAATAGTTGTCATATTTCACTTTTCTAGAGTCAATGAGGAACTGTTAAAGCAAATTAAATTAGATTATATTAATTTGATATCTTAAAAAAGAAAAAAAATTATATATATATATATGTATGTATATATATGTTTATATATTCAAAATCAATATGGAAAGAACTATATACTATAAACTTTTCTCATATTAATATGATGAAAAATATAGGTAAAAGTTCATATTATTTGACTTTGAAAAAGGAGACTGAGGCCAATGTTTTATTTAATTGACAAAATAATAAATAGGTGTCAAATTCTGATCCTTTTTTCAGTTATGGTAGATAATCTATCACTACATGTGTTAATAGTTGTCATATTTGAATTTTTAAAAGTCGATGGCTAATTATAAAGCAAAATAAATTAGATTATATTAATTTGATATTTTAAAATTAATATATATATGTATATATATATATATATATATATATAATCAAATCAATATGGAAAGTACTACTCCCCCCGTTTCAAAAAGAGATGACCTACTTTCCTTTTTAGTCCGTTTAAAAAAGAATGACCTCTTTCCTTTTTTGTCAATACGTTAATTTCAACTTTTCACATGAAAAAAAGATCAGAATTTCACACCTCTTTTTATTTTTTAGATAAATAAAATATTTCTTTTTCAATATTAAATCCTAAATATAGAGGAGTGTTAATGATTTGGTGAAAAATCAAACCAAACCAAATCGATTTGAAAATCGACATTTGATTTGACTTTAAATACTAAAAAACGATAATATTTTATTTGCTTTTATTTTTTACCAAAAATTTATTTATGAAAAAAAAGATAAACCTAATCGATAAATAATATAATTATTTGTATATATGATATTAGGTTTTCATAAATAATTTTAAATATTTTGTACTTTTTAATCATCAATTTTGTTTTAGTCGACTTCTTTTAGATACATTACAACACTTTTAAATTCGATTTCTTAAAAGATATGTTCAAACCCAATATTTGAAGGCGTCATCTCTATTTCTCTTATACTCTTCATCAAATCTATCCAACAACACTTGATAATTCATCACTTTTATTTCAATTTATTCGTTCTTGTTGAAGTTTTTAACATTTTCATATGATTCCGCTTTGTTAGTCACATTGATAGGTGCCTTGGAACAAATTCTCTATCACCTTACCATCCGGATTATATTGCCTTCCTTGTTTTTTCTTTTTTTTTTTTGGTTATGTTGCTTCCACTTTTTTGTTGCCTAGGTGAGAGAACCCCATCCCTCACCACCTTATCAAAACACGTCCAACATATCATCCTCATCAAACATGTCATTCCACAAGTCAACATGTAGTCCCTAACACTTGATTTTGGCTTATCTTTTTCCTTTAATTACTTTTTTTATGCTTCTTGGAGCTTTGAGCTAAAAGTGACAAAAGAGTTTAAAAATGAAGTGTAGGTGACTCAAATCTTAATAATTAAATGGAGATGACAATTACTTTATTTTTTATTAAAAAAATTGGAGAAATTTGATGATAACCCACAAATTTTTAAATTTACACTTGATCCAAATCTATATATTATTAATTAGAGAGGACAAACCCTCCACAATAAGCCAAGTGGAAGCATATGTGTACGCCATGAGTTAGATTTGGACAACAAATACATAGATTAGTGATTAGTTATCTATTTTTTTTTTATTTTTTTTTTTACATTTCCTTAAAAAAATTCAAATTTTTACAATTAGTTTAATATTTGCAGTTTTTAAAATATTTGGTTGATAACAATTTTTTTCGTTGTAATAAATCTAATTTTATATAGAACTTTTTTCGGTTACTAACAATTTACTAATATAATTATGTGGAAATGAAACTTTCAAAAATTAATTTCAAAATAACATTATCTTTTAAGTTTTTTTCAACAATATACATGTAACAATGGCACAAAATATGGTTGCAATTGGACAATAAAAATGCAATTCCAATACAAAATTAGAATTTAAGATTTAAAATTTGTGACTATGCCTTCAACAAACGTGAAAAAAATTGGGTATAGTTGCAGAAACTTTTTAACTTTCATATAATAGTTGTCTCCAAATTATTCAAAAAAATGTAGCTGTTTCAGATTTATAGTTTCTTCAATATTTTCGATATACAAATACAGTTTCACGCCCAGACAAACTTTGAGGCAGAAATAACAAATGAGGGGTCATAGCAATTGGGTAATTATGAAAAGACGGGAATCATAGCAATTAGATAGACAAAATTTTCTCTACTGGCTATATATATATAGAATTCTGACTTTATATTTTTCATTGTGGTTACTGAAGTTTCTTCTTAATTTCTCAGATTTTGGCTCACAACGACACAAAGCAAATTTTAAGCAAACATTTTGGTGGATTTGACTGGTAATATTTCCCCTTTCCATAGTTTATCTCTCTTTGCTGAAACGATTGTGAAAAAAATTCTCTCTATTTGGTTGTTGACTCGAAATCACTTTGTTCATCTCTCTATGTCTTCATTTGTGCTGTTGTTAGACATTCTTATGGGGAGTCGAGACGAAATCTTCAAATGTTGAGAGTTAACAAAAACTTGTTGGTGAAAAATATGAGAAATAACTATCTAAATTTGAAAGAGATGTCTCAGAAGAAAAATTAATTCGAGAGTGAAGTGTTGGTTGAAACTTCCAATGATTCATTTGCACTTTAGGACTTCATCTGCTACATTCTTCTACTTTTTCTTTTAGTTGTTTCATAGTTTAACTTTCTGGATAGTATTGCTTCTACATTGTATTATGATAACATCAAATTCCACATAATTATCAAGGTTTCTTTTTTCCTTATCTTTGTTTGTTGTAATATAAAATGATTTTGGAACTTTATTTACACTAATATCTTATTTATTTATACAGTTTAATTCTTTATTCAAGTTGTGACCAGGAGGTCACGGGTTCAAGCGTTGAAAGTAGTAGTAAAGATGTAGATGAGATGTCCGAAAAATCTGAGGTGAGAACTACAAACTTAGCAGCACAAAACACAATAGACTGCTTTGCTTCACTCTTCCACAGGTAGCGTATTTGTCCTTAGGTTCATAACAATTGAAGCTTTTTTTTTCCTTCAATCTGTTGCAGTAACCGCTGCAGAGGTTTCTTTCTTTTGTTTTATGTTTTTACAGATAACTTTTCTGTTGTGGTACGTTTTTCCCTTCCAATCTGATAGTTATCCCTGACAAAATTTCAAACTTTATTGCAGATTTGAGAATTTTCTGGAGATCCACATTCTGTTATTTGTAGGCCTGTAATTTTCTTCATTGGTTTGTTCTATGTATTTTGTGCTCTGCATATATGTTGTATCTATTAAATTTAGTAACCAAGGAAAAAAAATAGTGCAGGAGTGACTAATTTGTGTAATTGAAATACTGTGTTGTAGTGAAGGAGTCTGTTTGATAGGTATACTCAAAGTGAAAAGATGAAACCTATAAGGATGCTACTACTTTGAGTTGTTCACTTTATAAGCCATTTTAAGGTTATCTGTTAGCATGTTTTTAATCAATGTGCATGCCATTTCTAAGTCATCACGTATTTGCTCCTGCTGTAGAGTGTACATGTTGTTCAAGTCACCTTGCATTCTGACAGTATAAATCAACCTTGTGATATGGTGCTGCAATTATATAAGTGAAATTTAAAGAAGATACATCTTGAGGTAAATATTTGTTGCTTCTTAAAAATCTTGAGTTGAGGATTTATGTGTAACATTACATGAGCTTGCTTTTAAGTTCGTGCTAAGGTTGTACCTTTAATAATTTCTCCTATATTGGTGGTCAAATCTGGTGGTTGATTCTGTAATTGGCTTTAGGTTGAGAAAATTACATATCCGAAGATTCACATGTGAGGTTTAACATATGTGGTGTGTAATATGTTGCAAAATTTATCTCTTTGGTTAATTTCTCAGTTAAGGTGTCAACTTCATGATGGTTTATCATGAATCTGGACATCGAAAATTTTAATCGGCTTATGGGGTTAGTGATTACGAGCTCGGAAATTTTGATATACATTAAAAATTCTGATTTCAATTCAACATGTCTTCACTTTTTTCATCCGTTCATGCCACATGAATGTTATCTAGACTTATATTTACTAAGTTAATTCGGTATAAATAAAATTTTTGCTTAATTCCTAGAAAGCCAATTAAACTTGACCTATTCTGTAACAGACATATAAACTTATAGAGTGACTACATACACAGTTAAACTCGCATTCATCTTTATAAGTTCAGCATCCAAAGATGCTATAACCAATCTCTTCTTCAACCTTCTTTTCTTCCTCTTCACATTCTTATAAGAGCCAGTTTTGACTGTGTCGTCAGGTCTTTATATATCATCGGTGCTTTGGTGCGATCTATTTCTTTTTCCTTGATATTACTTTTAGATTTTGTCTGTGGGGAAGACTAAAACAATGCTCTAACGTGAATGACCAATATATTTTTATTGATGTTTTTCAGAAATTCCTCTTATTTATAGGAATTGATTATAGTTGTTCAGCATCCAAAGATGCTATAACCAATCTCTTCTTCAACCTTCTTTTCTTCCTCTTCACATTCTTATAAGAGCCAGTTTTGACTGTGTCGTCAGGTCTTTATATATCATCGGTGCTTTGGTGCGATCTATTTCTTTTTCCTTGATATTATTTTCAGATTTTGTCTGTGGGGAAGACTAAAACAGTGCTCTAACGTGAATGACCAATATATTTTTATGGATGTTTTTCAGAAATTCCTCTTATATATAGGAATTGATTATAGTTGTTTGAATGTGCAGATATTTGCGTCATGAGATGTATCTCAAGTAAATTAGGAGTTTCTCCAATTTAACAATATCAATCTTCTTCCCAAAGTATGAGAAAGTGTGGACTATAACTTATGTATATGTCTTAGATGATATATCGTTTAATCAATTAGATACTTCGTTATAATAAAGAGAAACTTCTTCCGACTGGAAATAGATACGAAATCGAGGTTGCGGGAGACTGTGATTTGGAAGCCTATATTGTAGGTACCTACCTTTGTAAACTTCAAGCAATTAATAAAATAGAGGGACATTCTTGAAGATTGTGAATAATTTTGTTCCTCTCCCTGCCTGTTAATTTTCTAAGTTAGCTCTGTTTTGTATACATACTAATTGATAAAGTATAGAACAACTTAATTACTTGATTAGGAAGTTGATGCTCGAGGTAATTGATTAGAACAACTTAATTACCTGTAATTTTCTTCCTTGGTTTGTTCTATGTATTTCGTGGTCTGCATATATGTTGTATCTACTGAAATGTCTCATCTATTAAATTTAGTAACCAAGGAAAAGAAATAGTGGAGGGGTGACTAATTTGTGTAATTGAAATACTGTGATGTAATGAAGAAGTCTGTTTGATAGGTATACTCAAAGTTAAAAGACAAAACCTATAAGGATGCTACTATTTTAAGTTGTTCACTTTATAAGCCTTGAAGGATATCTGGTAGCATGTTTTTAATCAATGTGCATGCCATTTCTATGTCATCACGTATTTGCTCCTGTTGTTGAGTGTACATGTTGTTCAAGTCACTTTTCATTCTGATGGTCTAAATCCACCGTGTGATATAGTGCTACAATTAGATAAGTGAAATTTAGAGAAGACATCTTGAGGTAACTATTTATTGCTTCTTAAAATCTGGAGTTGGGGATTTATGTGTAACATTACATGAGCTTGCTTGTAAGTTCGTACTAAGGTTGCACCTTTAATAATTTCTCCTAAATTGGTGGTCAAATTTGGGTGGTTGATTCTGTTTTAATTGTCTTTAGGTTGAGCAAATTGCACATCCGAAGATTCACACGTGAGGTTTTATATATGTGGTGTGTAAAATGTGGCAAAATTTATTTCTTTGGTTAATTTCTCTGTTAAGGTGTCAACTTCATGATGGTTTATCATGAATCTGGACATCGAAAATTTTAATCGGCTTATGGGGTTAGTGATTACTCGCTCGCAAATTTTGAGATACATTAAAAAGTCTGATTTCAATTCAACGATTCTTCACTTTTCTCATCTGTTCAAACCACATGACAGTTATCCGGACTTATATTTACTAAGTTAATTCGGTATAAATAAAATTTATGCTTAATTCCTAGATAGCCAATCAAACTTGACCTATTCTGTAACATAGTCATATAAACTTATATAGTGACTACAACCACACTTAAACTCGCATTCATCTGTATAAGTTCTGGATCCAAAGATGCTATAACCAGTCTCTTCTTCAACCTTCTCTTCTTCCTCTTCACCTTCTTATAAGAGCCAGTTTTGACTGTGTCGTCAGGTCTTTATATATCATCAGTGCTTTGGTGCTATCTATTTCTTTTTCCTTGATTTTATTTTCAGTTTTTGTATGTGGGGAAGACTAAAACAATGTTCTAACTTGAATTACCCATATATTTTTATTGATGTTTTACAGAAATTCCTCTTATGTATAGGGATTGATTATAGTTATTTGAATGTGCAGATATTTGCGTCATGAGATGTATCTCAAGCAAATTAGGAGTTTCTCCGATTTAACAATATCAATCTTCTTCCCAAAGTATGAGAAAGTGTGGACTATATCTTATGTATAGGTCTTAGATGATGTATCGTTAAATCCATTAGATACTTCTTTATGATAAAGAGAAGCTTCTAGAGAATGGTAATAGATGGGAAATCGAGGTTGCGGGAGACTGTGATCTGAAAGTCTATATCGTTGGTACCTACCTTTTTAACCTTCAAGCAATTAATATAATAGAGGGAAATTCTTGAAGATTGTGAATAATTTTGTTCCTCTCCCTGCCAATTAATTCTCTAAGCTAGCTCTGTTTTGTATACAGACAAATTGATAACGTATAGAACAACTTAATTAATTGATTCGGAAGTTGATGCTACAGTTTTAAGAAGTATAGGGTGGCATTGTTTAAATAAAATTTGGATTCGATCTATTAAATCACTTAAGTGCTTTCTAATGACGTGATTGAACTTTAAATTGAAGCATGATCGTGTTAGTAGATGATATAATATATGCTGGAAACATATAAGCTTGGAAAAACAAGGGAAATGGTGAAAGTAGCACATGAATATTTTCACAATGATCTTTTGCCAAATTGCTGATTTTTCTTTCATTAATACCTAAATATTTTTTTCTCACTACACTGTTTCGTGTTATAGCTGAGTTTGACCTCTGAAATACTACAGGGAATGTCAAGTTCCATTACATTCTACTAATAAAATTACGATCAAATGAATATAACACTAAGAAAGACAACCACAATACAAAATAGTTGTTGCATAATTTAAATAATCATTACTTTTAAATAATACAAAATAGTTGTTGCATAATTTAAATAATCATTACTTTTAAATCAGAAACAATCTTTGTCTGTAGTTTATCATAGGTGATTATTTTTTTTGTTAAATAAAGCATTCAGTCAAGTTTATCTCTGAATACATTACCTGTTTTCACTTCAGAAAAGAGAACCAGTTATATATATTGTTACATCCATGAAGGTAGTATTAAATATTTTCCTTTCTTTTCTACTCAAGAATTTAGTACTTACGTAAGAACAAAAATAAAATATTTTTTAAAATATAATCTTATTTTAAGATATTCAATCCTTGATGATTTTTTTTTTTTTTCCATTCTTATGATTATCTTTTCTCGCTAGAACTAGAATACACAAATTATTTGAATCGATTTACACTTAAAATAAGAGAAGAGTTCCTTTAAAAGACATTGTTCCAATTTCTTTTAATAAAATCCGTTCATCGCACGAGTACAAATCCTAGTTTAATGTAATGAGGTAGCGGGAATAATTCAAGATCTCCTTTTTAGCCTGGCTTCCCACACAAAGTTTAAGTATTTTACAATATTGCATGGGTTCTAGAGTATTTTACATAATCTAAATGCTCATCAAGTTTAGTACCAGAACACAATCTACAAAAACTAAAAACCAACCTATTAATACCAGAACCAAAAGTACAAGACCCTATTAATAAATAAAGCAATTCCATCCGAACTCCTATCTAATCAATCAGACTTAGAAGCAATATCTTGCCCACCGGACTCCAGCATAGCTGTCTGATGTGCTCCTGTACTCTGTGCCTGTGTAGGATATAACGTACAAGACATAATTAATAATTTGAGAGTAAATTGCAAGAGATCATTAACTTTACACAATTTTTTAGAACAATACCTAGGAGATCATCACGAGAGATCAAGAGTTACTCAAGATTTATAAATTGCAAGTGATCATTAACTTTAAACACATGGGATCTTAAAAACCCAACAACATACACAGTGTAATCTCACAAGTGAGATTTGAGGAGGATAGGATGTAAGCATACCTTACCTATACCTTTGCAAGGTAGAGAGGTTGCTTCTGATAGACGTTTGATCAAAAAGAAAGAAAAAAAGAGACAACAACATAGCATCATACAAAACAAGTGTAACAAAACAGAATGGAGAAATAGTCGGGTATCACGATACCCTACAGAATACGACATGTGATTGAATAAGATGAAATTTGAATGCATTGATTTTAAATGAGATAGGTGGTTGCCCGAAGAAAGCATGAGTCAATTGATTCTATGCTGGAAACCGTGTTTGCCGACTCAGGAACTTGGTACCATGCTTTGTGGTCTTGTGTACCTGATATTATATTATCCCAAATTAGGATTATGGTTAGTATCCATGCTTTGTGGTCTTGTGCACTACCATATTTGCTTCGGATCGAGACACCATGCTTCGTGGTCTTGTGTGTCTCTCCCTTACTTATAGTCTAATCTTGGTGGCAACCGAAGTTTGACAGTTGGTGTAAATTATGTAGGGTATCCCACCTAGCTGTTGTTGAGAAAAACTATTGCATTACACCCATGTGCTTTCAAATGATTTGATACGAAATTGCTTTATAATGGATCTCAACTATACTTTGTAAAAATATTATGTTTTGTTTTGATATCTCTGCGTGCCAGTACTTTTGTGCTGACCCCCTTCCCTCTCTAACCTCCCAGGTTCAGAGGCCCAGTCTAGGGGTCAAAAGAATCAGTGGATCATTCAGACATAGTTACAGAGACAAGTGGTGAGACTTCTATGTTTTGTAAGGTCTTATGTCCTGCAGTCCTTTTATCTTATTTTAGTTTTGGGTCTGCTGGAGGCCTTGTCCCAGTTTTTAGATAGACATTGTTTCAGTTATGTAGTAGAGATTTCGCAGATGATTTTAGAGATGTTGATTTAGATTGTGGGACACTATTCCCCATTTTCATTTTCATATGATTCTTGACCATGTTTCTGTTATATTTTGTTTCTTCCGCATTACTTTGATCATATGAATTAGGTTCATGATTACCAAAGAGATAGGGGTGTTTCGGGCCTCAATGGTTTGAAATGCTCGTCACGGTCAGGCCCTGGTTTGGGTCGCTGACAAACTTGGTATCAAAGCACGATTCATGGACGTAGGGTATCTGTAAAATCACATCTGGTAGAGTCTTGTTTATGGGTATGTAGCGCGCTACACTTATAAGCAGGAGGCTGGTAGGCGTTTAGGAAATGTTTCCCTTCTTTGTGATTTAGTTCGTGCTTCAGAGTTTGAACTATCCCCTAATCAATGATCACTTTTGTTTCAGAAATATAGTTATGCCTTCACGTCATATCATCAACCAGAATGCTCAGGCAGATGAGGTCCGTCCCACCCATGGGATGCGGACCCGTAATAGGGTTCACACTTCAGAATTTGTCCCTACTCTGAGAGTTCCTCCAGTCCCGACCAGTCCACCTCGGGCTCCGTGGACTAATGTAAACTGTCCCCCAACTGCTTAGAGAGATATTTCAAATGCAAAATTCAGACGGTCTATTCATATGCTGACATAGTTGGTAGCAAACCAAGCTTAAAGATCGGAAGATGTTGGGTCTGCATCTATTACATCTGAGGCTACTAGAGTCGGATATTTTATGAAGATGAACTCACCTAAGTTCACTGTCACCAAGGTAGAGGAAGATCCACAGGAGTTCGTGGATGAGATGGAAAAGATCTTTAAGGTGATGCATGTGGATGAGGTTGAAGGTGTGGAGCTAGTAACCTATAAGCTTAAGGACGTTGCGAGTCAGTGGTATGCCGACTGGGAAGATGAAAAATGTGAAAGTGCTGAGCCCACAGTTTAGGACAAATTTGTAGAAGCCTTTCTTGATCGATTCTTTCCTTTGGAGTTGAGGGAGGCAAAGTGGAAGAGTTTATGAATCTGAAGCAGGGAAGTATGAGTGTCTAGGAGTACACTTTGAAGTTTAATAAACTATCCCGCTACGCACTAGAGTTGACTAATAATATGAGGGCCCGGATGAGGAAGTTTGCATCTGGCCTTGCTAATGACCTGGTACTTAAGTGCCAGGGGGCTATGTTGAATAAGGAGTTAGACTTTGCTCGACTGACTGTTCAAATGTATCAAGTAGAAGAGAAGAAGAAAAAGATTGTTGAATCTAGAAAGAAAGGCGGACAGGCTAAGAGAGCTAGATCTACGGACTAGCACCAGAGTCAACCGCAGAGTGGTAACTGGGGTAAAAAGTGGTCAAAGAAAAAGAAGTTTTGTAATAATGCACAGTCAGCAGCCAGCGCCCAAGCACCCAGACCACCGATAGACGGAC
Organism: Capsicum annuum; assembly: GCF_002878395.1. NCBI lineage: Eukaryota > Viridiplantae > Streptophyta > Magnoliopsida > Solanales > Solanaceae > Capsicum > Capsicum annuum. The sequence goes on from NC_061115.1 coordinate 11,284,485, forward strand.
AAACTCAGAATTTTCAGACTCCTAATGGGTCCAAAGATCTAGGTACACAGTTTTAGGGCAGTCTGGCCCAGCAGTATCGTACTCATCCGCGGTGTGAGGTTTGGGGAAGGAATCATCTAGGGAAGTGCTGGTTTGAGGGAAGAAACTGCTATACGTATGGCAAAGTGGGTCACCTTCAAAGAGATTATCCATCTTCTGGAGTAAATACGGGGGGAGGGGGGGGGGGCTAAGTCCCAAGCTGTCTCCACAGCTTCTTTCCCTAAGGGTGCCCCTTTAGCTGCCGGAAGCGGTCACAACCAGTTATATTCTTTAACTAACTGCCAGGAAAAGGAAGCTTCACCAGATATTGCAACGGGTATGTTACGAATCTTTTCTCATGATATTTGTCTATTACTTGATCTCGGGTCTAATTTATCTTATGTGACCCCTTATGTGGCTGTTGGTTTTGGGTTTGAGCCCAAAGTTATTGTAGAACCCTTCTCTGTTTCTACTCGTGTAGGTGATTCTGTTGTTGCTAGAAGTGTATATAGAAATTGTGTCATTTTTATTCATGGTAGGGAAACTATGGCAGACCTTATAGAACTGGATATGATAGACTTTAATAACATCCTTTGGATGGACTGGCTCCATTCGTGTTATGCCACCCTTGATTGCAGAAACTGAAAGGTTACTCTTTCTTTCCCAAATAAGATACCAGTTGTTTGGGCAGGGAGTTCTGTGGAACCTAGAGGTCACTTTATCTCTTATCTTAGAGCCTGAAAGCTTATCTCCAAAGGTTGTATGTATCTTCTAATCCGAGTAAAAGATTCAAAAGTTGGAAACCTTCCTCTGTAGTTAGTCCCTATAGTAAATGAATTCCCAGAAGTCTTTTCTGAAGATCTCCAAAGGATACCCCCTGATAGGGAGATAAATTTTGGCATTGATGTGTTGCCAGACGCTCGTCCAATTTTTATTTCGTTATATAGAATGGCTCCCGCGGAACTAAAGGATTGAAAGGAATAGCTCGCAGACCTCCTAGACAAAGGTTTTATTCATCCTAGTGTTTCCCTATGGGGTGCACCCGTGCTCTTCGTGCGAAAGGAGGATGGGTCCCTTCGGATGTGCATAGACTACCATCAGCTAAATAAGGTCATGATTAAAAATAAATACCCTCTTCGTAGGATTGAAGACCTTTTTGACCAAATTCAGGGTGCCAAGTGCTTTTCAAAAATAGACCTTCATTCGGGTTATCATCAGTTCAAAGTTAGGGAGTCAGACATACCAAAGACAGCCGTCTGAACCCAATATGATCACTACAAATTTCTAGTCATGTCCTTCGGATTGACTAACGCCCCTGCAACCTTTATGGATCTTATGAATAGAGTGTTCGATCAGTTTCTTAACTTGTTCGTCATTATATTTAATGATTATATTCTGATCTATTTTAAGAGTAAGGAGGATCATGCCAATCACCTCCGAATTATCCTTCAGACCCCTAAGGATCATCAGCTGCATGCTAAATTTTCTAAGTATGAATTCTGGTTAGACGTTATTGCCTTCCTAGGGCGTATTATGTCTAGTTACGGGATAAGAGTGGATCCCCAGAAAGTTGAAGTAGTGATAAAATGGCCCAGACCCACGACTCCAATCGATATTCGGAGTTTCTTGGGTTTGGCGGGGTATTACAAAAGGTTTGTAGAGAGTTTTTCTTCCATAGCTTCTCCGCTTACTAAACTAACTCAGAAAAAGATGAAGTTTGTGTGGTCTGACTTGTGTTAGAATAGTTTTGCGAAATTAAAGGACAAGCTGACTACTGCTCCTGTTTTGAACCTTCCCGAGGGTGTAGATGATTTTGTGGTTTATTGTGATGCATCCCGTGTAGGACTTAGTTGTGTATTGATGCTGTGTGGTAAGGTGATAGCTTATGCATCTAGGCAGTTAAAGATGCATGAGCACAATTACCCCACTCATGATTTGGAGTTAGCAGCCGTGGTGTTTGCACTTAGAATCTTGAGGCACTATCTCTATGGAGTGCATGTTGATATTTATACTGACCATAAGAGTTTACAGTATGTTTTCTCATAGAAAGAATTGAACCTCAGGCAGAGGCATTGGATGGAGCTTTTGAAAGACTATGATATGAGTCTGCACTACCATTCGGGCAAGGCAAATGTTGTAGCCGACGCCCTTAACAGGTTTTCTATGGGCAGCCTTTCTTATGTAGAAGAAGGAAAGAAAGAGATGGTGAAGGGTATTCACCGCCTTGCAAATCTGGGGGTGCGACTCTTAGATTCCGAAGAAGGAGGGGTGATTGTTCATGAGTTAGCTAAGTCATCTCTTTGTGCTGAAGTTAAGGAGAAGCAGGTTGAAGATCTTATCTTGATGCAAATCAAGAAAGATGTAGGTCAATAAAAAGTTATATCATTTGAAATTGGAGGCGATGGTATTCTGAGATTTTAGGGTAGGTTGTGCATTCTGAATGTTGATGGGCTATAGGAATGAATCCTTAATGAGGCACATAATTCGAGGTATGTCATTCACCCAGGCTCTACTAAGATTTACCATGATCTGAAAACCTTGTATTGGTGGAATAACATGAAATGTAATGTAGCTAATTTTGTGTCTAAGTGTTTGAACTGCCAGCAAATGTAGGTAGAACACATGAGGCCGGGTGGTACTTCCCAAGAGATAGCCTTGCCTTTATGGAAGTGGGAGATGATAAATATGTACTTCATTACAGGACTTTCGAGATTCGAAAACCAGTATGATTCTATATGGGTGATTGTAGATCGGTTGTCCAAGTCAACCCACTTTTTACCTATGAGGACTAATTATTCGGGAGAGGTTTATGCTAAGATTTACATTGAGGAGATAGTATGATTGCATGGGGCACCAGTGTCCATTATATCCGATAGAGGTACGAAGTTTTCATCTCAGTTTTGCAGATCCTTTCAGAAGGGTTTATGTACACAAGTGAATTTGAGCACAGTTTTCCACCCTCAGACGGATGGGCAAGCTGAGCATACTATTCAGACCCTCAAAGATATGTTGAGGGCATGCGCCATTGATTTCAAAGGTAGTTGGGTAGATCACCTGCCACTGGTTGAATTCACCATTAATAATAGCTACCATGCAAGCATCAAGATGGCTCCTTTTGAGGCCTTTTATGGGAGGAGATATAGGTCTCTGATAGGATGGTGTGAAGTGGTTGAGACTCATTTGTAAGGGATTGATCTTGTTTATCAGGCGATGGAGAAAGTAAAAATCATTAGATAACGACTCAAGACTTCTCAGAGTCATCAATAGTCCTATGCCAATGTTCGGAGAAGAGAACTAGAGTTTGAAATAGGTGATTGATTATTTCTCAAGGTTTCTCCTATGAAAGGAGTTATGCTGTTTGGGAAAAGGGGTAAATTGAGCCCTCGTTATGTAGGGCCACATCAGATTTTGAAAAAGATTGGTATAGTTGCATATGAGTTAGAATTGCCTACAAGTTTCGGTTTCGTTCATCTGGTATTCAATGTATCCATGTTTAAGAAATACATTGGAGATCGTTCTATGGTATTGCCAGTAGAGGGTATCAAAGTGACAGATTCCTTGTCTTATGAAGAAGAGTCCGTTGAAATTTTAGATTGCCAAGTTCGAAAGAAGAGGAGCAAAGAGATAGCCTCAGTAAAGGTACTTTGGAGGTAGCAGAAATTCGAAGAAGCAACTTGGGAGTCAGAAGATGACATGAGAATCAGATATCCCAATTTGTTTGCTTCGATGGAGGAGGAGACAGAAGGTACTATTCCTATCATATCTTTCCTAGTCCTTTGTTATGCGTGAAATCGTGTCTATCTATGTCCTACATCATCATTCGAGGATGAATGATCCTAAGGGGGGAATAATGTAACGCCCCGCAATTTTGGCTACAATACAGATCATGATTTTGATGCATTGCTAATCCCGAAGCCATAAAATCCTATGTCAATACGGCATGTTAATTATTGTGTAGCATATGAATCCGCTCAAGCTTGAATTTACACCATAGGGGTCCTTCAAATCGATGACGAGTTGGAACTATTTCGATTGATTAAGAATTAGTGGATGTTGTAAAGTTTTTCAGCTTCCATAGACCATAACTCTCTTTATATGTCGAATTAGGAAGCTTACTACGTGTTAAATGATAGGTATTCGAGTTAGCTTTCCATCGCTACCAATTTGGCAAAAATCCGACACTCGAGCAAGAAGTTATGGCCCTTCAAAGTGATAAGCGTCGCCTAACTAATCGCCCATGGCCACTGGAAAACATAGGCAATAGCCTAGGCGGCGCCTATGCAAACATAGGCGATAGCCTAGGCGGCGCCTATGTGAACATAGGCAACGGGATTGGCGGCGCCTACGTAAGGAATTCTTGTGATTTAAACACTCCGTGTTGAGGACAAAGTGGTCCTTTTCCACCCTTACTTAGCCCTAAAACACGAGATTTAGTTCCAAGGACCCCAAAATACATATTCTTTCATCAAAAGTGCTCAAGATTTTCCTTAAGGTTTCAAAATAAAAACCCAAATAGTTCAAGATTTGACGGTAGGTTTTCAAAGATAATTACATACTTCGATTCATCAATCCGCAAGCTTCAAGAAACACCTATTATCCTTGGAAATAGTGGTACGTGCGGTTTTCTAAAAATCTCATGGGTGTAGTTTTTATGAACATGCATGCTTTTAAATGGGGGTTTTCTATCAAATGCTAATATCTTGATTTCAATATGATCTCTAAGTCATTTACTTTATGTCATGGGAATTATTTGCCTATATACTTCAATGGTTGAAACCATAAATATGTGATTTGAGATTTTCCATGGAAGTTTGATAAATATGAATGATAAATTGTTTTCAAATTCCCATGATAATGTTTCGATACTCTATATTATATTGTGATCAATAAAAGAGATCATGAATTTGAAATAAATATTGCTCACCACTTGTAAATGATGAAGCACCTTGGTTTTTACATGATTATGCATATGTGGATGTGATATTGATGACTTGAAAGTCGGGTATCACGATACCCTACAGAATACAACATGTGATTGAATAAGATGAAATTTGAATGCATTGATTTTAAATGAGATAGGTAGTTGCCCGAAGAAAGCATGAGTCAATTAATTCTACGATGGAAACCGTGTTTGCCGACTCGGGAACTTGGTACCATGCTTTGTGGTCTTGCGTACCTGATATTATATTATCCCAAATTGGGATTATGGTTAGTAGCCATGCTTAGTGGTCTTGTCCACTACCATATTTGATTTGGGTCGAGAGACCATGCTTCGTGGTCTTGTGTGTCTCTCCCTCACTTATACTCTAATCTCGGCGGTAACCGAGGTTTGACAGTTTGTGTAAATTATGTAGGGTATCCCACCTAGCTCAGTTGCATTTCATTATTGTTGAGAAAAACTATTGCATTACACCCATGTGCTATCAAATGATTTGATACGAATTTGCTTTATAATGGCTCTCAACTATACTTTGTAAAATTATTATGTTTTATTTTGATATCTCTACGTGCCAGTACTTTTGTGCTGACCCCCTTCCCTATCCAACCTCCCAGGTTCAGAGGCCCAGTCTAGAGGTTAAGAGAATCGGTAGATCATTCAGACAGAGTTGCGCGGACAAGTGGTGAGACTTCTATAGTTAGGAAGGTTTTATGTCCTGTAGTCCTTTTATCTTATATTAGTTTTGGGTCTGCCGGGGGCCTTGTCCCAATTTTCAAATAGACATTATTTCAGTCATGTATTAGAGATTTCACAGACAGCTTTAGAGATGTTGATTTAGATTTTGGGACACTATTCCCCAATTTAATTTTCATATGATTCTTGACCATGTTTCTGTTATATTGTGTTTCTTCTGCATTACTTTGATCATATGAATTACGTGCATGATTACCAAATATATAGGGGTGTTTCGGGCCTTAATGGTTTAAAATGCTCGTCACAGCCAGGCCCTGGTTTGGGTCATGACACAGACCTACAACTCCAAGCATCATTCGGAGTTTCTTGGGTTTGGTAGGGTATTACGGGAGGTTTGTAGAGAGTTTCTCTTGTTTAGATGCTCCACTTACTAAGTCGACTCAGAAAAAGGTGAAGTTTTTATGGTCCGACTCTTGTGAGAATAGTTTTGAGAAGTTGAAAGAAAAGTTGACTACGACTCCTGTTTTGACTCTTTTGGAAGGTACAGAGGGTTTTGTTGTGTACTGTGATGCGTCCCGTATGGGACTTGGGTATGTACTTATGCAGCACAAAAAGGTGGTGGCTTATGCATCTTGGCAGTTAAAGGTGCATGAGCGAAAATACCCCACTCATGATTTGGAATTACCAGCTGTGGTGTTTGCGCTTAGAATTTTGAGGCATTATCTTTATGGGGTGCATGCTAATATTTTCACTGACCATAAGATTTTGTAGTATGTTTTCTCGCAGAAAGAACTAAATCTTAGGCAAAGGCGTTGGATGGAACTTTTGAAATACTATGACATGAGCCTTCACTATCATCTGGGTAAGGCAAATGTGGTTGCCGATGCCCTCAGCAGATTGTCTATGGGCAGTCTTTCTTATGTTGATGAAGCGAAAAGAGAGATGGTGAATGATATTCACCGGCTTGAAAATCTAGGAGTGCGACTCTTCTATTCCGAAGATGGGGGAATTGTTGTTCATGAGATAGCTATGTCTTCCCTTTTTGTGGAAGTTAAAAAGAAGTAGGTTGAAGATCCCATCTTTATGCAAATTAAGAATGATGTGGGTTAGCACAAGGTGATGTCATTTGAGATCGGTGGCGATGGTATTTTGAGATACCAGGGTAGATTATGTGTACCAGATATGGATGATTTCCATAATAGAATCCTTGACGAAGCTCACACTTTGACGTATGTTGTTCACCCAGGCTTTACTAAGATGTACCAAGATCTGAAATCTTTGTATTGGTGGAATAATATGAAGTGTGATATGGCTAACTTTGTTTCCAAGTGTTTGAATTGTCAACAAGTTAAAGTAGAACACATGAGGCCAAGTGGTTCTTCCCAAGAGATAGCTTTTCCCTTGTAGAAGTAGGAGATGATTAATCTGGACTTCATTACAGGGCTCCCGAAGTCCCGAAACCAGTATGATTCTATTTGGATGATTGTAGATAGACTGGCCAAGTCAGCCCATTTTCTTCCTGTCAAGACTAACTATTCGTGAGAGGATTATGCCAAGCTGTTCATTGCAGAAATAGTTCAGTTGCACGGTGCACCTGTGTCCATCATATCCGATCGAGGTACACAGTTCTCTTCTTAGTTTTGGAGATCTTTCCAGAAAGGATTAGGTACCCAATTTAACCTAAGCACTGCTTTTCACCCTCAGACCGATGGGCAGTCCGAACACACTATTCAGACCCTTGAGGACATGTTGAGGGCCTGTGTGATTGATTTTAAAGGTAGTTGGGTAGATCACTTGTCGTTGATAGAGTTCACGTATAATAACAGTTTCTATTAAGATGGCACCATTTGAGGCACTGTATGGGAGAAGATGTAGGTATCCTATAAGATGGTATGATGTAGGTAAGATGCAAATGTTTGGGCCCGATCTTTTTCATCAGGATGTGAAAGTCATCAGAGAACGACTTAAGATGGCTCAGAGTCGTTAGAAATCTTATGCCGATGTTAGTAGAAGAGATTTATAGTTTGTGGTCGGTGATTGAGTATTTCTAAAAGTTTCTCCTATGAAGGGAGTCATGCGATTCGGGAAGAAAGGTAAATTATGTCCTCGCTATATAGGACCATATCAAATATTGAGGAGAATAGGTGGTGTTGCGTATGAGTTATAATTTCCTGCCAGTTTTGGTTTTGTCCATCTGGTATTTCACATATCCATCTTGAAGAAATGCATTGGAGACCATTCTTTGGTGTTGCCTGTAGAAGAGATCAAGGTGACAACCTCCTTATCATATGAAGAGAAACCTATTGCAATCCTAGATCATCAGGTCCGAAAGTTGAGAAGTAAAGAAATAGTTTCAATTAAGGTGATGTCGAGGAATAAGAAAGTTGAAGAAGCCACTTGGGAATCGTAGGATGACATGAGAGCAAGATACCCACACATTTTTGACCCAGTAGATGACGGAGTTGAAGTTACAACCCTTACCTTAATCTTTGTATGAATTAGTAAGCTTGGAATCAGGCTTGTCTGTTTTCTGGACCAATATTCGGGGACGAATGGTCCTAACGGGGTGATATTGTAACACCCCAACGTCTTCTTAGCCAAATTCCGTCCATGGAAAGTCTAAGCATTAGCTTTTAGAATGATATAAATTAATTTTCATGTGGAATTTCCTAGATTTCAACCTTTCATTATGTAGATGACTGAATTATCTTTCCAACAATATAAGATTCATCCAAAACGGACCCTCGGTGAAGAAGTTAGGAATAATTTAAAGTTCCCATCGTAAACATCATCATTTTGGTGTCTAGCGCATCGCGAGGGTAAAATTGACAATCATCAAATTCCAGTGGGGCTCCACGATGGTGGCACATCGCGGAGGCACTCAAATTCCCACTTGTCAAATTCCAGTGGACCACCGCGATTGTGGCGCGTTGCGGTGACACCCGAAATCGAGTTTTTACGTTCAAATTTCTAGTTCCGTTGAGGAGACATTAAGGGTATTTTTGACTTTTCCCTAGCCTTTAAAACCATCTAAACAAAGGATTTAGGATATGTTTGAGCAACTTAACCCTACTTTAATTAAAATCATCAAGAATCCCCTCTAGAGCTTCAAAAAAGAACTTCAAGAAACTCAAGAATCAACCGTGGGTTTTCAAAATCGATTGAAGATTCAAAATCTCTGGATCATAGGCTTCAAGAAACAACCATTGTTTTCCTATTTTGAGGTACACGGGGTGGTTTTTTTAAAAATCTCATGGGCATAGAAATTTTCAGATTTATGAATACATTCATATTTTAGAAATCTTGACGGTATTGTTTTGGTCTTTTCACCTTCCATAAATTGATTTGAAATTATAAATATGTATGTATATATTTTATTATTTATGAATTAATTGAGAGAATGACGCACATGAATCCCTCTCTTGGCATAATTTTCCCAATTTTCTTATGATATAGATCGTTTTGAATGTATCTTGAAAAACATGATATGAAATATCTTGATTAATGCTACAAATTGATTTATGGTTTTGAATTCAAAAGAGAGGGTTGTGCATATTGATAAAGGTTGAAAATATCCATATTATGAAAGAGTGCATGATTTTTCCAAAAGCACATGACCACCATATGTTTGAACAATCTCAGCATAGTTTTGACTTGTGTTCTCGGAACATGAAATCTTTTATAATGTTTGCATGTTTGGGTGGTCTGAACTGTGTTTTAATGAAAGAATTATGCATGATGCATTATGGCTCAGAAATAGGACTTTCAAGTCTTGTTGTGACAACACCAATTAAGCTTATGCCATGATAATTCAGAACAGATTTAATGCATATTTGAAATTAGACTTTTCAGACGTTGAAACTAGAAACATGCATGATTTCAAACAGGATAAAATTGGGCATAAAGAGAGTTTAGGTGGTTCCCAGAAGAAGGCATGAGTATTAAACAACTCATCTTCCAAAACCATGATTTGTCCATCCGAGTTTATTTATTACGCTAGCCTAGAGCCCTATGGCGTATCAGATTCAGGAACTCCAACCCTTGCGGCAAACTTTGGTTGGGGGCTTCCCCGCTAAGTCAATGGCGGATTCTATACCGCCCGTGGAATATCAAAATTGTAGGGGAATGCCACCTAACTCAGAAGTAATATACAGATCAGAACTTGCATTGGCAGGCAGGTTACATGTTTTGCAGAAATGTGCCCATGTGTTTTGAAAGCCACTTGAGGTATAATATTTTGACAAAGTTGTTTCCCAAACTATTATATTTACATATGAGCTTTATTTTGGATTTCTTTGCTTACTAGTGCATCTGTATTGACCCCCCCTCCTCCCTCCAAGTTCTGAGGCTCAGTCTAGGGGTCCAGAAAGGCTGTAGATTCGTCAGATAGAGTTGCAGTAATTAGTTAGTGAGCCTTCTCTATTCAAGAAGGCCCATATTTCAAATTATGTCCCTTATTATCGTTTTGGTCTACTGGGGGCCTTGTCCCAGTTTTCAGACAGTTGTCAGATTTTCCCGTAGTAGAGATTTCGTAAATCAGATGTTATTAGATGTAGTTGATTTTCAATTTTCATACTTATGCTTAATTGAGAATTGTCTATGTTTCCGCAGCAGATTATGTTTTTGTGTCCTCTTTATTTATATGAATGTGTGCATGCTTACCAGATAGAGAGGGACGCTCCAGGCCCTCAGGGTTCGGGATGCCCGTCACAGCCAGGCCCTAGTTCGGGTCGTGACACCGTATTTTTTTCCGTAACTACATTGATTTGATACATTAAAACAAAGGAGTTTTTAAAAAGCAGTTTCCCTACCTCTACGAGATAGAAATAAAGTTAGCAAATATTCTACTATTTTTCAATCCACTTATGGAATTACACGGGATGCAATCCCACAAATGATCCGCGACATTAAGTGTTTGTTGTAAGATTAATAAACTCATATATAAGAGATCTCAGAACAAAAAAAATAGGAGACAATTTGTATAAATAACACAAATGTTTACTTAACTAAGAGATTGTATTTTAGTTTTGATAACTTAGTAAAACTAAAAGATTTATAAATTTCTAGAGATAATTTACTTTATGCATATGAGGACATTGACAATGAAAAAGAGAACATTCAAATAAAACATGAGAGATAGATTGTTGTGCTAGTCATAATAACAATCTTAATAGAGCCTAGTCTAGGAAAAACGAACATAAGTAATTATCATCAGTTTTTTTGTTCTTCCACATCCAACTCCCTTTGATCATTTATGACGCAATCATCACGAGAATCAAATGGATGAACGACTGTCTTATCATCGCAGCTACTCTAAGTCTCCTATTTAATTGGTCATTACCAGTCCACGAGGAGCTCATGTAAGTAGCTGGATGTTTAACATCCCTGGAAACTTTAGCACCCTTCATCTTCACTAAATAGTTTTGTTTTTCATTAATATCAACCAGAAAATTCTACAACTTTTCTTAATGATCCTCCATTTTCTCTAATCGTTCCTCAACTTGCACTAAACACACATCAAGTTTAGCACAAGAATTCAACCCAAAAGAGATCCGACAACTATTAGTAAGTTAAGAGGTTTAAAAATTGTAAGAGACCATTAAGAAGAAAATAGAGCAGAAACCAAAGAAACGGAACAAGAAGTCGACTTCAGAAAAAAAATGAAAGAAGAGAGTCGAAAACATAAAGTGTTTAAAGGGTTGAGGTGTATTGCTGGTCAGCTCAGGGACCTAGATGCACTCACATGACAAGAGCTAGAAGATCTTCAAAGTAAGAAGTGCAGGAACAAAGTAAATTGTGGACACAAAATTTTTTATGTGGAAACTCCTTGCTCAAGGGAAAAAAATCACGACCTACTTTCATGATTTCTAAGTTCAATTATATCTAAGAAAATACTTGAATACAGACTCCAACCTTCAAGATTAAACTCTTAATCACCACTTTCCTAGTAATAACTCTATTACAAGGATAGACACACAGTAACTCTACTGCTTCAACCTCCAGCTAACTCTAACTGGACTTCTCAAGCTAACTTTAGCTTGGAGAATCACCTAACTGTAGATAATTACAAAAGGAAGTTACAAGTACAATAATCATAAGCAAGCGCAGGCCAAAGTTTTAGAAAAATATACAAGCTGAAACTAGGAAATAAAGATAAAGCTCTATGAACAATCAGTTTCCTGCTGCAGTGTATAACTTTTGATTTTAGCTTCAAGGAGATATTTATTGGTAAGAATATGGAATAATTTGTATTCTTGTTGGGAAATATAAGCAATATATATTATGACATAAGAAAATCTAGGAGCGATCCCATTAGATGAGGAGAAAAGGTGGCAGTAGCTTTTCTCACCAACTTTTGTACTATATGTCAGCTGTGACTATTGACTGTGATAGTGATAGGTGAGCCCAACCTGTTCCTTAATTCACAACAACTTTGTCATCATAAAATCCAGGTACAGGTCCTAAAATACAACTTTCATAAAATTTGTTAATCATCAAAACAAAGAACATAACAATTTCCCCCTTTATGATGTTGACAAACCTATCCTAGCATTCAATATTTTTAAAACACACATACACAACACAGTCTAACCCTCAGCAACACACAACAAGCCATAAGGCCATGCCACACTAGTTCACCCAACCAATTTCCCTTATTACTGATACCTATAATAATATAGGCATCCTACACCTTATTCTCTCTATCAATGAGCAACAAGTTCCCCTTGAATTAGAGAACTCATATCTGCACAACATTCTATATCTACATCCTCTACATATCAGGCCCCCACACTCAATAACTTAAATTTACCTGCATTTTGATATCATTAAATAGGTCAATCAGTAAACCAAGTATGGACAAGCATACATGTTACTTCATGATCATTTAGGCAACACTAACATTAGCAAGAAGGATCATACAGAATTCAGAGAAGATAGCACACACAAAATGCCAAAGCCCGTACATTGATATGTACTAAAAAACATTCAAAAGCAACAACTATTAAAAATGTCAAAAAAATAGTGCCAGGTAAACATTAGAAATAACAAAAAGGAGTAACTAAGCTAACAATAGAGAAAGGACAGAATGGAGACCAGGGTGGGAAGGAGTCATGACAAAGCACTAGGGGCTCGATGATATTGCTTGAGAAGTAAGGTTACATTTTCTCCTTCTTTAACATAAGCCTTGAGCATTTTCTAAGTTAATTCTTCATTTATTCTAGTCAATACTTCTACTTTGGCTTCCAACTTCTTCACCCTCTCAAGCAGGGTAGCATTTTCACTTTTCAGTGTTGCAGTTAAACCTGTGTTCTCTTCTCCTGCTTGCACTGAAGCAGACACCTGGTTCACTAAGACATTCTCTATTGTTCTACATTTAATATTGAAGTATGAAAGTATTCTGTATAGCCAAAGACCATAGGTTGACTTATGTTCCCAATTGTTTATGATTATGACTGAAGTGATGTATTCTAAGATGATTGTAAGAAGGATCACTCTCTTATATGTAGATAATACTTTCATCAGGTACAGTTCAAAACTATTCACAAGATCCACTTCATATCTAAGGAGTAGTTCCCCAATCCCTAGCTTAAACAAACGACAAAATTCTTTCTTGAGAGTACTTTTGTTGAAATTTTTGGAGTGTGAGTCATCATGTGCACAACAAATTTTACAAAATTTATCAGACCGTTTATCTGATTTTATGGATTTTATTCCTTCAGTGGGAGCACAAAGAATTTTAGAGACTCTCTTCATCCTATCCCATATCCACATCATCCACCTGTGAGGTTAAGTACAGACTATCTTTAGAGATTTTCATGTTATGATAAAACATTCCTACTTCTTCCTTATGCAAAAATGGTGCAAATAATTCAAATAAGTACTCCCAGTCCTAAAACTTCACTAAGACAATTGGTTCTCTTATTTCTGACATATCAGCTGCAACAGGGTCAGAAACTTGTTCAGTTGGGGCTTCCTCATGCTCAAGAATTCCTTTCCTTGGGTCTTCCTGTTCCTCATGAATTTCTTGATTTGTCACTCTAGGCGGTCCTTTCCCTTTGACAGATAAGGAACCCATTCTCCTTGATGTCCTGGCTAATTTGGAGCTAGAACTTGGTCTCTTGTCAACTTCTACAGATCTTCTTTTCATACCAGTGATAGCTGACATTTGTTTCATAGATAATAATGCCTCTCCTCTTTTTTTATCCTAGAAATGTATACATCACCATTAGAGTCGAGTGACTCAATTTCATAGTCACTTAGGCCCTCAAACATGCACTTAGTTTCACTATCCTCACTCTCAATAAACACTTTCTTAGTATTATCTTCTGACTCTTCAGGGTTTACTAACCTTTTTGCACCTGACTTAACTGAGACTATTTTGCTTTTTTTTTTTGGCATTTCCACCTCTTCTCCCTTCTTATTTCTACCCCTATCATTACTAGAAAGATCAAGAGCTAATGGAATTACCACATCATCATCATTATTGTAATACCCCGCATTTTCGAGCTAAAAATTAAACTGTTGTTTCTACGTATGTAATCATTAATTCCATGGTTTATATTGAAATTCATGTTTCATTACGTTTTTCCTAGTGTATGAAGTGATTATGTGGTGAAAAGTGTTCATAAAAATCACTTGGAGGAAAGATGAGCTAAGAATCTTTCATTTGTCAAATGTTTGATATTTGATTCTACAAGGGTATACTTCAAACATGTATAACTTCTTATACATTTAGAATTTTTTAGATCAAGGCCTACCAAATTGTAGATAATTGAGTTAGTTTTCCAACGATACTGATTTTTCCTCAATCCTATACCCGAGTAAAAAGTTATGGCATTTTTCGCGAGAGGCAGTAAGCCGAGGCGATGTGGACATCATGTGTCGGTACGTCAACATGACAGGGACACGACGCGATGCATCATTACCTCAACGCGATAAGCTAGGCGATGTGTTGATCTCCCCAACGCAATGTCTGACGCGACCCAAAGTTGTTTCTCATGCTATTTCAATTCCTTAAGGGTGTAGGGGCACTTTGGTTGTATAACCTCACCCAAAATCCATCCAAAACATATAATTTCATCCCCAAGGAGCATTGTTTGCCTCCTTACTTAATATTCTCTCAAATAAAACCCTAAACACATCCCAAGAACAAGATTCAATTCTTTTTCCCAATGATCAAGAATCAAGCCTTTCAATTCAAGATTCTCAAGAAAGGTTTCAAGACTAAGGTTCCATTTTTTTCAAATTAAACAACCTAAGGTATGTGAGACTATCCTTAAACTACATAGGAATGGATTTTTTTATCATGTTTAAGAATTTATAATCATGTTGCAAGAAAGGGTTTTGAATATTGTTTCGAAAAGGATGTTATTAAATTGTTTTGACAAAATATATGTATTGTGTTGAACACTTTTTGTGGTAATAAAATTTTGACCCTTTATGTATATACATATATAGTTGGGATGTTTAAATTGAGAGCATGAATAGTGAATATCTCTCTCTTATTGTGAAATATAGTTTATATTTGTATTGTGAATGATTTTGAATGCATGAATTAAGGTTTGAAAGTAAGTTCCTTAACCTAATAGTGTTTGACATGTTTTATGGTACGATGAGAGGGAGTTTTCTTGCTATAACTATACTCTTATATTAAAAGGTAGAATTGCATGTGATTGAATAAATTGGCATAACCACCGCATGTTTAAGTAATGTGAAAAGAGAGTAATTGTATAAATAATTCATGATATTTCAAAATGATGACTCTCTTGTGATGTTATAAATCTTTGGTGGTCATTTGCATATTTTGAATGAGATGGGCTGTGAGATTGATACCATATGAATGACTGGCAAGTATGGGTACGATGATACCCGATGATGATATGCCCATAAAATTTTCAGCATTGAATGATTTTTTATATGAATCATGATGTTTAAAGAACTAAAACTTTTCCTAAAGAGAAGTAGATGGTTTGAGTGTAAGGGCCAATCGCTAGAAATTTAGTTTGCTGATTTGGGTGATATGATTTGCTAATGCCAATGTATACTTGTCCTTGAGACACTGATATACTAGAATAAAAATTAGTAATCCAATCCTTGCGGTATATTGATTGGGGGCGTGGTCGCCTAGTGAAGGGCATATTTCATATAGCCCGAAGGATTGCAGAAATTTAAGGTGTACCATCTATCTCAAGATTAAGATAAAGTGTGAGTCTTGATTTCAAGGGAACCATTTGAAGATTCTAAAATATGCCCATGTGTTTTACTTATCTTAGGTGTAATGTTTTATATAATGCTCTCATCTATATTATGAAAAAAAAATACTTTTTTGAATTGTTTCACATGCCAGTACAATTGTATTCACTTCCTATATTTTGGGATCTATGCAATAGTCATGTGATTTCGTTAAGCAGAAGAGTTATTTAGTCAAAAGTCGTAGTTGGTGAGCCTCCCTTATTTCGAATGGCCTAGTTATGAGTTATTATTATTTTGGTTTGATTCATGGTCTTACTGGGCTCCTTGTACCAGTTTTAATATATGTGCTGGTAAGTTATTAGAGATTTCGTAGACTAGTGTCATGTGTTTTGAATGTTAAGAACTCCCTTTTTAATTATTCGGTTGAACGAAGAGATTGACTATGTTTCAGTCTTATTATATTTTTTACATTTCTTTATAGTTTATGAAGGGTGTGTATGGTTCTCAAATAGAGATGGGCGCTCGAGGCTTTATGGTTATGGATGCTCGTCGCGATCGGGGCCTTCTCTTGGGTCATTACAACCATTGCATTCATGAGTGTCATTTTGTCTTTGGTGAAAAAGGTTGACAACTCGAGGCCTTCTGACTTTAATCTCTTATTTCATTACTCATGACTAACAAGTGCTTCTTTAGGGTTGGAAAATTTAGGAGTGATGAGAGAAACAGGGTCTTGGAAGGTTAGGGAACTAATAAGTCAGTATGGGAGAGATTGTATGAAAATTATTTTGAAATATATAAAATGATCTAAATTTTGTTTATATAGGTCATGATGGGAATGGTTGAGGTCAAAAGATTTGAAGAGTTTGATGAGATTGTTCGGTCAGATGACACGTTTGTTGGACTAATAATACAATAGATATCTTTTCTCAAAAGGTGGGAGAGTGATATGTAACTATCATTAAGCATTTCAAATAGTCGTTCTTTAGAAATTCCAAGTGATACTAATGTAACGCCTCGAGAACCTATCCCGAGATGTCACATGGTGCTTAAGGCCACACGTGACCTCAAGCTAACCCTGTAAGCTTGTTTCCACTTTTAGAACTCACTATGACAATAGTCATGCTAAAATAAGGAATAATAATCATGTCATGAACCTACTAGAATACAAAGAAATACTGGCCTGTACAATAAAAATACTGATCTTTTGTACATACTGGTACTCTAGTCTTACAGAGCCTCTATTAATCAAGATTAAGGAGCCATTGGGACAGACGCCCAACTGACTCAACTGAACTGAAAAGAAGGAATCATCTACTAACAAAACAAAAGTCAGGGATATAGGTCCTCGAACCATAAGGACTCACCAACTGCAGGAATGTAGATAAAGGTACTTGAAGATCACGGTCACTGCTGAGATAGAGCACCTAAACCTACATCATAGGGAAATGTCGAACACAGGAGAGTATGTGAATCATTACTTGAGAATGTACTGAGTATGTGAGGTTGTATGCAATATTATAATTAATATCATAAAGATATAAGAAAAATTATGCATGCTGACAATAATAACTCTCTTTGCTTGAATTAAACTGTAATATAGTTCTAATAAATCATCAATAGTAACAAAAATATTATGAAGCTCATAAAACAATGTACTCAACTTGAAACTCCTTGACTCAAGAGTGACCTGGTGACTCAAGAAACTTAACTACTATGAACTTGGGAGTTTCTTTTAACCGACATAAACCATATGAGCTTATATGTTGTCCAACGTTTTGCTCACATTGGGGAGATCTGTTTTATCCTTGCCATCGAAGTAGCACCTTAACTTTAGTGATCACTTTCTTGGACTTTGGTCATTAGTCTCAATCCTACGGTGGCACGTAGTTCTTGGGAAGTAGGATGCGCTGAACCCACACTTCTCGCTCGATGCTAAATACTCCTCCCAGGCTTAAGCTCAGAACGCGTTGGGAAATCCACCTTAATCAACACAAGGGTTCATCATGAAGATCAAATAAAAAATATATCTCATCCGTAAATCATAAACAACTTGTGGATTCCTAACTCGACTCAAACCTAAAACAATCTTTCTCAACATCAAGTACACTTGCTTATCAAATTGCATCAAGTATCAAACCTTCAAGAAATCATCATAGAACTAATTCTTGACTCTCAACCTCAATATTAATATATATTCAATAATCAACCTTCTCATGGAAAAGCTTAAAATCTGACTCTTATCTTTAATCGCTTAGAACTCATCAATTCATAGGAACAATATATATTTGATGGCATAAATTCTTAATTTAAGAAACAAGATGGTGAAATAATCATGAATATCAAACTTAATCAACTCAAATCTCATAAATCATTAATAAAGTAAAGTTGGATGTAAACCCACTTTGCAAAATCATGTAACTCAGTAGTAGAAAGTAAATATTTGGGCACACGAACGAAAGGAGTGTTCTTGTTCAAACCCCACATACCTTGGATTATGGTTTTGAGATGAAGAGACTCGATTTAAACTCTTTCTTGCACTTTTGAGTTAGAATCCTTGATGCCTTGGACTTACATATCTTGGATCTTGAACAACTTGGTGGAAGCTATGAAAGATTCTTGAATTTCTTGGAGAAGATTTGATTAAGGATTTTGGAAGAAAACCCTAGTTTCTAGAGAGTTGTGGCCTTAAGCACCGTATGACGTCTTGGGATAGATTCTCGGGGCATTACAAGCTTGGTATTAGAGCGCGTAAGGTTTAAAAAATCCTAGGGAGTCTGAAAAGCTGCATTACGTAGATTCTTGATCATTGGTGCGTAGCGAGCCACATCTATGAGCAAGAGGCTACGAGACATTTTAGAAAAAGTCATTTCTTTCTTTCAAAAGTCTATCATGCCTATGACTGTTTCTCTCTTCTGTTAATTCGTGCTCTCTTATGATAGAAAATTCCTCCTCATAAAGCTTGCAGAAACAAGGAACGACCTCAACCCATTGGTCCTTTAGGTGAGACGATGACCTATACCAAATTCTAGGCAGCTTTTCAGGTGCTATCCCAGGTGGTTACCGTCAATGCTTAGGCCCATGCTTAGGTCACAGTTCTACCTCCACAAGAAAGTAATTCAGCAGCAGGTTGGGTTTGTGATTTTTTGCTGATGAATCTGCCAGAATTTTATGGGTCAAGGGCAGGCGAGTACTCACAGATGTATCTTGATGAGGTGAAAAAGATCACCCATATTATGCATGTAACAGAGGAAGAAAGTATGGATCTAGCATTTTATCACTTGAAAGATGTTGCTTATGATGGGGTGGAGATGGGGAGAAAGAGTAGAGGGGAGGATGCCACTACCATGACTTTGCAATTGTTCGAGGATGTGTTCTTAGAATGGTTCTTTCCCCATAGTTGAGGGAAACAAAACTAGAAGAATTCATGAATTTGAGACAGGGCTCTATGACAGTTAAGGAGTATTGTCTTAAGTTTATTCAGTTATCTAAGTATGCAGCTGGTGTGTCTGGTTATATTATGAAAGAATGTAGATCCGCTATGCTTAATAGGGACATAGATCTTTCAAGATGAATGATACATGCTTAACAAATCAAAGCGAAAAAGGTAAAAGAGAGATAGAGTGAAAGGGAATAAGAGAGTTAGATCAAAACAACAGGGGTATAGTCAAACTAGATTTTTTAAAGTGATATTCCCTCATTTATAGAGCCATTTTTTTGTTCTAGCACCTTCATCAGCTAATGCCCCTGCATACCGAATCAGGTAGGAGCAAGGTAATAGTCCTACTATGTCCAGGTCATAGGATAGCGTGAGTAATAAACCTAACTATCCCTCGTGTGCTAAGTGTGGTAGAACGTACGTCATAGAGTGTATGGATGAATAGAGAGGTTGTTTTAGGTGTCGCAAGTTAGGCCACAAACTCAGAGATTACCCGTATGCTAGACAGAAGAGTCATGATATTCATCCCCAGAGTCAGGCTATCAGGGCTCCAGTCTCTTTAGCTCATCCAATTTCTCCTCAGAGTGCTTCGTCTAGTACTATAGGTGGTAAGCACTTGAATCACTTCTATACTATACCACCCCACCAGGAGGAGGAGGATTCACCAGATATTGTTACTGTTATGCTCCGTGTATTTTATTTTGATGTCTATGTGCTGATGGACCCTAGGTCAAGTCTTTCTTATGTGACTTCGGTGCTGGCTGTGAATTTTATGATCAGTGCTGAAAAAGTTCCTGAGCCTTTACTAGTTTCTACCCCAATAGGTGAATCTGTTGTTTCTAAACAAGTGTATAAAAAGTGTCCTATCAATATCCTTCATAGAGTCATGTTTGAAGATTTTATTGATCTAGACATGGTTGATTTTGACATTATTTTGGGATGGATTGGCTTCACTTTTGCTATGCGTCTATAGACTGTCATACCCGTGTAGTCAAGTTTCAGTTTCCCAATGAGCCAGTCTTTGAGTGGTCTAGAAATTTTACATTCCCCAAGAGTCATTTCATATCCTACCTTAAAGCCAGGAAGTTGATATCCAAGGGTTGCATTTATCATTTAGTTCAATTAAAGACACTAAGTCCGAGACTCCGACTATTCAGTATATCAGTGCTGTCAATGAGTTTCTTGATGTTTTCCTGGAAGATCTCCCAGGAGTACCTCCTGATAGAGAGATAGAATTCTGGATTAATCTTCTTGTTGATGCACAACCTATTTATATTCCTCCATATCATATAGCCCTCGTAGAACTTAAGGAGTTGAAAGAGTAGCTCAAAAATCTTCTTGATAAGGGTTTCATAAGGACTAGTGTATCTCCTTGGGGCATACCTGTTCTATTTATGCAAAATAAAGATGGTTCATTGCATATGTGAATTGACTATCGTCAGCTCAACAAGGTCACAATCAAGAGTAAATACCCTCTTCCTAGAATTGATGACCTATTTGATCAGCTGCAAGGTGCCAACTATTTCTAAAAAATAGACCTGAGATCCGGCTACTACCAGCTTAAAGACAGAGTGTGTGATATTCCAAAGATGGTTTTCTGCACCCGTTATGGTCATTTTTTGTTCCTGGTCATGTCCTTTGGGCTAACTAATGCCCTAATAGCTTTTATGGACCTTATGAATTGGGTGTTCAGACAGTACCTGGATATGTTTGTTATTGTGTTCATATACGATATTCTTGTGTACTCCAAAAATGAGAAATCATCTACGAATTGTCTTGCAAACCCTTAGAGATCACCAGTTGTTTGCCGAATTCACCAAGTGTGAATTTTGGCTAAGGAAATTTGCTTTTCTTGGTCATATTAATTCTTCTGAAGGTATTTGAGTTAATCCTATAAAGGTAGAAGTTCTGAAAAATTGGCCTAGACCTATTTCCCCATTTGAAAATAGAAGTTTCTTGGGTCTGGCTAGTTACTATCATTATTTTATTTAAATTTTCTCTTCTATTGCATCTCCTTTGACTCTGTTAACCCAGAAGAAAGTTATATACCAGTGGTTAGACTCTTGCGAGAAAAGTTTTCAAGAGTTGAAGACTCGACTCACTTTAACCCTGTGATGACTTTGCCTAATGGTGTAGATGATTTTGTGGTGTATTGTGATAATTGAAGAGTTGGTTTGGATTGCATGTTGATGCAGAAAGGTAAGGTTATAGCCTATACCACTTGAAACCGCATGAAAATAATTACCCGACCCATGATCACAAGTTGGCTGCAGTAGTTTTTTCTTTAAAAATCAGGAGACACTACATGTATTTTGTTCATGTTTATGTCTTTTCAGATCATAACAGTTTGTAGTATGTGTTCACACAGAAAGAGTTGAATCTTCGACAGAGCCAATGGTTAGAATTACTGAAGGACTACAATATGAGCGTGTTGTATCACCCGGTTAAAGCCAGTGTAGTGGAGATACCCTTAGCAGATCGTCCATGGGAAGTGTAGCGCATGTAGAGGGAGATAAAAAAGAATTGGTTCGTGAAGTACATCATTTGGCTAGGTTGGGTGTTAGATTACTTGATTTAGCTGAGGGTAATGCTTGGGTTCAAAGTAGTTCCGAATTTTCTCTGGTTTTGGAAGTAAAGGAGAAGCAGGACATGGATTCTTTTTTGGTCAAACTGAATGAGTTAGTTAAAGACCACAAGGTGGAGGTTTTCTCCCAAGGGGGAGATGGTGTACTGAGATTTTAAAATAGATTATGTGTCCCTGATATTGATGATTTGAGATAGAGAATTATGGCTGATGCGCATAGCATATGGTATTCTATTCATCCCGGTGCCACTAAGATGTACCGCGATTTGTGGGAAATCTATTGGTGGAATGGTATGAAAAGGGATACAACGAAGTTCATAGAGAAGTGTGCTACTTGTCAGTAGGTGAAGATAGAAAATCAAAGACCCGGTGGAGTGATACAAGAATTTAGCATTCCTATCTAGAAGTGGGAGGAAGTGAATATAGACTTCGTGACCGGTTTACCTTTCTCCCTTCGTCATCATGATTTGATTTGGGTCGTTGTAGATAGGTTGACTAAGTACACACATTTCTTGCTAGTGCATACATCTTTAACCACTGAGGACTATGCTAAGTTGTACGTCCGAGAGTTAATCAGGTTTCATGGTGTTCCTTTATCTATTATCTCTGATAGGGGTACTCAATTTACTTAATAGTTTTAGAGAGCCTTTCAAAAGGGTTTCGGTACCCAAGTTCATCTTAGCTCCACTTTTCATCCGCAGACTGATTGTCAGGCTGAGAGGACTATCAAGCTTTGGAGAATATGTTAAGGGAATGTGTTCTTGATTTCAAGGGAAGTTGGGATGAACATTTGCCATTGATTGAATTTTCTTACAACAATAGTTTTCATGTTAGCATTGGAAGGCCCCATTTAAAGCTTTATATATGAGGAGATGTAGATCATCCATAGGTTGGTTCGAAGTGGGTGAAGCTGCTGTGATCAAAACTGACGTTGTGTTTGAGGCCATGGAGAAAGTTAAGCTGATTTGAGAAAGGTTGAAGACAACCCAGAGTCGCCAGAAGTCATATGCTGATGTGAGAAGTAGAGCTCTTGAATTTGAGGTTGGCGACTTAGTGTACTTTATGACTTCACCTATGAAGGTGGTGAAAAGATTTGGCAAGAATGGGAAACTTCGTCCCCGATATGTTAGTCCTTACAGAGTTTTGAATTGTGTTGGGAAAGCTACTTATGAGATTGAGCTTCCTATAGAGTTGTCAGCTGTTCATCCTGTTTTTCATGTATCAATGCTTAAGAAGCACATTGGTGATTCTGTTGTTGTTGATTTTTCGGAAAGCTTTGATGTTCAGGATAGCCTTTCGTATGATGAAGTTTCGGTTCAAATCCTAGATTATCAAGTCCGTAGACTAAGGAACAAGGAAGTTCCCTTGGTTAAAGTTCTGTGGCAAAATCAATTTTTCGAGGGTGCTACTTGGGAAGCAGTACCAGATATGAGAGCTAAGTAACGCCACCTCTTTACCCCGTGTTCGAATCAAGCAGAAGGTATTATTCCTCCTTGATTTAGTCTCCTTTCTAATTCAGTGCATTCAGCTATATAGTTGTCCTTTCTATGATTCGTGCATTTTATGAAGCACCCGAAAGTCTAGAGTGAAGTAAGTCAGTTGAGCAAGTTATTTTAGCAGAGTAATCCTAATTTTCTCTTTGACCTTTTGTCTAACTAGCAATATTCGAGGATGAATATTTCCAAGGGGGAGATATTGTAATACCCCGATAGTTTCTTAAGCTTAAAACCAAGTTTTGAGTTAATATGAATGGCTCCCAAAGTAAATGATATTTATATTTTCCTAATTTCTACTTTCTATCATGTGGAGAATTGAATAAGCTTTTCATCGATACCAGTTTCATCCAAATCGGAGATCGGAATTAGAAGTTATGGATGAATTACAGAAAAGCAGGAAATAGTCTGAGACGCCTAGGCGTGATGGTGAGGTTCGACGTACCGTCGGACTATCGACTTACCGTCGACCGGTGCCGTCGCATCGAGGCAGGAACCCAGTTTTCTAAAAAGTCCCAATGGTGGGGTCTGATGTAGCGTCGGAGAAGCGACGTCCCATCGCCCGGCACCATTGAACCTTGGCAGTGACACCATTCTCTGGAAACATCTAACGGTAAGGTCGGACGACCGTCAAACCTGCGACGTCCTATCGAACGTATCCCGAGAATGGTGTCACTGCCAAGGTTCGACGATGTCAGGCAATGAGACGTGGCTTGTCCGACGTTACGTTGGACCTCACCGTCGGGACTTTCTAGAGAACTAGGTTCCTACCTCGATGGGACGGTACCAATCAATGGTAATTCGATAGTCTGATGGTATGTTGACCCTCAACGTCGTACCTGGGCATCTCAGACTATTATCTGCTTTTCTACAATTCGGCCATAACTTCTTATTCCGATCTTTGATTTGGACTAAACTGGTATCAATGGAAAGCTTATTCAATTCTCCACATGAAAGAAAGTAGAAATTAGGGAAATATACCACGGTTTAAACATCATTCACTTTGGAAGCCATTCATATTCACTCAAAAGGCGGTTTTAAGATTAAGAAACGGTCGGGGTATTACAACAAACTTGATTAGCAAATTGGTCCCTAGGTTATGTCTTTAAACATAACCACTGTGTGATTTCTCATTCATATATTCTCCTACTTTCCATGGGTGTATATTCTGCAAATACATAAGATTGAATTAGACATCTGGGACATTATCTAACGAGAATACCTACTTACCAGTTCATAGTCATATCATGAGAATTAAAAAATAACCCACATTTATTTTATTTTATAACCTCTATCCTATCTCATTCATCTCAACTTGTTACTTATTAACATTTTTCAAGTATCCACTGGATATGCGTCCTTCAAGGCAATAGGAAAAACATTTTATACCTAGGTATATATCATCAGAGGAATTTACAACTTTAACCCTAAGTTCTATTTTAAAGAAGACATTGCCTCTACTCAGGGTCTTCTGCTACAAGTGATCTTTAGGTCTTCAAATATATGCTCTAAGCAACCATTATTATCATCCTTATTGACGACCTTCTCTTGCCTAGACCTGCATCAAGGGTCAGTTTGTGGTCTTGGGAACCCACTTTAATCTAGGTTCCCAATATGAGGACAAAGGAAGTACCATCTTTCTTTTACCCCAACTAGTTAAGTTTCCCTTATTTTTTATTTGAGAAATAAATCCTTCCCACTCTATAAGTAGGAGTCCTAAATGGATATATTTTTATTATTTGTCCTTTTCTATCGTGGATACATAAAGAAGTATCCGTTTTCTTTGTAAGAAAGACAGGAGAAGGGATATCCTAAGCCTTGGCCATTTGATGGTGATATTATGAGCCTCTCCTGCTGTTAATCCTTAGGTTGGCTGGAAAAATAAATTGGTCCCTGTAATGGAATGGTCCACTTGAGAGATTTCTCAACCTCTGTCCTTACTCAAACTAGTTCCCTTTCAAGCACTAAGTTCTTTCAAGTGAGGTTGTCATTGTTGGGTTTTGGAGCCTGATTAATATGTGATGTACTATCATAAATTAATGTTCAAATTTTAGGATATATCTTTTTATTCTCATTTCTTTGTGTAATTATACATACTCTGAATTATCAATATAAATAGCCCATCTGCCGTGGAGTTCACCAATGGGTGTTACCACGTAATTCATTCTTATGTATCTCTTTCTCTCCTTACGAACTTTCTCTCTTATTTTGTTCATCTTCTCTGTCAATCTAGTGTGTGTTTACGTAAATATATCCTAAAAACTGCTATAAAAAATTAGGAGATTCATCACAATCACTGAAGATAGAAGGATCGAAGCTTAGAGTTGAGAAGGTTGATGGATCTAATTTCGGTTTCTTGAAGATATAGATCGAAGAATATCTATACCAGAAAGATCATCACGAACCCTTGACCAGGGTGAAGTCGGCATTCATGATGGAAAAGTAGTGGAAGCTTAAGGATCGCCAGGCTCTTGGGCTGATCCATTGACTTTGGCAAGAAACATGGAGTTCAACATCATCAGAAAGAAGAACATGTCCGATATATTGAAGGCACTATCAAATATGTACAAAAAGACATCTACGATGAACAAGGTATATTTGATGCGTAGAATGTTTGATTTAATAATGTCTGAGAATAGATCTATTGTTGATCATATAAACGAGTTCAATATGATTGTTAGTCAACTGAGTTCTGTGGATATTAATTTCGATGATAAAATTAAAGCATTGATTTTGATATCATCGCTTCCTGAGTATTAGGAAACTGTTGTTGCTGTGATTGCCAATTCCCGTGGATCTGAGAAGCGGAAGTTTAATGAAATCTGAAATATTGTTCTTAAGGAAAGCAATCACAAACTAGAAATTGGGGTGTCATCGGCTAGTGCTTTCATCATGGATCAAATGGGGAGAGACAAATCGAAGGGTTAGAATACACATGGAAGATCTTAATCGAAGAATCATGGAAAATCTCCACAAAAACCCAACAAGACATGTTGGAATTGTGGAGAGAAAGGACACTTTTGGATAATTGCAAGAAACCCAAGAAAAAGCAAAATCAGAAATTTGGAGATGATAATGATTCTATTAATTTAGAAGAACACATTGGAGATGCTCTAATCCTTAGTATGGAAAACTTGGTTGAATCCTGAATACTGGATTCTGGTGCATCTTTTCATTCATTTCCAAGCAAGGAGTTATTCCAAAATTTCTAATCTGGAAATTTTGGAAAGATGTATCGTGCTGACAACAAGCTGCTGGTTATTTATAGAAAGAGGAATGTCTACATAAAAAATCCAGTAGGAAATCAGTGGACATTGGTGGATGTCAGATATCTTCCTCGTCTCAAGAAGAATCAGATCTCTGTTGGTTAGTTGAATAGCACTGGCTGCGCAACAGAGTTTTGGGAAAGATTCATGGAAGATTGTGAAGGGTTCGATTGTTGGCTGAAAAAGGAGATTGAGAGGGGCAAAAATCTATTGATATGGGTCTTTGTGAGAGCAGTTTTATAGGAAAAAAATGAGTAAGCTTCACGAAGACTGCAAAAGAGCCGAAGAATGTACGGTTGGAAATAATCCATACAGATGTTTGGGGACCATCTCCTGTTTTATCACTTGGTGGATCCAGATTCTATGTAACCTTCATTGATAATTTCAGTAAGAAGTTATGGGTTTATTTCTTGAATTATAAGTCAGTTATGTTTGGTACTTTCAAGAGGTGGAAAGCTGAAGTTGAAAATCAGACAAGTTTGGGAATCAAATTTTTGAGGTCTGACAATGGATGAGAATATGACAAGTGAGAATTTAAACAATTCTGTGCAACAGGGAGAATCAAATTGATGAAAGGATTAAAAGAACATTGAATAAGAGTGAAAGGATCATGAAAATACACTATGGGCTGCCTAAGACGTTTTGGGCAGATATTGTGAGCACAGCTGAATACTTGATCAATAGGGGACCATTAGTTCCTCTGGGGTGGTTCAAGATTTCAGAAGAAGTATAGACAGGAAAAGAACTCAAGTATTCTCCTTTGAGAACTTTTGGTTGCACTGCTTATATTTATGTTGATAAAGAGAAGAGATATAAGCTTGATGCTAAAACTATAAAGTGCTATTTTATAGGTTATGGTTTTGACATGTTTGGGTACATGGTTTTGGATAACAAGAACAAGAAGTTCCTAATACATTGTGATGTGACATTTGATGAAAATGTCTTGTACAAAAGCAAGAGAAAAAGGTTCAAGAGACTACAAAGAAAGTGGGAGTTGAGATTGAGTTGTCGAAGAGTAAACTCAAAAATATTATCGTACAAACTCAACAAACTCTAGAAACTATCATTAAAGAACCAGAGGTGGAGCCGGTGACACCTGAGCAAGTTTTGAGGTGATCATGTAGGATCATTAGAGCACCAGATAGGTGTTCACCATCATTACATTATCTATTACTGATTGATGAAAGGAAACTAGAGTCTGCTACTGAGGCCTTGTATGTGGAGGAACCAATCAAGTGGACGAAATACATAGATGATGAGATGAGCTCACTTGAGAAGCATAATATGTGGATATTGATAGAGTTACCTGAAATGAAGAGATCCTTATTGAACAAGTGGGTGTTCAGAATCAAGGCAGAACATGATGAAAAAATAAGGTTCAAGGCTCGGTTAGTAGTTAAAGGATATTCATAGAGGAAAGGTATTGATTATGGTAAAATATTTTCTCTTTATGTGAAATTAACTACTATCAAAATTTTATTGAGTATTGTTGAATCAGAGAATTTTCATCTTGAGAAAATAGATGTAAAAACTACATTTTTACATGGAGATTTGGATAAGGAAATCTGTATACAGCAACAAGTGGGGTTTGTATTTCCCAGCAAGGAAAACATGGTGTTCAAGATCAACAGGAGCTTGTATGGGCTAAAGCAAGTACCTAGACAGTGATAGAAGAAGTTTGACTCCTTGAGGAGCAAGAGTGGTCTTCGTAGGAGTGAAAAGGATCAGTGTTGCTACTTCAAGAAATACGCTTATTCTTATGTATTCTTAATCTTATATATGGATGATATGTTAATTGCATGATCCAAAATGAAGGAGATAAACTCTCTAAAGGAAAGTCTTTCCTCTTAGTTTAAGATGAAAGATTTAGGTACAACAAAGCAGATTCTTGGGATGAGGATTTCTTGGGATAGATCTGGTAGCACTTTAAATCTATCCCAAAAGTAGTACGTTAAGAAGGTACTGGCTAGATTCTGCGTTAATGATGTTAAACCCAGGACTACTCCATTGTCAAATCACATAAAATTATCAAAGGAGAGGGATAACATGACACTTGTTCCATACGCTTCTGTAGTTGGGATTCTGATGTTTGCTATGGCCTATACTAGACCTGACATGGCACACCCCAGGAAAGAGCATTGGGAAGCAGTGAAGTGGCTTCTAAGATATCTGAGAGGTATATCTAGTACTTCTCTTTGTTTTGGCTTCTAAGACTCGAGAAAGATCACTTTCGGATACTTATGCACCATATGTGATACAACAGTAGGTTGGATGTCCAGGCTTCAGAAGTGCATTGCTCTTTAAGGCTAAGTATATGGCAATAACTAAAGCTGGAAATGAGATGATATGGATGGAAGATTATCTGGAAGAACTAGGCAAGAAGCTGAGTGAGAATATTCTTTACACATATATCCAGAGTGACATACAGCTGGGTAAGAACCTGGTCTATCATTCAAAGATGAAGCACATTAGAACATGGTACCATTTCACTTACAGGGTAGTGGAAGAAGGTGTTATGTGTTTGGTAAAGATAAAGGGTGTTGCAAAGAATCCAGCAGACATGTTGACAAAATGTGTTGATGTTGGTAAACGAAGGTTGTACAAAACTTTAGTTGGACTTCTGTAGTTGTTTCTACAGATGTGGCAGTGCGGTGAACATATTGATGATGGAGGAATATTTTTTTTTAGAATGTAATTCTTGGATGACAGAATCCATCTCCAAATGGGAGAATTTTTTGGTTATGTGATGTACTTTCCTATATTAATGTTCAAATTTTTGGCTGTACCTTTTTATTCTCGTTTCTCTGTGTAATTGTACATACTCTGAATTATCAATATAAATAGCCCATCCACCATGGAGTTTACCAATGGGTGTTGCCACGAAATTCATTCTTACACATCTCTCTCTCCTTAGGAATTCTCTCTCTCTCTCATTTTCTTCATCCTCTCCATCAATCTAGTGTGTGTATGCAAGTCGATCCTAACAGCATGTTGACTTTGTTATGGTTAATTCTTCCTCTAACTAAAATTGTATCATGCTTCCTTCGCCTTTTCTCTTATCATTCAGCTTGGTGGTTTCATCTAATCCTTTATTCAGAAGATCATTCTAACATGAGAGTGTTTTGTGCGTAGCTTCATGCTCAACCACTTGCACACTTAGTCTTACCATTTCTTCTTTACATTTTGCTAGATCTTTCTTTAGCTTTGCCTTCTCATTTTTAAGTTCAACTACATGGACACCCAATTCAACCACTTTCTTCTCACAATTTTCTAAGGCTTCCCTTAGATATTCTTTTCCCTTCTCAAGATCATTCAGTGAATCAATTAGCACCGACACAAGATAGTTTAGTTTACTAAAGGAATAATTCTTTAGATTTTCCTTGATGTCAAGGAGAGTTACTCGGTTGTCTTCATCAATCCTAGTATCTGCCAT
Organism: Capsicum annuum; assembly: GCF_002878395.1. Taxonomy (NCBI): domain Eukaryota; kingdom Viridiplantae; phylum Streptophyta; class Magnoliopsida; order Solanales; family Solanaceae; genus Capsicum; species Capsicum annuum. Next base: position 11,314,541 of record NC_061115.1, read on the forward strand.
CAGAGTAAAAGGTGATTAAAAGACTGATACTTCACCTTGTATTACCACCACAAAAACATCTACTATTTGTTTTGAATTATTTGAATCTCTAGAAAAATCACCCCAACAGGTTGACAACACTTGATTGACAGCCTTGTCTTCTTCATTTTTCATATGAAGCCTTTCATGAGCTTGAATTTCTAGTTTTTCTTTACCAGAAACTTCTCTAACATATTCCCTGTGATCAATCTTATGCATTGGACAATCCTCATTGTAGTGACCAAACATCACATTTGTGACATGTGTCATACCTTCCTCTATATGCTTGCTAGTATCTCCTCTTCTAGAGATAGCCCCTAATTTTCCCAAAGCTTTGAGGACTCTTTTTGTAATATAAGCTACCTTTTCATCTTCATCAAAGGTAGTTTCTTTTGTATCTTTGAGGACAAGGTTTTTTTCAACCTTGGGCTCAACCTTTAACTTCCCAAGCTTCTTCAACATCTCATAGGTTTTGAGAATACCTATGAGCTCGTTCATGGCTATCTTGTTGAGTTCCCTGGATTTGATGATGGCATCAACTTTACTTTCCCACCTTTTTTGTAGAATGCTCAAAAATTTTTTCACCTACTTGATGGTAGGGATAACTTCACCAAGGAAGTAAAGCTCATTGGTAATTGCAGTGAACCTAGTGTGTATCCTATGAATGATGCATAATGGAATTCTCATATTGGTTTGTCAACATATCCACCTTGGACTACTTGACCCAACTAGTTCCCTCATAGGTTGTTTGAAGATAGTCCCAGATCTCTTTGGCAGATTGAAGGGAGAGATCCAATTATATTCATCAGGACCAGTACCATATACTAGTATCTTCATGGCTTTGTAATCCTTTTCTATCTTCTTTTTGTTTTCATTGGTAAGCTCTTTCTTGGTCTTAGGAACTTGTGTAGTTACATTATCAACTTTCACTAATCTTATTGGAATGAAAGGACCATCTTCTATGACATCCCATATCTCACAATCCTTATCCATGATGAAGTAATGCATTCTGATTTCCAAACAGCCATAATATTCACCGTTGAATCTTGGTGGTCTTGTAGTTGATTAACCTTCTTCTAGATTGAGAGGAGCAGTGATTTCTCAAGATACTTCAAAGTTATTAGCCTTATTATGGAAGACCTTCTATGATACCAATTGAAGGGTTGGGGTGCATTGCTGGTCAACTCAGGACCTATTCCCAGATGCACTCAAACAACAAGAACTAGGTGATATACAAAGTAATAAGAGTAGAAATAAAATAAATAGTGGACACAAGATTTTTTATGTGGAAACTCCTTGCTCAAGGGTGACAAACCACGACCTGCCTCCAGGATTTCTATGTTTCACTATATCCAAGCAAACACTTGATACAAACTCTAGCCTTCAGTATTAAACTGTTAATCCTCACTCTCCTAGTAATAACTCTATTATAAGGATAGACATGCAGTAAGTTTATTGCTTCATCCTCCAGCTAACTCTAACTGGGCTCCTCAAGCTAAATCTATCTTGAACAATCACCTAACTCTAGATGATTACAAAAGGAAGTTACACCACAACACCTACTACAATCATAAGCATGCGTAGGCAAAAGTCTAAGAAGAATATTCAAAGACTAAACTACAACTAGGAAATAAATATAAAACTCTATGAACAATTAGTTTCATGTTACAGTGTATTGCCTTTGATTTAAGCTTCCAAAGGATATTTATTTGTAATAATATGGAAACATTGGTTTTATTGTTGAGGAAGACGAGAAATATATATAATGAAACAAGAAAATCTAGGAGTGATTCAATTGGTTTAGGCAAAAGGGTGGCAGCAGCTTTTCCCACTAAGTTTTGCACTTTTTATCAGCTATGTGTTGACTGTGATACTGACAGGTGAGCCCAACTTGTTCCCTAATTCGTAGCAGCTTTGTCATCATAAACTCAAAGAAACAGGTACCAACATACAACTCACATACAACTTGTGAATCATCAAAACTAACAACTTAACAGTGTTGCTTCACATCGTTTCTTGCATTGGGTCACTTCAAAGCAATCACTTCTCTTCACCTTCTTTGCTTCAAAGAAGTGAAGCCTCAGATCACATCACCATCACATTGCTTCTTCACCTGAACACTTCATCTATCACCTTTGAAGTTTCTTGATGATGCATTAAAATAGTACACTAGTAATGATAAAAATGAAGGAAACTTCAACATTCCATATTTTCACTGAGCAAGTCATTTTTATTCATATAGCTAACAATGTCTCTGTCTTTGTTAAATGAGCCTCAATTTTATATGACTCCCTCAACCATACCTGACCATTCCTCAACATGCTATAAACGCTTATTAATTTTAGTTACCAACTCAATCCATCAAAACTAGAACTCAACCTATCAAAAGTCCTTATATTGTTCAATGAAATCCTTCCAATTATGTTAAATGATGAATATAGAAATGTTTTATTGATCTCGCTCATGCATATTAATTTTGTACAACCCTTTCTTAACCATGTTATGGGTGAACCATGATTTGATGTGAATTCACTCATGAGCCCATTTTGAGTGAAGGGAGAAAATCCTCTCAAATTATATCCCCATAAGAAGAATGAATTCTGAGAATTATTAACATCTCCAATTATATCAAAATCTAGTAAATCTCAGCATGCTACAACATACCTTCTGCACTTTAGAAGAAATTCTCTAGTATAAAGCATTAAGCATTGGTAAATACTTCTCCCTCATTGACTTGATCTCCCTCAGCACGCTACAACAAACCTTCAAATCAATAATTGAAGACTTTAGGTCAAGGGAGAAAGAGTTGATCATCATGGACATGGATACCGGTTTTCAGGGTGGAGAAAGTAATTTCAAAAACATGTAACTTTCTTTCCCTATATACAAATACTTGTTATTTTTCTTTTTACTTTACAGTGTGACAGATAAAAAAAATAAAATAAATGTTTGTAGCTAGGATCGTAAATGATGAATCCTCGAAAGGTGGCCAAGTGGATTGAGCAAGGAATTTCACAAATGTTGGGCATCGGGTTTTAAAAAAAACCCCAGCATGTTTTTTCTATCTAGCTCATTGTATGGAAATTTTCTTGTGGGGTTTATCTCTCCAGAGTGTTTTGCGGGTAGTTACACTGTAGCAGGATTTATGGGTAGCGATTGTGGGTCTCTCATTTGGTCTTAATCTGTGCCCTCCACACTCTCCTATCTAAGGTCTTGTCAACATTACCATACAGGAAATATTCAACAAATAAAAGCACCATTGAAAACAATACCTTTTGGTAAGTCTCTTCCTGCCAATCATCTTTATCAGTATTTCCCATGTGAGATGTAAAATCTAAATGTTCTACAAATAAAACAAATATTAAAGAAGTAGATAGCTTATAGCATTAATGTTTTAGGTAAATTTTGGGAAGGCATAATACATAAAGTTTGAAGGTCATAGATGTTATCTGATGCCAATTAAAGGACATGTTTATGTATTATACCTTCCCAAAATTTACCTGAAACTTAAATGTTGTAAGATATCTACTTCTTTAATATTTGTTTTATTTGTAGGACATTTAGATTCTACGTCTCAGATGGGAAATGCAGATGGAGCTGATTGGCAGAAAGAGACTTACCAAAAGGTAGTGTTTGAAATGGTGTTTTTATTTGCTCAATATTTCCTGTTTGGTAATGTAGGCATGACCTTAGATAGGAGAGTGTGGAGAATGCAGATTAAGGCCATTCGACCCACAAATCCCGCTCCAGTGTAACAGCCCACAAACCACTCAGGAGAGATCAACCCCACAAGACAAGCTCCATCCAAAGAGCTCTATTGAAAAAACATGCAGGGGTCTTGTTTAAAACACGATAACCAACATTTGTGAAATGCACTGCTCAACCAACTCGACCACAATTACAAGGCTTCATCATTTATGACCCTAGCAACCAACTTTTTCTTTTGATTGATCAAAAAGAGCGAAACTAACTGTAAAGACAAAAGATAAAAAAAAGTATTCGTATATAGGGAAAGAAAGTTACATTTTGTTGGAATTACTTTCACCACGATGAATAACAGTATCCATGTTCATGATGATAAACCCTTTCTCCCTTGGACTGAATTCTTCGAAAATTGATTTGAATAAAATTTTTAGTTGTATTTGGGAAATGCATGTATAGACTTTAGCTATTACTGCATCAACACAATCTATGTTTGAGTATTATCACCTTCTAAATTATTTTAGAATGTAATAGATGCACACGCTCTTAATGCATGAGGTAGCATTTAGAGTGTGCTTACTCTCTTGAAAGTAAATGGGAGGTAAAAAAATATGGGGAAAAATATCTTACCTTTATTTGATGCATAATTTTGTAATTGTATATTTATAATAATTTATAATAGAATCCAATAAATTTAGAAGGAAAAAGGGCAAATTAAATGTCCCTCAACTTTCTGCTTTACAACAAATATACTTTTTGTTTAAAAAAGTGGGGCAAATATAGGTACTTTTCAATAAAAAAAATAATTATCATGTCTTTTTAAAAATAAAAGAAGGCATGTAAATTTACGTTTAAGTAATTTGTCTTTTTGTATTTCTTTGGACATTCAACCTTAGCACCTAAGAATGCATTTATTATATTTTACGATAATTTAGATTGGTAAAAAGACCAATAAACCTGGAGCGTATTACTGAGATTATGGTCATAGTTAAACGATGCTCATTTCTCAAGTACAATTGAGAATTTTATTCTAACCAATCTTTGAGGGATCTAGGCAAAGGGGGAAAGAGTTGATTAGAATTGATATGGATATGGATACTCACAGTGGTGAACGTAAGACCCCTGTCGTGGCTACTACTGGAGCAACTGTCGAAGAAGCCGCGGGAGAATTGTGAACAACACGTAACTTCCTTTTTCTGTAGCAACTTGTACTTGTTTTTTCTCTTTTCGCTCTTTTTGCACTGATAGAAAAATTAAAGTCATTTTCTAGGATGAAGCCTCAAAAGGGTGACCGAGTTGATTGGGCAGGAAATTTCTTGTAATGCCCCAAGCCTGATGCCCTGAACACTACACGGTGCTGATGACCCCGAAGCATCACAAGCTAACCCATGACTGATATTTGTACACTACATAATACATGTATATGAATGCGGACATAAAGGCTGATAGGCCATAAGGTTCACACTGAATCATAAATAAAATAATAATGTCTTAATAGTGTAGTGTATCAATACCAAAACAAAACTGAAAACAACTGAAGTCTGAATCAAATTTGAAAGCCTCTAAGTACTGTATGAATATGGAGTTGAAGGAACATGTCTCCAATTAACTCCGTCTACCAAAAATGACCTGAAGTAAATAATAACATAAAGTAATGATCATGTCCGCGAAGGATAAGGACTCACTACTAACTCTGACTGCGGAAACTAGGATGCTACTTATGCTCTGGAGCTTTTTCTTCTGAACCTATGGTATAAGACACCGTAACGCAAATGGGTCAGTACTTTGAATGTACTGTTATGCATATGAGGTAGGCAGAATGCATGGGGTTCATATGCATGAACAATACTAAATGGCTGACTAACATAAACGTGAGAATGCATGCATAAATACATAATACTGTAAATGATAGCGGGAAAAAATGATTATTGAGTCTGAGTACTGATAACATGAGTTTACTGATATGTATGATAACATGGGTAACTGTATCTACGATGATTGTATCTGACAATCCTGAGACTGATTCTGAAACTGTGGAAAATAGTCATCTAACCGACATGCCCCAATTAAGCGAATAATGCTGAATTAGAGTCCAATCTATAACCCTAATTGGAAGGGTGTCAATACCGCATCACTGTTAAGGACATTATAAGAACCCAATACTGTCAGGTACTCAAAATGAGACTGGTAGAAACCCTAAACTTATAGGTTAAGCCACCTCATCGACCGTAAACTGACAGGTTAGATGTCCTAACCTATGTTGGCTACATAGTTCTGGAACACAAGGTTTTCTTCTAAGAATCACTCCCTAAACTAGCAGGTGAGTTCCAATCCTTAGGTTCGCTCGGTGCTAATTCCTACTACCATCTCAATAGACACTGAACATGACAAAATTGTACTGAATTGAACTGAATTAACTGAGTTCAGCTGATTGACAGAATAGTACGTGAGATTACTGAATTACTTAGCTTTCCTGAGACATTTGACTGACTGAGTTCTATGGATCATGGCATGACTAAGGATACCGTGGAAAAATGATGCTGGCTATAGGAACACAACTATATTTTTTGGGTACAATTACCCACAGGACTCGATAGGGAGAAACTGACATAACATGACACTTCTTGAGTATATGATCAATATCAACAATCCATAACATCATAAGTTGAGGATTTCATGAAACACATGGTTTTCATAGTTCTTGTAAACGAATAGAAAGACATATAACCATGCTATAATTACATACTCTAATATCATGGATATTCCAACAACATTAACACTGCTCCACACTAGCATTGGAATCATTTAACCATAAGAGGATATCGTACATTTATCATCTTGGTTACATTCAAGCTAAATTGCATGGTTTCTAGTGCTTCAAGCATTTTTTTATCGAACACTTTGCATGCACACTTTATGGAATAGGTATATTCATTAACTTAACTATTCAAACCACTCGTAATTCATATATTTCAAATAACATGCCATCCTAGTTTCATGGACACACATAAAGATTCCCTCTTGGAATCGTTCAACACATTCACATGATCAACAATCAAGTCATAACATCAGAATCATGATATATAGTTTAAAATAGGGTTCTTGAGCTTCATGGGTGAAAGGAGTCCATGAATCAACACAACACATACCTTAGTTCGTTAATCTGCATAGATGGAAGGATAAAATTTCTCGAACTTGAATCTTTTATATAAACCCTAGGTTGTGTTATTGATAGAATTGAGAAAAAATAATTATTTTTGGTGTAAAAGAGGGCTTAATCCCATGTTTTAGGCTTATATAGGGGGTAAGAAATTGACCCATTTACCCTTCAAAATACGGAGCTGAAATGCTAGAAATTTGGGTGCCCTTGCGATGCGACCCCAATCAACTTGATTGGGCCTTGTGATGCGACCCCTAGTCAATTTGACTGGGCCTCACAAAGAGGGGCTATCACGATAGTTAACTAGTTCAAAAATTCAAACACGGCCGGAATTAGTTCACAAAATTCCGAAAATCACCCCAAGTGTACTATTGACCTGCCCCATCACAACGCAACTTGAAAATTACAAAGCAGAGATCGGGAAGGTCATTAAATAAATCCCCGAAGTTCAAAGGTATGAAATGGAACTAAGAGTTGAATACTTCGCTAAGAATTATTCTAAGCGTTGGATCATTTAAGAGCCTGAAGATCTGAATTTAGATGCATGATTTTGCGGGGTCTTACAATATCTCCCCCTTGGGAACATTCATACTATAATGAGACTGACTGAGAGAGGATAAAATCTTAACTGAACACATGAATAACTGGAACATGATTTCATGACTGAAACAACTGATAAACTGAATATATATATTATATTGAACATGCATATCTGATACATATATAACTGATTCATGAATGCATAACTGAGTGTTCTGATGAACTAAGTTTTCCTCACAATGAGTTTGCATATCTGATGCATGATTATTAGACTAAACTGATACATAAACGCATGACTGAATATGCAATGGTATTTAATACCATGTTTATGATGAACACTGAACATGAAACTGAATGATCTTAAGGAAGACTGTTAGCTTGAGTGAGGTCTGAGTTAGCGGAGAAGAGGTGAGGATACATGGTGCGCATCTCTGCTTCTTTCTCCCAAGTATCTCCCTTAATGGACTGATTCTGCTAGAGAAATTTGACTAGAGGGACTTCTTTGTTCCTCAATCTACGAGTTTGATAGTCTACGATTTGGACTTGGATCTTTTCATAAGAGAGGCTGTTCTGAAAATCAACGCTCTAAATAGGGACTACGATTACTGGGTCCTCTATGCACTTCCTAAGCAGAAAGACATGGAAGACTAGATGGACTGAATTTATATCTGAAGGCAAATCGAGATCATAGTCTACCTTGCTGAATTGATTGAGAATCTTGAAGGGACCGATATATCGGGGACTTATCTTTCCCTTCTTGTTGAATCGCTTCACTCCCTTTATGGGAGAGATATTTAGATAGACATAGTCACTAATCTTGAACTCGAGATCTTTTCTACGTATATCTACATAAGACTTTTGTCGGCTCTGAGCAGCCCAGAGTCTTTCTCTGACCAACTGGACCTTTTCTAAGGCATCGAACACTAAGTCAGGCCCTATGACTAAGGCCTCACTGATTTTGAACCAACCGACTAGAGATCTGCATCTCCTACCATAGAAAGCTTTAAATGGAGCCATCTGAATATTTGAATGATAGCTATTGTTGTATGCAAATACTATCAAAGGAAAGTCGTTATCCCAACTTCCCTTGAATTCAATTGCACACTCCTTTAGCATATCTTCTAGAGTATGAATTGTCCTTTCCTCTGGACCGTCTATCTGAGGATGGAAGGCTATACTAAGATGGGCTTAGTTACTAAGACCGTTTTGGAATGCTTTACAAAACTGAGAGGTGAACTGGGTACCGTTGTCTGAGATAATTGACAATAGAACACCATGCTATCTGACCAACTCTTTATTGTATAGTTTGGCGTAATCCTCGATTGAATAAGAGGTATGAACTAGAAAGAAATGAGCTAATTTGTTCATTCTATCTACAATGACCCAAACAAAAACATATTGATGACTAGTTCAAGGAAAACCCGTCACGAAATCCATATTCACCATTTCCCACTTCTAAGTAGGAATACTGAACTCCTGCATGGACCCACTTGGCTTTTGATGCTCTATCTTAACCTGTTGACATGTAGATCACTTATCCACAACTTATGTGGTATCTCTCCTTATCCCACTCCACCAATAGATCACCCACAAGTCGCGGTACATCTTAGTGGCCCCTGGATGAATAGAGTAGCGCACACCAAGCAATTCTGCAAGAATTTGCTGCCTCATCTACACCTGGAACACAGAGACGATCCTGACAACACAGAACACCATCTCTCCCTTGGGAGAAAACCTTTACTTTTTGACCTCCGACTGACTCTTTAAACTTGACAATGATGGGATCTCTATCTTGCTTTACATTCACCTCGAAAACTAGAGATGATTCTGAACCCATATATCACTCTCTTCTGTATCGATTAAGAGAACGCCTAGTTTGGCAAGTTGATGCACATCCTGAGCTAACTTCTTCTTATTGTCCTCAACATGAGAAACACTATGAATAGAGAGTTTACTGAGAATGTCGGCCACAACGTTGGCCTTGCTCGGATGGTAAAAGAGACGCATGTCATAATCTTTCAAGAGCTCTAACTACCTTCTCTAACGAAGATTGATATCTTTCTAAGAAAAGACATACTAAAGACTCTTATGATCTGTGAACACATCTACATGAACCCTATATAGATAATGCTTCAAATCTTTAAGGCAAAAAAATGGCTTCTAACTCAAGATCATGAGTGGGATAATTCTTATCATGGTGTTTAAGCTGTTTGGAGGTGTAGGATATGACCTTACCATGCTGCATGAGGACACAACCCTAATCTACTCTTTATGCATCACAATACACTACATTTCATGCCCCTAGCCGAGGCCCTAAATGTGGCACGCACCCGTTACTATTGCTAGTACGAGCGAATGTTTTGGTGTATCACATGAGCACACAGATAACTTAATGAATAAAGAAGAAGCAAAATAGAATAAGATTTCTTAAAGGATAAAGTCTTTCATCAATGTTCATTGATATCACTTAACGTATGAAGATACAATAGTCATAACAAATAATACTAAAAATTACAAGATCTGTCTGGAAACAAAATTAGTCTGTGAAGCCTCTAATAAGTACCAATACTAAAAGAAAAAAAAAATATAATGAAGTCATCATATCTCATCCAACCTTCTAATAGGAAAGAGGCTCACCAATAGAAGAAGATAGAGATCCTAATGAGGCTCCTGACCCAACACATGAGAGCCAGAATCTACATCATGAAATAATGTAGCGGCAAAGGCGGTCAATATGTGGAACGTATTGGTATGCAAAACTATTTCAGGAGGGTAGTACATCAAAAGATTAGAAATGATAATAAAAATTCAAACGTAAAAGATGACAACTAGAAAGGAACAAGAATATAAACAAAATTTATAATTGACCAAATAAGGTAGATTTAATTGCTTTGATTATTTGTGGGAGAAAGTAGTGAACCATCTTAAACAACTATGTGAGCACATGGAGTCTGATCTTGGCCCGATCAGCTAAGCCGTCCTATACCTTGTCGTGCATAGGACGTGACATGACATAATTTTCTAGCAAGTATCCACAATTAGCTCCTTTCCTGGACACATAAAAGAAGAGTCATCCACTTGCGAAATGATCTCTATCCTATGTCGGCATACATAGTTTCAGGCATTTGTCATTTAGACCTATGCCTTCACGGTCAGCTAACCAACTCCCTTATGATCATAATGTTATCTTACCGATTCATGTTCATAGATTAGCCATATTACACTAATATTCATGGTTTATCCACTTTAGGGATCATGTCTGAAAATTAACCAACTTAGGTTCATATTTGAGATTAAGCCACCTTAAACTCAAAATCAAGTATTATCATCGTTAGGACTCATGGGAGGTAGAATCATAATTCATTAATTCAAATTAATTCATCAGTGAAGGATTTTTGTAACTTTATCAGGAGTGAGCCTTTGGAATGTACATGTTGTTTTTACCATAGTTTTTGAGTTTGGAGATCATATCTTAAGGTAATAAAGACATTCTTGAATTAATTCGGAGAGCTAGAAGTCATACAGATTGTGTCATTTTGTGTCGTGGTTCATAAGTGAGGTATTTTATGATATTATGGAGATCATGGAAAATTCAAGTCATTATAGCATTGTCATCTTCGCTGATTTGTGACCAACGTGCTAGCTTTACTAGGCTCATGTCAATATTTTATCCATTTTGTGGAATCACATTGGAATTAAGCAACTTTGGTTTCATACATCATGAACTAACACTCAGTATTGTTTTGGTGAGTCATTGAAAGTAACGTGTTGCAACATCATTATTACAATATTCCAAGTTATAACTTCCATAAAACTTAATGGAACTATAGAGGAAATTGAGGGAATTTGGTTGAGCTTCATGGATCACGGTTCATATGAAACCAATAGAAGTTTCCAGTATGATGTCTTCTTAGAAACAGAATTAAAAAATCACAGTATTTAGTTAAAAGTAAAGCAACAGGATACCCAAATGGAGAATAGATGTTAATTTGGAGTGCGTTGCATGTGTCATACCCATCCAGAATCCAGATACCCTATATTTATGGTTGTAACATTGTAAGAACAGTGAATGACAGTTTACTTCTATGGAAAATTGAACAAAATATCAACAACTACTACCTGGAAACAAACATGTGAAATGGACAGTCCAAAATGCCAAAGGCAGAACACAACGAGCCAGAATATTTAGAACAGTTTATGCAGAGTATGTGAATGCCCTATGGATCGAAAGAAATCATATGTTCTTCGAAAGGATAGCTAGAGACTGGGAAGTTTTAATTAGCCAAAGAAAATGCTTATATGTGCTGTGTGAGATCATATTATAGGGTGCAAAACTAGTTACAGTGTGCTATGCTAGGCTAGATTATGAGGAATGATTCAAAGGCTAGTAGTATGGTTTAGGTTTGCTTGATTCTGTTTCGAGATAGCCAGGAGTGTTCATTGGCTATGGATTTGTTACTCTTGCAACAACTTACAGAATAAATATAATTCACATAATATAGAGTATCCGTAGAAAAGATTAATGGACTAAAACGTTTTTTTTTTTTTAAAATAACTTTCCAGGTAACTTGAGACAGGGAACTTGATTAATGGACAAAGATTTTTAAAACTCCTTCCACTATTATTATTTTGAAAGTAATCATAATTTGAGGCGAAACAAAACCAGGAGAAAACATAAAAGAAATAATCTTACATACGTCAAAACAATACAGAAGTTAGTTACCGAAAGGGACGAAACTAAGATTGATTCATGAGCCAATCTCTTAGATTTCTTTTTTTTATGATTGAATTTGAGAGAAAAGCCGGATTTCTGGATGATGAAATGGTTTGTATATCTGTTGGAGAAATTGCAGTTTTTTTTATTAGGTATAATTGAGGAAGGCAGAGAGATTGTAATTGATGGAGTTTTTAATGTGAGTAAGTGAGGCAAACAGAGACATTGTAACTGATGGAAAAATAAAGAACTTCTATCTGCTGAAATAATGTCTGCCAGAGGAAAAACAAGCGTTTGAATACTGTTGAATAAAAAGGAATTTAATCACTTGGGGTTAAAGTAAAAAGGAAATGACGAATTTTCCCTCGAAGGTACCCCACAAGTTACTAAGTGTGAGATGTTACAATATCTCTCCCTTGGAATTATTCGTTCTCAAATAAAGGTTATTGATATATGAAAAAAAAAACTCTGCGCAAAAACTAGGGAATGAGACTTAACGTAGACATGACATAGGACATGTGTTTGAAGGGACATGAACATAACAACTTAAGGCTTGAATTCATTGAAATCATAGGAATGATCCATAGGGGTATTTTAGTTATCTGATTTGGGTTCACAGAGCATGAAGGACATAATGAAGACTTGGACATAAGTTCCCTTCGATAAGAAGTTGTATGACATGAAACAGTGTACATTACACATAGGAATAGGAGCATTTTCACCTCTAATATATATATCCTAAGATCTTAGCAACACCTTTCGAAGTTACCCCTTTTTCCTCTGAATACCACACTTCATTATTTCCAACTCACATGGACATGTACATATACTAAAGTCTGATTCTAATTACACATTCTTAACATATTCAAGCCTAACTCAGAGGTACAAGATGCCACACCTAAAACAATCATGCTAGTCTAAATTTTAAAATCCTATAATCTATTTCCCCTTTTAGTAACATTCATCTTTATTGTTGACTTGATCTTAGGTTTGTTCTAAAACTCAAGAAGCTCTTGCTTGCATCTACAGTTATCTCTAAGAAAACTACTTTTTCTCATTGCAAAAACTACCATCCTCGTGCTCTGATTAAGAACTCACAAATTTCATCATGCATTTACCCATATAGGTATCAATTTGATATCCAAGTCTATCAGCATAACAACTTCATGGTATCTTTAAAGTTAACACTATATAAAAAGAAATATCTTCCTTGTCTTCCCTAGAGCCCCTTGACCCACTATTTCATGAATTCCTACTGGGAGGCAAACCATATGACCTCATCTTACTATTACAAATATCTAATCGTCATCTCGCACTTCATCCATACTTATGATCTTAGATGGAACCAATACACCGCAATCATCAAAACAAGAAACATCTGCTTTCTCCTATCCAACCATTACTCACGCATTGATATCATACCACTGCCATGACATAAGGAATACCACTGAAGGTCTAGAATAAGAGCACCAGGAATAGAAGGGATACTACTTATGTCTAATAGGAACAACTACTTCATGTACCAAAACTCATAAGGTGTGAATAAACAGTCATTCGGGGCATGGGGATAACATAGCACAAGCTAAGAACATATCATAAAGTTTGGTTTCTTAGAACTGAACCTATCGTAAGCATTTGTTTTTGTCTCACGAACAACGTAGTGTAGAACATGGACTTCTAGAACCTTAGAGTAATATTAGGATCGTGGTGTGAAGTTATTGTTTCCTATTCTAAGGTTAGAACATGGACATGACTTTGCACATAAAATTTGGATCTTAGACATAGGCATGATATGAATGCATAACTCATGGGTAGAGTGTCATCTTGGCTGAAGTCATGAAATACGCTAGAATAAGATTGAATGGTAGTGAAACTCGTCATCTCTCTTTTCTGAAAACCCTTACTATCTGCATCTCAAGACCCATTTTATTTTCTTTACCCCATCTTCCCCTTAGGTCAAAGTCGATATTTAAAGTATGCAGACCTATTCTCAAATCTAAGCTATTATCACCTTACTCCCCTGAATACTATATATTTAGGTATGCAACTTTTGCTAGGACTTCATCCTAAGATACTTATCTTAACATTCTCTAAACTTTTTAGTCATCATTTTATAATTTATACTCTCATTGGTATATATAACCACTTCTTCTATACCTGATCTTCCCTTCTTAATCTACTAACATCACACCCCTAAATTCTTATCCATCCACTCCAATGGAAATTAAAATTGAACGAAAAGGCTTAACATCATCCATTTATAATACTCTCAATTCAGCTCTCAAGAGCCCCCCATACTACATAACTAGGCTTCTCCACACTTAAAGACTCAAAGGTACTAACTAGGATCGTATAGCAATAAATAACTTAGAATCTTATATAATAACATACTACCTCGGGTGCACCTTTATTTTCATATAACTTAAGTCCCTTCTTTATCTATGGACTTAGCTACAAATCACTGTTTCACTTCTATTCCATATATGTATTATTTTATTGCAGATTCACAATATTCCTAAATTATCAAACTTAAGCTCTTCAACACAAAAAAATCAAGCCTACTAGATCTATTTTCCAAAACTAGTGCTATCACCCTGATACCGCCATTCATTCATCATTGTGGTTGTCTAAAGCTCAAGCTTAGTGTCTACTAAACATGGATGGCAACACTATCTGATAATACTAATTCGAACTGTACCTTATAAAAAAAATCAAGAACAACTAGTCTATTCAGGTATCATGACAACATAGCCAATCTAAATCACACCATTTATCTCATAGCCTACAAACACATTCTCCTTCACAACATTACTATCATTCCTTACAAACATAAACTTAAGAAATAATAAACTTCTTTCATAAACAAAGTATACTCCAAGTTGTCTTAACCAACCATTCTTCGTCTATTAACTATCATAAAATTTTACAAGTCTTGATACACCCTATCCAACACCAAAGGACATTCCATCCCATTTCTCACTTAATAAATACAACTCTTGCTACATACTCCAATCAATCGCTATCCTCACTTTCATATTCTACACCAATGACTTCATATTTTCAAACTTGAGATTATACTACTACTTATGGCATACCACAAAACATCCCAAATAGCAATATCTCCCGGGTGACAACACTATCCAAGAGTCTAGATACACTCTTCCCCCCGTTAAGGGAGTCATCTGGAATAAGTCTTTCCGGAAGGCCTGGGAGAACAATCTTACTATAGCTCAAAAACACGATTTATAAGAACAAGGTTGTGAGTATTTTTTTTTTTGAATCTATAGACTTGAATAGGTTAATGGGCTACTAAAAAACCCTTGTGCGGTCAGTTGATAAGGATATGAGTTTCATAAGTCCTACTACCTTAAAGATGAGGAGAACATAGCAAAATGTGAGAAATGCACAAATTTGAGTAAGTTTTTTTTTTGGCACCATTTTATCGCACGGTCTAGAATATTAAAGAATGGAAAAGTTCTCCTAAATGTCCAGTAGCCTCCTCATTATAAGTGTGGCATGCTACACACTCATAAAAAGGGCTCTACTAGACACGGCTTCATAGATACCCTAGGACACTTGAACTCTGTTCTTTGAAACCAAGTTTGTGACGCCCCGAGCCAAGGCCCTAGACATGGCATGCACCTAATACTATTGCTAGTGCAAGCGAACGTTTTGGCGTATCACATGAGCATACAGATAACATAATGAATAAAGAAGAAACAGAATAGAATAAGATTTCTTAAAGGATAAAGTCTTTCATCAATGTTCATTAATATCACTTAACGTCTGAAGATACAATAGTCATGACAAATAATACTAAAAATTACAAGATCTATTTGGCAACTAAATCGGTCTATGAAGCCTCTAATAAGTTCCAATACTAAAACAAAAGAAAATATAATGAAGTCATCATATCTCGTCCAACCTCCTGATAGGAAATAGGCTCACCAATAGCAGAAGATAGAGATCCTAATGAGGCACCTGACCGCAAACATGAGAGCCAGAACCTACATCATGAAATGATGTACCACAAAAGGTGGTCAATACGTGGAACATATTGGTATGTAAAACCATTTCAGGAGGGTAGTACATCAAGAGATTAGAAATGAAAATAAAATTCAAACGTAAAAGAGGACAACTGGAAAGGGACAAAAATTTAAACGAAATTTATAATTGACCAAATATGGTAGATTTAATTGCTATGATTATTTGTGGGAGAAAGTAGTGAACCATCATAAACCACCATGTGAGTGCATGGAGTCTGATCTCGGCCCGATCAACTAAGCCATCCTATACCTTGCTGGGTATACGACCTGACATGACATAATTTCCTAGCAAGTATCCATAGTAGAGTCATCCGCTTGAGAAATAATCTCTATCCTATGTCGGCAAACATAGTTACAGGCATTTGTCATTTAGACCTATGCCTTCATGGTTAGCTAACCAACTTTCTTATGCTCATAATGTTATCTTACCGATTCATGTCCATAGATTAGCCATATTAGGCTCATATTCATTGTTTAGCCATTTTAGGGCTCTGAGAATTAACCAACTTAGGTTCATATTTGAGATTAAGCCACCGTAAACACATAATCAATTATTATCATCATTAGGACTCATGGAAAGTAGAATCATAATTCATTAAGTCAAATTAATTCATCAGTGAAGGATTTTCATAACTTTATCAGGAGTGAGCCTTTGGAATGTACATGTTGCTTTTAGCATAGCTTATGAGTTTGGAGATCATATCTTAAGGTAATAAAGACATTCATAAATTAATTTGTAGAGCTAGAAGTCATATGGATTGTGTCATTTTGTGTCGTGGTTCATAAGAGAGGTATTTTATGATATTATGGAGATCATGGAAAATTAAAGTCATTATAGCATTGTCATATTCGCTGATTTGTGACCAACATGCTAGCTTTACTAGGCTCATGTTAATATTTTAGCCTTTTTGTGGGATCATATTGGAATTCAGCAACATTGGTTTTATACATCATGAACTAACACTCAGTATTGTTTTGGTGAGTCATTGAAAGCAACGTGTTGGAACATCATTATTACAATATTCCAAGTTATAACTTCCATAATGCTTAATGGAACTATAGAGGAAATTGAGGGAATTTGGTTGAGC
Source organism: Capsicum annuum (assembly GCF_002878395.1). Lineage (NCBI taxonomy): Eukaryota > Viridiplantae > Streptophyta > Magnoliopsida > Solanales > Solanaceae > Capsicum > Capsicum annuum. The sequence continues at coordinate 11,331,809 of NC_061115.1, forward strand.
TTCGTGGATCACGGTTCATATGAAAACAATAAGAGTTTCCAGTATGATGTCTTCTTAGAAACAGAATTAAAAATTCACAGTATTTAGTTAAAAAAAAAAAGCAATAGGCTAGCCAAATGGGGAACAAATGTTAATTTGGAGTGTGTTTCATGTCTCATGGCCATCCAGAATGGAGATACCATCTATTTATGGTTGTAACTTTGCAAGAACAGTGAATGATAGTTTACTTCTACGAAAACTTAAACAAAATATCTACAACTACTACCTGGAAACATACATGTGAAATGGACAGTCCCAAATGCCAAAGGCAGAACACAACAAGACAGAATATTTAGAATAGTTTATGTAGAATATATGGATGTTATATGGATCGAAAGAAATCATATGTTCTTCGAAAGGATAGCTAGAGACTGGGAAGTTTTAATTAGCCAATGAAAATGCCTATATGTGCTGTGTGAGATCAAATTATAGGGTGAAAAACTAGTTACAGTGTGCTATGCTAGACTAGATTATGAGGATTGATTCAAAGGCTAGTAGTATGGTTTAGGTTTGCTTGATTCTGTTTCGAGATAGCCAGGAGTGTTCATTGGCTATGGACTTGTAACTTTTGCAGTAAGTTGTACAATAAATATAATTGACATAATATCGAGTATCCATAGAAAAGATTAATGGACCAAGATGTTTTTTTTTTAAAAAAAATAACTTTCTAGGTAACTTGAGACAGGGGACTCGATTAATGGACAAATATTTTGAAAACTCCTTCCACCATCAATATTTTTAAAGTAATCATAATTTCAGGAGAAACAAAACCAAGAGAAAACATAAAAGAAATAATCTTACATACCTCAAAACGTTAGAGAAGTTAGTTACCGGAAGGGATGAAACTAAGATTGATTCTTGATCCAATTCTCTCGGATTTCTTTTTTTTTTCCTTATGATTGAATTAGAGAGGAAAGCTGGATTTCTGGATGATGAAATAGTTTGTATAACTGTTGGAGAAATTGCAATTTTTTTTATTGGGTGTAATTGAGGAAGGCAGAGAGATTGTAATTGATGGAGTTTTTAATGTGAGTAAGTGAGGAAAATAGGGAGATTGTAACTGATTGAAAAATAAAGAACTATCTGCTAAAACAATGTCTGCTAGATTAAAAGCAAGCGTTCAACTATTGATAAATAAAAAGAAATTTACTCACTTCGGGTAAAGGTAAAAAGGAAAGAATGAATTTTCCCTCGAAGGTACTTCACAAGTTACTGAGTGTGAGATGTTACACAACGAATCCCTATGGACCATCTGGAAGAGCTAAGACTAGAGTTGAGATGCTTCCAGTCTCCAACTCCTAAAAACTCTTCTCACAAGGATCTGACCACTGAAACTTGACTTTTTTCTGAGTCAATCAGGATATAAGGGAAGAAATAGAAGAAAATTCCTCAACAAACCGTCTGTAATAATCAGCCAAACCCAAGAAACTCCAGATGTCTGATGGAGAGACAATTCTGGGCTAGTTTCATACTACTTCAGTCTTTTGAGAGTCTACTATAATGCCATCAAAGGAGATAATATAACCAAGGAATGCTACTAATCTCAGCCAAAACTCGCACTTACTAAATTTGGAAAACAACTGATGTTCTTTGAGAGTTTGAAGTACTATTTTGAGATGTTCTACATGATCACTCTCATTGCGGGAATAGACCAGAATATCATCTATGAAGACTATGATGAGCATGTCTAAGCATTGCTTGAACACATGGTTCATCAAGTCCATAAAAGTTGTCGGGGCATTGGTAAGACCAAAGGACATGACTAGGAATTGAATTGACCATACTGAGTCTGGAAAGCTGTCTTCAAAATATCACATTCTCTTACCATGAGCTGATGATAGCTTGATCTGAGGTCTATCTTTGAGAAGTAACTGGCACCCTAAAGTTGGTCAAACAAGTCATCAATTCTGAGAAGTGGATACTTGTTCTTAACCATGACTTTATTGAGTTGATGGTAATCAATACACATTTTGAGAGAACCATTTTTCTTTTGCGCAAATAAGACTGTTGCACCCGACGGGGAAATATTGGGTCTTATTAATCCTTATCTAAGAGATCTCTCAATTGTTCTTTCAATTCCTTGATCTCTACTGGCACCATTATGTATGGTGAATAGAGTTAGGCCAAGTGTCTGGAAAAATGTCAATGCCGAAGTCTATTCCCTTTTGGGAGGAATCCCTAGAAGATCTTCAGAAAAGACAACTGAGTATTTATTCACAGCTGGACTGATTCAAGACTAGGAGTTTCAGAATGAGAGTCCTTAACATGAACAGGATGATAGACACACCCCTTAGATATCATTTTCCTTGCCCATAGATAGAAAACAAGCTGATATCTGAAAGCTGAAATACTACCCCTCCACTCTAAGGTGGCTTCGTTCAAAAACTGAAACTAGACTATTCTATATCTGCAGTCGACTGTGGCATAGCAAGAATTAATCCAATCTATGCTAAGAATGACATCAAAATCACTTATCTCTAATTTGAGTAAATCTTCTTAAGTGACTTTCTAGAATATCATAACCGGACAGTTCCTGTATACCCGTCGGGCTATGATAGTTTTACCCACTAGGGTAGAGACTTAAAAGGGCTTTTCTAGAGATTCAAAATAGACTCTAAAATTGCCTGCTATGTAAGGAGTAACAAAAAACAAGGAAGCACCTAGATCTAGCAAAGCATAAACATGTACATAAAAGATCTGTATTGTTCTAGTAACTACATCAGGAGAATTTTCCTGATCTTGCCAGGACTGGAGAACATAAAGTCTATTTCGGCCACTACCCACTAATAGAACTGGAGGTGGCAATCGGCTGAACTGGGCAACCAGACTGAGCTACGGGACGGTCCTACTGACCCTTGAAACCTATCTGAAGGTAATTTCTAATTCTGTGGCTTCGCTTGCCCCAACCGAAATGGACATCAGTACCCTATCTTCAAACTCCAAGATGGTGATTACCACAAGTTTGACAAAAAAGATATAAGTAGACACTGATGGCAGTGCCCTGACACTTAGATTCTAGCACTCTATCTCTGAGCTTAGGAGCTAGAGCACTGGCTAAAGAAGAAGATGGAACTAATGACTTAGGATAAACCTGGGAATGGTTTCCTCCTTCTGATTTGGGTTGAGCAAAGTTAAAACTTCCTGAACTTGCTCTTTTATTCTGCCTCTCCCTCACTTTAATCTTCTGCTCATCTATCTGATGGGCATGGGTCATAAGCTTGGCTAAAGTCATGTCACTGTTCTGCATCGCAGACCTGCACTTATTTACTACACTATCATTCACCCCTGACACAAACTTACTTATCTTGGCCCTGTTGTCTGTAACCACACGAGAGGCATATCTGGCTAATTGAGTAAACTTAAGTTAGTACTTTTTCACCATTATATTTCCCTACCTGGGGTTGATGAATTGTAGCACCTTAGCCTCTCTAAGATCTTGGGGAAAGAATCTTTCTAAGAACGCAGCGATAAATTCCTCCCACTCTATAGGACCTACATCATCTAACCTTTCTGACTTCTATTGGTTGTACTAAGTATGAGCCACACACTGTAACTAATATGCAGCTAGCTCATCACTCTCTACACCAGTAACCCCCATGATATCTATAACCTTCAAAACCTAGTCAATGAATTCCTTAGAGTCCTCATCTAATTTAGACCCAAAGAAGGATGGAGGATTTATTCGGGTGATGTCCTGAATCCTAGATGCAGCTAAATTGGCCATTGGGTTGGCCAAAATGACTACTGATTGTTCATTCTAACTGTTAAATGACTGAGCAAGAGTAGTGAATGCTGCCTTGAACTCCACATAAGAAACATGTTTGCCCAATGAATCTTTAGGCTGAGGGGTTGACTGATTCCCCTTGTCTCTTTTTGGAGGCATGTTCTGTAGAAAAAAGGGAGAAATGGATTAGAATGAGAGATTGAATTGAGATTATGGTCACTAGCACAACATGAGTAATGAAAGAAGGGAAACTATTCCTGAATCATCTTATAGCCTCTTGCACATAAATGTGGCACAAAACATACCCATGTACAAGACTCTACTAAAAATGGCTTTCAGACTTCTTAAGACACTGTTGAACCTTAGGCTCTAATACGAAGTTTGTTACACCCCGAGCCAGGTGCCTGAAATTCTACACGGTGCTTATAACCTTGAAGGAACACAAGCCAACCCATGACTGATATATGTACTTGTAACGTACATAATAGATGTATATGAATGAAGAAATAAAGGCTGATAGGCCATAAGGTTTACACTAAATCATAAATGAAATAATAATGTCAAACTAATGTAGAATATCAATACCAATACAAAATTGAAAATAGCTAAAGTATAAATCAAATCTGAACGCCCCTAAGTATTGTCTGAATATGGAGTTGAAGGAACATATCTCTAACTAACTCCGTCTAGCAAAACTGAGCTGAAATGAATAATAACATAAAGTAATTATCACCTCGTCAAAGGATGAGGGTTCACTGCTAACTCCGACTACAGAAATTGGGATGCTACTGATGCTCTGGAGCTCATGCTTCTGTACCTATGGTACAAGACACCATAGCGTAAATGCATCAGTACTTTGAATAGACTGGTATGCATGTGAGATAGGCTGAATGCATGGGGTTCATATGCATGAAGAATACTAACTGGCTAACTAACATGAACGAGAGAATGCATGCATAAATACATAATACTATAAATGAGACTGGGAAAACATGATTATTGAGTCTGAATACTGATAACATGAGTTTATTGATATGTACGATAACATGGGTGACTATATCTGAGTTGATTGTATCTGATAGTACTGAAATATGATGAACTATCTGAGTTCTTTTACTGAGACTGATTCTAAAACTGTGGTAAGTAGTCATCTAACCGATATGCCCCAATTATGCGAATAATGCTGAATTGGGGTCCAATCTATAACCCTAACTGGAAGGGTGTCAATACTGCGCCACTGGTAAGGCTACTATGAGAACCCTGTACTGGCAGGCACTCAAAATAAGAATGGTGGGAACCCTAAACTTATAGGTTAAGCCACTTCATCAACCCTAAACTGACAGGTTAGATGTCTCAACCTACATTGGCTACGTTGTTCTGGAATACAAGGATTGTTTCTAAGAATCACACCCTAAACTGGTAGGTCAGTTCCTATCCTTGGGTTTGCTCAGAACTAATTCCTACTCCAATCTGAATAGACACTGAACGTGATCAAATTTGACTGAATTGAACTGAATTAACTGAGTTCTACTGACTGACGGAATAGTATTTGATATTACTAAATTACTAAGCTTTCCTGAGTCACTTGACTGACTGAGTTCTATGGATCATGGAATGACTAAGGATACCATGGAACATGATGCAGATCTAGGCACACAACTATATTTTTTAGGTACAAGTACCCCCAAGACTCGATAGGAAGAAACTGACATAACACGACACTTCTTGAGTATATGATCAATATCAATAATCCATAACATCATAAGTTGGGGATTTCATAAAGAACGTGGTTTTCATAGTTCTTTTACAGGAATAGAAAGGCATATAACTATGCTATAATTACATGCTCTAATATTATGGATACTACAAAAACATTTACACTGCTCCACAATAGTATGGGAATCATTTAACCATAAGAGGATATCAAACATTTAACCATCCTAGTTTCATGGAAACACATAAACATTCCCTCTTGGAATCGTTCAACTTATAAACATGATCAACAATCAAGTCATATCATGAGCATCATGATATATAGTTTAAAATAGGGTTCTTGAGTTTCCTGGGCAAAAGGAGTCCATGAATCAACACATCGTATACCTTAGTTCGTTAATCTGCAAAATTGGACGGATTGAATTTCTCAAACTTTAATCTTCTATGTAAACCCTAGCTTGTGTTCCTGAGAGAATGGGGAGAAAATAATTATTTTTTGTGTAAAAAGGGGCTTAATCCCGTGTTTTAGGATTATATAGGGGTGGGAAATTGACCCATTTACCCTTCAAAATACGTAGCTGAAATTCTGGAAATTTGGTTTCCCTCTCGACGCAACCCCCAATCAACTTGATTGGGCCTCGCGACGCGACCCCTGGTCAACTTGACTGGGACTCGCGATGTGGTGCCATTGCGATACCTCACTTGTTCAAAAATGCAAACACACCCTAAATGAGTTCTGATAATTACGAAACTCACTCCAAGTGTTCTATTGACCTGCCCCATCACAACGCAACTTAAAAATCGGAAAACGGAGATCAGAAAGGTCATCAAATAAATCTCTGAAATTCGAAGGTATGAAATGGGACTAAGTGTTGAATACTTAATTAAGAATTATTCTAAGTGTTGATCATTTAAGAGCCTTAAGAGCTAAATTTAAACACATGATTTTGTTGGATCTTACATTTCTCAAATGATGGGTATAAGCAGGCGTGGGTGTTTGGTTAGTTCAGTTCGTTTTGTGAATTTTGGTACAATTTTTTGATTCTGTTATTTGGAAAAAATGGAAAAGTGAAATAGAATTGTTCAATTGTTGCAAAATAGATTTGGTTTATTTTGATTTAGTTAGTTGGCTTTTTCACAAGACATCTTTTGCGATATTTGAATAAGAAGACAATTTTCTAGATGAAGATGATAAATATAAACCTTTTACGATATTTGCTAGCTAAGCTTGAGTAGAACAAGTTGATATTTGTTTACTGCTTGGAGATTGAAATGATACCGCTGCCGACTAGACACTGATGTTGAGCCATACTCATATACAGAGAGAAATGGCAAGTCGATGAGAGGGCAAGATTGTACAAGACTGAGAGTGGAAACTTTGGTCTTTGAGAGAGTGTGAGAGAGAAGTGGAAATTTTGAAACTCGAGAGAGTGTGTCTGACACGGATTAGGGTTAAGGTATTATATTATAGGAAAAAATACATAAAGTAGCATACTTAAGGATTAAATTACAAAAAATAACAACACTTTTATCAAATTACATTTTGTAGCCTATTTGTTTGTATGTATTTGTATTTTTATAGCAACAGTTTGCAAAAATACAAAATACATATCGATCATAAGGGCAGTAAAAGCATATATATTTGTATTTTTTTAGCAACAATTAGCAAGAATATAAAATATAACTTGCTATATTATGTAATTATGAAACTGTTGCTATGAAACTCATAATTAAGGGGATAAGTATGTCATTTCTGAATTTTGCCATTATAACGGTTATTTGGTCGTTGGGTTGGGGCCTGTTGTGGCGCGTTGGGACTTGGGTTGGGTATAATATATGTATACAATCTAAATATAATGAAATACTAATTTAAAAAAAAAATCGGGCCATAACCCATTTTATTAATTAATTCTAAAAGGGTTGGTATTTTTGTTATTTATACTGTATTAAAAGCAAAAGAGTTCCATAAAAATAAATTGGTCAGGCCCAAAAGTGACATGACCTGGATCCAAAAAACAAAAAAAATATCAGACAACCATAGGTTTAGTATATAATGAAATACTAATATACTATGTATATAGTTTAATAGAATTATTTTTTTGAAAAAGCAAAATCGAACTGATTAGCCAAATATTTAAAATTTGAAATCAAATCCAACCGAAAAATTGAAAAATTAAAAAATAAAGATCCAAATTAAATTTCGATTTGGTTTTTTGATTTTTCGATTTGAACCAAAACATGTCCAGATCTATGTATAGGGTTCAAAACCCCCTGTATGTTTTTTTCATTATAGATTGATACAAGAGAGATCAAGAAGACACAACATACACCAAAACAGTCCACAAGTTTGAAGAACCAAGGACCCCTTTGCTGACAACTCTCGGATTCACTGCCAACAACAAGAATACAAGATATAATGGTGTATTTGACAGTAAAACAGCCAACCCAAACTAATGTAACAACAGCAAAAAGATGAACAACACAATAAGATTTTAACAATAGATAGATTACAAGGTTTCACATAAAGAACACTACTAACAATAAGACAAAATAAAGATAGATAGATAGACAAATGTAGGTATAATCTTAAGAACCCAATGTCACAACCCGAGTTGGGGCCCTGGCCGTGACGAGCATCTCAAACCGTATAGGCTCGGCATGCCTTCCTACCTGGTACTCATGAGCACCATTCATAACAATAATGAAAAAAAGATGTGAAATATAACAAATAGTATCATGGTCATACTTGGAGTTTGCTTTAATGTTTCGAAAATAAGTAAATCAACAACTAGACAACATCTGTTTCAGTCTGCGAAATCTCTATGGCATATGAAATTATCAAACTGTCTAAAACTGGGACAAGGCCCCAGTGGACCAAAACCAAAGTAAATGACAAGTATATAAAAAGAAATAGTCATTCCAGAATAGAGAAGGCTCACCAACTACAAACTTCACTTCTTTCTGAAAACCTCTATGGCATAGCAAGACCTCTAGACTGAGCCTCAGACCCTTAAATATAGGGGATAAATACAATTGTACTGGTAAATAGAGAAATCCAAAACAATAAATTTATACATATATAACATAGGTGAGAGCAAGTCATAAAACATTATGCATGAAATAGTTCAAAATACATGGGCCATCTCGAATGCTCTTAAAACAATCTTGTAAATGCAATTCCATGATCTGTATTACTTCTAAGCTAAGTTGTATATCCTACGACTCTAAAATTCCATGGGATATATGGAATCTACTCTCGACTCAGCATCCAAGCCCCCAACTCAAATTTGCCGTAATAGTTTGAGTCAACCGTATCGGCAAAACACGGTTTTGGGCTAGGAGTTGTTTGAACTCAATCCTTTATTGGGAAACTACCTAACTTCCTTTAAGCCCATTTTTAGCTCTTTAAGACATGTAATCTCTAAAATTAAGTATGAAACTCTTACTTTGTTATGACATTCATTTATATGGTATCGTCATACCATTAACTTGCAAATTGAATCTCTAAGCCATAAAATATCATAATATGATCTCTTCTTTTAAAAAATAAAGTTTGGACCACCATTCTCCAAACAATTCAATAATATTCATACTTCAAACCATTTGTCAAATTATGCAAAGAATCTCTCTTTTCAACATTTCAACAAATATGGGATGGTCATGTATTTTTGACAAACCATGCAATTCTTTCATTATATATTTTCAACATTTATCAACATGTAAAACCCCTTCTCTTTAATTCAAAAACAATATCAAATCATAAAATAATATCAAGACATTTGTATCATGCTTCTTAAAATACATTCGAAATAATCCATATCATATGAAAAGACAGAAAAATTATAGCAAAAGAAGGATTCCAAATATTCATGCTCTCAATTAAATATCCAAACCCAATATCATACATACATATATGAGGGTACAAATAAATTTGTGGGAAAGGCCTCAAGACCAAAACAGTAATATCATTAAAGAATTCATAATGCAAGCTTGTATATATAATTCCAAAACCCTTTAAAATTTCATGATTTCTATAACTTTAAATCTCATTCGAAGTATTTCAATCAATCCCATGTAGTTTAGGACAACCCCACATACCTTAGATTAAAAGGTTTGTAGTGTAAAACTCGAATCTTTATTTGTTCATTTGAAATCTTTGACTTTTTGTTGCTTTCTTGTTCTTGGAAGAACCCTAGGTTGATCTTATTTTGAGAGTGAAGATGGAAGTTTTTGATGTAGCAACTAATGAGATTTGATTAATAATGTGTTATGGTGTAATTAAATCCATTGGGGAGGTTTTATGAAGATAAAAGGTACCAAAACAACCCTTTAGAAAAATCTTGTTTTTGTGCTTCGGGATGGTGAGACGGATGGCCCGACGGACCGTCATAGGCCGTATGAGCCGTCCCTAGAACCATCGCTGCATTTCAAGTGATTGAGTCAATGTTTTTGGGGCAACGGGCCTGGAAAAGGAACTTTACAGTGCCAACGGTTTATCGGACCATTATCCCGGTCGTCGCTCCTTAGGGAGCCTAATACCTTACTGTAGAACAGACTTACCTTTTTACCCTGATATCGGATTAAGGAAAAAATGGTGGCATTGGAAATTGGATTCCAAGACATTTCATTTGATATTTATAATAGGCCCTCTAATTCATTATATAAAAAAAGTTATGGTCGATTGAAGTTGACCCAAGTTTAAACGCTCACCAAAACTCAATCGATAGGAAGTCTTTCAACTTTTCCTTGAGTTAAGGGACCTCTATGATCTCAATTTATGCTCAACTAGATTCCCACACTACATAATTTATTAACAGACTAAATTCACTTTGGATTTATGGCTTTTGAAACCTTTACACGCAGGAATCACAGTTTACGTTCTAGCCCGAAATGCAGTGTGTAACATTATCTCCCCCTTGGGATCATTCATCCCCGAATGATGGTTAGGAACTTGTTGAATCTCTCAAGGTATGGAATGAGGAACGTAACATCATATTAAACATTTTTTCTCAACAAAATTTGCAAAGGCATCGAAAGAGCTTTGTGATAACCCCTAGTGAAACGCGTAAGCACGAAGCATGATGTAATGAAACTTTACATAGGGATGACCTTACAAATGATTTATATGAATCATTATTATCATAACATAAGGAATGAGTTTATTCAGTGATCATATGCCCTATTTACATCGGTACTAACCATGAAATGATATTTCACAAGAGATAGGATTTAGAAGCATTCTCCACCTTATAAGATACAACTAATGGACCTTAAATTTAGAGACATTATTCATCTATGCCCCAATATTAATCAACATACTTCACCATTTCCAACTTAAAATTCTCCCATAACACACCTAACCACAATAATTTATGTCCCACCAGATAATAATTCTATGTTGAAGCCCAACTCGGAGGAAAGAGGTGCTAACTTAAGCTACGGGACCCTATACTTTACATCCCTTTAAGAATATTTCTTCACCTTATCATTTCCATCAAATACACTCAAGATTTAATTTAGATAGTACTAACCACATAGCACATAGGTTTGCATTTTCAACAACCACAATGTTCAAGCCTAATCATTACTACACCCACTACATGGATCTCCCACTAAGACAAATAATTTCAATCACTCTCACAAATATTTAGCCACATTTCTCCTTATTTGCTATTTCACACAACAAAAGTTCATCTCGTTCAAGAACATATACTCCCCTACATAACAAAACACCATGCATTCACAGCCACCATCATACTATCATACGGAGGGTCATTAAGGGACCAAGTAAAAAGATCATGAATAAAAGTAACACTATTAGACTATAACTTATACTTATTTCACAACTCAAGTAGGGACATGAAATGAAGATACGATAAAATAGACACGAAGTACTCCATATATCAAGTGTATGGATCTTAAGTAGAGAGTCGTTAGAAAGAAACACAATATAGCATGAATTCTTAGGATAGAGCATAGTGAGAAAACATTGGTGCACATATCAAGATAAAATGAGGGTAAAAAATTGAATTACCCTCCTGGACCTTAATGTCAATAAGACGAAGTGGGAACCTGACGCGCCAACTAATGCGAAGCTTCGATATCGCGTCAGGCCACTGCTTCATCGACATGATCATCGATGCGGTACATTGACTTTGCCCCGCGCCACTATTTCCAACATCCAAACACATCTCTAACATTGTCCAAAAAATCAAAACTTTCCAGAAACATATCCTTTACTCCACCGAATATGAATCATCTTAAAAATCCATATCTCAAGGTTGGAAAAATTGATTTAGAAAAAACAAACGTTTAGCAGCTTAAAATATGATCGAGTCCTTTTTGATAATTAGAAAATTTTTCAGATTGTCAGCTCTCTGTACATGCAACCAAGAGTGATATTGATTCGAGAATGCTATAGGGTGTTACATTACAACAAAGACAACAATTTTTTCTTGAAGCTATTACTTCTCATTTAAGAAAATAAGATTTGCCATGAGTTTGCATAAACTTTATCACTTTGGCTAAACCCAACATGAATGAATCGGTGCCATATAGAAATATATTTACTTAGGAAAAACCATGCTGAGAGACATATATTTTCATGGATCACAAAAAACACATCATATGTCTTGAATACAGAGAGACATAATTTATTCCAGTTTGGAGGTCAGATCATAAACATAAGTCCATAGAGAACTCGAACGAGAGGAAGAATCATGACTTGAACAAATGATGTAATACAATAGTGGGATACTCTTCTAAATCTATGTAGGAGGATTATTCTTGAGTAGAAATAGGTTTATCATGGTTGCTGTAACGCCCCGCATTTCGGGCTACAATATAGACCATGATTTCGATTCGTTGATAATCCTGAAGCCATAAATCCTATGACAATATGGAATTTTAATTATTTACATAGTATGTGAATCCATTCAAGCTTGAATTTAGACCATAGAGGTCCTTCAACTCAAAGACGAGTTGAAACTATTTCGATTAATCAAGTTTTAGTGGATGTTGTAATTTGTGTCATCTTCCATTGATCATAACTCTTTGTATATGTCGAATTAGAGATCCTTATATGTTTCAAATAATAGGTCTTTGAGTTATCTTTCCAACGATACCAATTTTGCTAAAATCCGACACCCGAGCCAAAAGTTATGGCCTTTCAAAGTAGTAGGTGGTGCCTATGCAAACATAGGCGATAGCATAGGTGATAGCATAGGTGGAGCCTATGTAAACATAGGTGATAGCATAGGCAACACCTACGTAAAGATTTCAGGTGACTTAAACACTCCGTTTTTGGGGCAAAATGTTCTTTTTCCACCCTTATTTAGTCATAAACAAGAAATTCAGTTCCTAAATACCCCAAAATATACCTTCATTCATCCAAATTGTTCAAGAACTCTCTCTACAGTTTCAAAATAAAAAACTCAAATAGTTCAAGATTCAACCATGGGTTTTCAAAACAAATTAAATATTTGGAATCTCCGCAATGTAAGCTTCAACAAGCACCTATCATATTCACAATAGAGGTACGAGGGGTTATCTCAACAATCTCATGGGCTTTAAAAATTCATGTTTTCAAAATGGGGGTTTTGAAAATACGAATATGATTATGTTTTAAACATTTTATGATATTGATTTGGACTTTAGGCCTAATTCCAATATGATTTGATATATTATATATAGATATGCATGTGTTTCATAATGATGATAAATTAAGAGCATGATTTACATGGAGCCCCTCTCTTGATATGACATTGTTTTAAGTTTTCACATGATATGAATCGTTTGAAATTATCTTGAAATGCATGTCATGAAATGTGTTAAAAATGTCATGATTTGGATATGGTTTTTGACTTTTAAAGAGAGGATTGTTTTTTTCATGTTCAAATATGTTGTATATTATGATTGAATGAAGAGAATGATATGATACTAATGAATTGCAAGTCGGGTGTGATGGTACACTACAGAATACAATATGTGATTAAATCAGATGAAATTTGAATGCATGATTTAACATGAGATTGGTGGATGCCTGAAGAAGGAGTTTGAGTATAAGGGCTCATAGCTGGAAACCGTGTTTACCAACATGAAAATTAGGTACCAGGCTAAGTGATCTTGTGTACTTGACTTTATGTCATTCCTAAATTGGGACTATAGGTAGGAGCCCGAGCTAAGTGATCTTGGGCACTACCATTGGATCGAGACACCATGCTTCGTGGTCTTATGTGTCTTTCCCTCACTTATAGTCTAATCTCAGCGACAATCGAGATTTGACAGTTGGTGTAAATTATGTAGGGTTTTCCACCTAGCTCAGCTATATTTTGTTGTTATTGAAAATAATTACATTATGTCCATGTGTTTTCAAATGATTTGATATGAAACTGATTTATAATGGCTCTCACCTATATTATGCAAAAAGTATTATACTTCTGTTTTAATTTCTCTGCGTACCAATACTTTTGTATTGATCCCCTTCCCTCCTAGGTTTGGAGGCAAAGTCTAGGGGTCCAGATAACCAGTTAATTTCTTCTAACAGATCGCAAAATCAAGCGGTGAGCCTTTTATATTTCAGAAGGCCTAACGTCAGCTATTTTATTTATAATTTGTTATTTTTGGGTGTACTGGGCGCCTTGCCCCTGTTTTCAGATAGACATTGTTTCAGTCATGTAGTAGAGATTTCGCAGATGGTTTTAGAGATGTTGATTTAGATTATGGGACACTATTTCGCATTTTCATTTTCATATGATTCTTGACCATGTTTCCATTAGATTGTGTATGTTCTGCATTTCTTTTGTCATGAATTATGTGTATGATTATTAGACAGATAGGGGTGTTTCAGGCCATTATGGTTTGGAATGCTCGTCACGGTCAGGGCCCCAGTTTGGTTCATGATAAACTTGGTATCAAAGCACGGTTCATGGTCCCAGGGTGTCTACAAAATTGCATCGGGTAGAGTCTTGTTTATAGGTGTGTAGTGGGCCATACTTATAAGAAGGAGGCTACTAGGCGTTTAAGAATGTCTCTCTTTCTTTATGTTCTAGTCTGTGCAATAGATTCAGAATGTTCCTCTTTCATACTTCAATTCATGCTATGGTGTCTCCCATATGAAAGTAAAGTCATGCTAAATTCTTGCCTTACTCTGATGTTCTTAGACATGACCCATTATTGGGCTGATTCAAGTGCAAAAAGTTTAGAATATACATGATATAGTCCTTTCTGATTGTGTCCTATAAGATTTTAAAAATTATGCAAAGACTCGATAGGAGTCTATTAGTGCATGCATATGTGTTGATTCTGATGTAAATATTGATCCTGATGGAATCGTGCATTCCAAATTAAGGCATTAAGTGTATCTTATCCCTCTTAAAATCTTGTTACAGATGTGGAAAATGTATAGCAGAATGTTGGAACTGTATTTCTACCCGAATAGTAGTATAAATTAAAGTGTTAGTGTCTTGACCTATTGGTAGCTAGTAGCGTGTGTGGATTGTATGATAATCTGTGGGGGAAATATTTGACTCGGATTTTAATCTATACAAAGTAAGATATGTATTCTTATATTATGGTTTATTATGTGACAAGTTTCTATCTCTTCAAAATATTTTATCATTGTGTTAATGAAACTAAAAAGTCCAGGGAAGCCGTGTGGGGCTTTTTTGATTCACTAGTATAGTTGACTTGTCATTCATCCCATTTTCTTGTTCAAAAACAAAAAAAAAAAATTAAAGTCTAGTGAAGCCGTGTGGGGCTCTTTCGATTCACTAGCATAGTTGCCTTGTCATCCATCTCATTTTCTTGTTTAAAATACAAAACCAAAGCCGTGTGGGGCCTATTTTGATTCACTAGCAACTTGTTGTCCAACTTGTCGTTCTTGTGTTGGTTTAATATATGTATAGCTGAGTCTCTTTGCATGAGATTGAGTTGGTAAAGAGATGATTCGCCCTTGTTTGTTAGTTTAGTAGAAGGTAGAGAAGGGGTTGTTAGTCCGGGTTATTTTTTGGTTGCTTAAACTATGAAAATGGTTGTATTAGCCATTACGTTATAATTATAGACTCATGGTTATTGGAAATTGAAGGTAGTCTAAATGTATGATTGAGTGAGTAAGTATGAGGTGAGAAATCCGTATAAGTAGAAAATATTGTATGGGGTTATAATATAAGATTAAGGTTGATCATGTCTATTATGTGACCTTACCCCCTTGACCTTCTTTTGTTCGTAGTTGTAAGCTAGTACTACTTATGAGAAGGTATATAGCAGATTTTGAAGTATTTGGGATACAATGTTCCAATTTGATGGATTAGTATATTATGTTGCCTGTCATTGATGGTAGATGATTGAGGCTAGACCATTGGATTGAATCTAATGTAGGATGTGGATGTAAGAATAGGGGCATGAGATTAATGATGTATGTTTGTGGGAATAAATATTAGTAGGCTTGATGTGTTGAAATAGTACATGCTAATGAGTTATGATATGGAAGACCGTAAGGTCAAGGTCGATTATTGTTGTTATGAAGTTCTATTGTGCTGGTGTTTCTTGATGTTTATTTCATGGTTTCCAAGTGAGAATCATGCATATGGTTGGGTTGTAAAATCATGTTTAGCACTAGACATTAAGTGTGAACAGTTAAAGTTCATAAAGGTGGATGTGATGATTTCTTGATCAATGATGTTAGTTATATGAAGGTAATCTAATAGGCTTTAATGGTGTATGAATTGGCTTAAGTTTAAATTGATTCGTAATGAAGTATAATGTTGTAGGTATGGTGTAGAAGTATGCCAAGTTGATATGAGGTTGCGGCATATTTTTCTAAGACTATTACATAATTTGTGTGGCTAGTGGTACCATTGAATTATTAAGTGGAGAAAAACTAGTTAGATGGTCTATGGTCATCTAAATAGCCATGTTAAGTGTTAGAATCTAAGTTTGAGTTTTGAAGGTTGAACCGATAGAAATAAGTGTGCAAGCATTATACTATGACTATTGGGGCTATCGAAATATAGAGTGTATCTTAGAAGGTAGTATTAGCAGTGGGCTTTCCACCTTCATGTGTGGGCTTTATGGTTAAGTTCTATTAATTTTGTATATTGTTATATTTCAGACCCCAGAGTGCAGTGAGTGCAGTTAAGTTTAAAGTCTAGTAAGGGATCTCCCAAACTTAAGATGATGGCTTAAAGCCAAGGGGGAGATGATAGAATAAATAACCAAGTAAGGCTCTCAGATTTTAGTAGTGATGTAGTATGATATAGAACATCAGAAAGTGAGGGTGAATATCAACCCATTCCTGCCTCAGTATTTTTTTTTCAGTTATCCTGGTGCTTACTCATGCCTTATGACTCAGTTCATGATCCTTATATATAATAGAGAGTCACGTACTCTTCTAGTTCCAAGATAATGAGTTCTAGTTCATTCAAGTAGTCGGAATCACATTACTTATGTTATGAACTCTAGCTGAGGTCATGCAACTCATGACGCATGTACTCACTCTTTATAGTGTGCTCAGTCCTGTATAAAAATATTTTCATGCTTTAGGATCTTATGTTTTAACCTTTTAGTGACCCTCCCTATGCAATGATAGTGGTGATGATGTAAATGTTCTTGCTGATGGAAGGTCATAGAACTTTTGTTTAGATAATGCCATAAGTATGAAGTAAGATTTGGAGCCAATCTTTGATACATGTGATGGTTAGTGGAAAAGTTTGTGTGCATGTCTTGGGGTAGCACGTGGGAGTTATATTGACAATACTTTAGAGAATATGTGAAGTATGTATTTATGGGTGGTTGCCTTGAAGTTAACATTTGGTTATAAATTAGGCTTGAATGACATTTTGGGATTGTAGTGGAAGGTCGCCATATGCATTAGCGACTTCAGATTAAGAGTTCATAGTAGTCATCGAAGTGGTAAGGCATGTCATGCTTAGGATGTGATCTTTAAAAGAGGTAAAGAAGGTGGCATCATATGGTTTAGAATAATAGCGTGGTGTAGCATGTTGTATTTTTGTGACTTAGGCTTGATCGCGGTGTAAGGATTAAGCTATTTTGGACATTAGTAGAAAAAAAATTGTCAATGCTCATAAGAGAAATTTAAGATGAATTGAATGAATATGATATTTATAGGAATAGTATAGTTAAGAGATATTCGAGAAGTGTGCCAAGCTTGAAAGTAAGAAGTTGTACTGCTAAAGGTCTGGTAATTCCATCCTGATTTATGAGTTATATGTCTATATTCTAGACTGCAGAGTAGAGTAAATATTGTGATTTCCTCAGTTGGATGTCTCGTGTAATCCATACCCAAGATTCGTGGCTCCCTATTACGGCTAGAACTTCTTTAGAGAGAGTATTGAAGAGATACTCCAGATTGAGTATAAGTTTCCAGTATAGTTCAGTCTATGTGGCTAGCAAATCAGTTTAGCAGTCAGATTCGCATGACTTGTTTTCTCGTCTCTTTATTTAATCATGCTACCCAAAATCTCAGATATATTACTATTCCAAGATAGAGTATACTAGTATTTGCGAGTATAGCTCAATTCATGTATCATGTACTAGATTCAGATTCCAGATGTTCAGTTATGATTTAATTTGTAGGTGCCTAGTGCATCATCTCAGTTTTCGGAGCATCTTAGTTAATTGAGCATTCATAGAGGGACATAGGGTACAAAAGGGGAGATACCCCATACAGTTGCGTGCATAGATTCTTATTACAAGCCTCGCACCAGCTATCATTGCGTATTCAGTAATACATTCATACGTCAGTTCAGTCAGATATGCATGCATTAGAAATGCATGTATAATAGAAAAAGTTCAGCTTATCAGTGTATTCAGTTCCGCATTCATGAGAACAACTCAGATATGCACGTCCGGTATAAAAATTTAGAACATCAGTAGTTCCAGTCTTATAGTCATGTTTCAGATCAGTGCATTCTTTCTTAGAGAAATATATCATGTCCACGTTATTCCAAACCTCTAAGCTTCAATACGTTCCTACCCATCATTCGAGGACAAATGATCCAAAGGGGTAGATAATGTAACGCCCCGCATTTTGGGCTACAATATAGACCATGATTTCGATGCGTTGATAATCCCAAAGACATAAATCCTATGCCAATATGGCATGTTAATTATTTACGTAGTATGTGAATCCATTCAAGCTTGAATTTAGACGATAGATATCCTTCAACTCAAGGACGAGTTGAAACTATTTCGATCGATTAAGTTTTAGTGGATGTTGTAATTTGTCTCATCTTTCATCGACCATAACTCTCTATATATATTTAATTAGAGAGCCTTCTATGTGTCAAATGATAGGACTTTGATTTAGCTTTCCAATGATACTAATTTTGCTAAAATCCGACACTCGAGTAAGAAGTTATAGCCTTTCAAAGTAGTAGGCGGCACCTATTTAAACATAGGCGATAGCATAGGCGGATCCTATATAAACATAGGCGAGCATAGGCCGTGCCAATGTAAATATTTCAGGTGACTTAAACACTCCGTTTTTGGGGCAAAATGGTCCTTTTCCACCCTTATTTAGCCATAAACACAAAATTCAGTTCCCAAAGACCCCAAAATACACCTTCATTCATACAAATTGTTCAAGAACTCTCTCTAGAGTTTCAAAATAAAAAACCCAAATAGTTCAAGATTCAACCGTGGGTTTTCAAAACAAATTGACGATTTGGAATCTCCACAACGTAGGTTTCAAGAAGCACCTATCATATTCACATATAGAGGTACGTAGGGTTATCTCAAAAATCTCATTCGCTTTAAAAATTCATGTTTTCAAAATGGGGGTTTTGAAATTACAAATATTATTATGTTTTAAATGTTTTATGATATTGATTTGGTATTTAGGCCTAATTCCAATGTCATTTGATATATTATATATGGATATGCACGTGTTTCATAATGATGATAGATGGAGAGCATGATTTACATGGAACCCTCTCTTGATATGATATTGTTTTAAGTTTTCACATGATATGAATCGTTTGAAATCATCTTGAAATGCTTGTCATGAAATGTCTTAAAAATGTCACGATTTGGATATGTTTTTTTTGACTTTCAAAGAGAGGGTTGTTTTGTTCATGTTCAAATATGTTGCATATGATGATTGAATGAAGAGAATGATATGATACTGATGACTTGCAAGTCGGGTATGACGATACCCTATAGAATATGATATGCGATTGAATCAAATAAAATTTGAATGGATTGATTTTACATGAGACAAGTGGATGCCCGAAGAAGGCATTTGAGTATAAGGGCTCATCGCTGGAAACCGTGTTTGTCGACAAAGAAATTCGGTACAAGGCTAAGTGATCTTGTGTACTTGACTTTATGTCATTCCCAAATTGGGACTATAGGTAGGAGCCCGGGCTAAGTGATCTTGGGCACTACCATTATGTCGAGACACTATGCTTGACAGTGTCTCTCCCTCACTTATACTCTAATATCGGCAGCAACCGAGGTTTGACAGTTGGTATAAATTATGTAGGGTATTCCAGCTAGCTCAGCTACATTTCGTTGTTATTGAAAACAATTACATTATGCCCATGTGTTTTCAAATGATTTGATATGAAACTGCTTTACAATGGCTCTCACCTATAATGTGTAAAAATATTATAATTTTGTTTTGATTTCTCTGCGTACCAGTACGTTTGTATTAACCCCCTTCCCTCCCAGGTTCGGAGGCACAGTCTAGGGGTCCAGATAACCAGTAAATTTCTTTCGACAGATCGCAGAATCAAGTGGTGAGCCTTCTATATTTCGGAAGTCTGACGTCTGCTATTTCATTTATCATTTATTAGTTTTGGGTCTGCTAGGGGTCTTGTCCTAGTTTTCAGAAAGACATTGTTTCAGTCATGTAGTAGAGATTTCGCAGACGGTTTTAGAGATGTTGATTTAGATTGTGGGACACTATTCCCCATTTTCGTTTTCATATGATTCTTGACCATGATTCTGTTATATTGTGTATCTTCCAAATTTCTTTTGTCATGAATTATGTGCACGATTATCAGACAGATAGGGGTGTTTCGGGCCTTTATTGTTTGGCATGCTCGTCACGGCCAGGGCCCTGGTTTGGGTCGTGATAGTTTCTCCCCACAACTTGCCCATCTTAGAACATTCAAGAAGTAACTTCATTCACCATCTCCCCCTTAGATCAAAGTCATAGTATATACATGAGCACAACTCATCTCATTAGTTTCTAATACAAAGAAACTAAATTACCTTCTAGGACATCCCCTTTCAGGGACACTAATCATAATTTCGTCTAACTCTCAAAGTCATGAACTTATGACTAACATTTTCATGGGCATAGATACCCATGCTTCTAAATACTTAACGCTCCATCTCCACTTCCTTAGAATACTATTATTACACCTCTAATCACAAACCTACAACTGCACAAAATTTGTAAGAATATACCAAGGGCCCATATTTCCTACCTACTTTCCTTAATTTACTCTAAAGAGCACCATATAACAACTTCCCAGACTTCTCCATACTACAAGATTCTAGAATTTAAACTAGGTACAAAAAACACTTATACACATACAACATTATTTAGCAACCTGCTACCAGGGGTTCAACTTATTCCCATATACTCATGCTCTAATCCACTTAATGATTCAACCACAATTCATCGTTTTAACACTAGTCCTTATGTACACATATACTACATGATTACCACTTACACTTTTCATAAATCATCAACCTAGGCCATTTCACACATCACATCCAGCCTGCTAATTACTCCACAAAACATGCATCCTGAGACTTAAGCTATTATTCTCACCACTACACTCCACACCTAAGCTTCACATCTACAGTCCAAGACTCTTATCTATCCTTAATTATATACCACCAGCAAAGCATACCATATACTATACTGGTCCATTAAATTGGGAAATCAACTCAAATACTTCACTTCACTTAGATTACTACATACAATCATAACCCCAGCATAACCACACTATTAAAACTCAAAATCCGCTACATACCTTCTTACATGAATTACTAGTTTACTACGACTAAAGAAAAAGACCCTCAAATGGTGTAAAGTCACACATAGGATTAGTCGACCTTAATCCAATAATATAACCCATTTCAATCTTATGAACATATTCCACTTTCTCACATCATAGTTACTTACCCATGCATACATTTAGACCACCTTTAAATTCCATTCACACCAATGAGTCTATAATTATAACTTATTGGCTAATTTAACTATTTCCATTCATAACCTATAATGGATTTCTATAACTACCCTAACTATCCACTCTAGGATCCTTCTATATTTCTAAATAGATAATAATCTCAGCCAAACCCATCCTTCATCGAATACCTTACAATCTAGAAATATCACTATCACATTAGTCTATCAATATAAAATGACATATCATTCCTCAATCAACGGTTATACAACTAAGTATTTTCCTACATAAAAGTCCCCTCACTCTAACTTCTAATATTGTGATTTCATTTCCCCAACTTCTTGGCCCAATCTCACTACCAATAGGTCATGACACTTTAACATAAACTACTATTCAGGTGGAATTATAGTTCCAACATTCTGCTATACATCATTCCCCTTATGCATGATATCTGCAACAAGAATTCTGAAAGGGACTGGATACACTTAATAACTCTAGCTGAAGAGCACTATTTCATCAGGATCATAGTTTACACTAGAATCAATACTCCTTCAAGAACTAACGGACTACTCTCAAGTGCTTGCTCTATTTTATAATCCTTTATGACTCAATCAGAAAAGGACCACATCATACATAGTCTAAGCTTCTACACTTGAATCACCTCCAGAATGAGACATATCTAAGAACATCAAAGTAAGGAAAGAATTGGGATAACTCTACTTTCATATGGAAAACACCATAGCATGAAATAGAGTATAACAGAGGAATATGCTGACTCCATAGCACAAACTTGAACATGAAGAAAGAGAAATGTTCCTACACTCCTTGTAACTTCCTACTTATAAGTGTGGCGCGTACACTTCCATAAATAGGACTCTACCCGATGCTATTTTGCAGATACCCTGGGACCATGAACCATGCCCTAATACCAAGTTTTTCATGACCTGAGTCAGGACCCTGGCCGCAATGAGAATCCCAAACTGTATAGGCTTGGGCGCCCCTTCCTATCTGGTACTCATGAACACAATTCATAACAGTAAAGAATAAAAGTTGTAGAATATAAAAAATAGAATCATGGTCATACTCGAAGTTTGGTTTAAAATTTCATAAATAAGTAAATCAACAACTAGACATCATTTGTTCCAGTCTGCAAAATCTCTAGTACATATGAAATTATCAAACTATCTAAAACTGAGACAAGGACCCCATTGAACCAACACCAAAGCAAATCACATGTATCTGAAAAGAAATAGGCCTGCTGGAATGGAGAAGGATCACCAATTGCACACTTTACTTCTTTCTAAAAAACTCTAGGTCTTAGTAGGACCTTTAGACTGAGCCTCAAACCCTAAAATATAGGGGTCAATACAATTGTACTGGCATGCAGAGCAATCCAAAATAATGAATTTATACATATATTACATAGGTGAGAGCAAGTCATAAATCATTATGCATGAAATGATTCAAATAACATGGGACTTCTCGAATTCTCTTAAAACAATCATGTAAATACAACTCCATGCTCTGTATTACTTCTTAGCTAGGTGGTATACCTTTCAACTCTTAAATTTCATGGGCTATATGGAATCTTCTCTTGACTCGGTAGCCAAGCCCCCAACTCAAGTTTACCGCAAGAGTTGAAATCTCTATCTCTGATACGTCATAAGGCACTAGGCCAGTGTATAATCCCTCTTAGTGATATAATGAAACCTGTATCAGCAAAAAATGGTTTTGGGAAAGGATTTGTTTGAACTCAAGCTGTAATACTGTGGAAAATTTACTTTGTAAAGATTTCATGAGAAACGTATCGAGTTCTACGCTTTAGAGCAATCCATAAATTCTCTATGTAGTATTTCTAAGACGTTGACCTACAATTGCATAGAGTATCGAATAAGATTTCCAACGATATGTAGATCATCAACAAAGGACACTCGAGCGATGAGTTACAACCATTCCGATCGAACTATGACCATTCCGATCGAACAGTGAACAGTAAAACATTTAGGAAATTAAAAATTACTGCAGCCAGGCGAATTTCAGGGTCAACTTCAAACAACCATAAATCCTTTTACATAATGATATGGGTGAGCTACTATATATCAACGGAATTCTCTAAGAGTCCTCTTTCAAATGAAACTGGGTTTCATTCAATTTGGCTGTCGGAGTAAAACGGTATGATCGATCTACTTCAGCCTATCAAAACAGTCCACCAAAGGACAGATTTGACTTTATTTATTTTTTAAGGGCAATTCGGTCATTCCACACCACCCTATTGGACGAAAATTTATCTATTTAATCCATAATTGAACCTTCAAAATTCATTTTCTCCGTGAAACATTTGGGACAATGAAAGCCTAGCGAAATTTGACCATCAAATACCTTTCAATTTCACCGTAGAAATCCAAAATTAATCCAATAAACGAACTCCTCATTTCAAGACCTTCGAGGAGCACCCATTATTTGTTTTAACAGGATTACATAATCATGAAGCCAATTTCAAGGTATGTGGGGTTTTGAACAAGAGCAATCTTCCGTTCTTGTGACTAAGGCTTTAATTTTATTATGGTTTTACATGATTTTGCAAGTGAGATTATGTATAAATAATTTGACTATGAGATTATGATGGTTGAATGAATAAAATTTGATTTATATGATTATCTCAATATTTTAATGATATGATTTAATAATTATCATTGCGAATTACACACTTTTACCACGAGGTGGTGTTTTGAATGATTTAGAAACGTATGTCGAGATGGTATTTTGGAATAATATTTTGAGATATGTGTCAAGCTTTATGCTTCCCAATGACGATTTGAATTATTGAATATATATTTGAGACATGAGATGTCTTGATATCTATAATTATAAATTTCATATTTTTATTTTGAATGATTTCAAAATATATGTTAATGGTATTTTGGAATGATTTTGAGATTTATGATATGCTTAAAGCTTCTTTATGACAAAATTGAATCATTGAGCATATTGAGATATAACATTTGAGATGTTACCATGAGTCTTGATATTTTCTCAAAAATATTGATGTTGTCATGACTTGATAAATTGTTACATTTTGACATTTAAAAAGGTTGAGTTCTATTATTGAAATTTCATGATATTTGAAAATGGGTATACACTCAAATTACTTTATGAAGGATTTATAAGACTTTGAATTTTTTTTTTAATATGGATATACATGATTACTTCATTACTCTACTTCTTAAATTGAGAATTTATGCTATGAATTGCATACTACTACAATGAATTGATATTTCTAAAGGCTTTCGAGATAAAAGTCGTGATTTGAGTTGTACTACGGGATATGTATTCTTATTATGAATTGAAGGTCTCAAGTGCTTTTCAAAAGCTATTGTCATGATTTAATTGTCGAATTGAAAGATTAATCATTTGAGTACATTGACCTTTAAGTCGCAGAGTCGAGATGATTTTGACTATGAGAAATACTGATTTTGATATAGCTGTTGAGATGAATTTTGGTATTTTTTTTTCCGGATGATTATGATGAGTTGGATTGTTGAAAATAAGTCTTCATATCCTTGTCCAAATGTCGAGTCAGTTATGGTTCAATGCATTGATACCTTGTTGATTTTGAAAAAGATTGAATTATTTTAAGTCAAAGTTGGGGTTAGGAATCAACAAATTGTTGATGAATTATAAATTGAGATATTTGTTTTGGTCTTTATGATAGAACCTTGTGATGATGATGGTGGATCTCCTAACGCGTTCTGAGATTGTCGGGGAGTATTACTTAGCACTGAGAGGGAAATTTGGTATTTCCCCAAACCTATGTGCCATGGTAGGGTTGTTTGATGATGATATTATTGGCCAGAGATCCCGATTATGATTATTGCAGTTTTAAGGTCATACTCCCTGGCAAAGAGTATGAGCTCCCGCCAACGAGGGTTTCAAACGTTGGTATTCTACGTAGCTCACGTGGGGTTGTCGGTTATAGAGAACTTCCCTGTCCATAAAAGTCTAGTTTCTTGAATTACCGAGTCACTCTGAGATTTGAGTCAAAGAGTTGAGATATTATGATGAACTATGATTACCTATGATGAATTTAAATGATATAATAATTTATGATGATTTACCATAATTTATGATTTTTGATGATATACATGGATTTTGAGATTTACCATTTGAACTATTTATTATGAAAGTATGAAGCGTATGATTTGATATAACTCAAGCCAAGTGAGTCATCATTGTCTGTATGCATGTTTTCATGAAATTGATGATGTTATTTAAAGTATTGCATGCAACCCCACATACTCAGTACATTCTCTTTGTCCTGACCCCCATCTACTATTCTATTCAGTTGCAGTATCTGGTCAGTAGGTCAAGGAGTCCTTATAGTTCAATGTATTGTTTTGGTTGTTTCAGTTCAGAGACACTATACTTGCTTCTGTCAGCCATATTGAGTTGGATGGTTCGGAGTCATGACCCATTTATGTACAGGAAATACTAGTAGAGGTTTCATAGACAGTAGTAGTGGTTGATGTATTCAGTCTCCTTCTTGTATATGTATATGTGTCAGTAGAATTGTCATCTTGTAATTCCAATATTGTATTGAATAGATTCTGTATTAAGATATTTTCAGCTTCATTCGCTTAGAATTATTTTTTATATCAGCTGCTTTTGAGTTGTACCTATGAAAGGGTCAACTTTGGGTCACTTGTGACCCTAAGCACCGTGTGGCATCTCGGGACTCGATTTTTGAGGCATTACAAACTTGGTATCAGAGCACAGAGTTCAAGTGTCCTAGGGTTTCTATGAAGTCGTGTCAAGTAGAGTCTTGCGGAACGGTATGGAGACGTCTATACTTTTATTCGAGAGGCAATAAGGCATTTAGGAAAGGTTGCTGTTCTTTTAAGTCTTGAATCGTTAGATAAGTTTAAACTAGATAAGATACCAAATTTCTTTTCAGGATCTATAAGTGACAGTTTGTACTTTTCTATCTATGTGCTATTCTTGAGATAGTATGAGCAGCAAGTCCTAGCTTTTTACCTGATAATGTTTTCAGACTGATTAGCAAAATATTTCAAAAGTGTCATAAAAGTGGCTTCAAAAGAGCCTCCCAGTGTGTTATAAGTTCCTGAAGATTCATGTTATGTCCTCTTCTTTTTGACTTGTTCAGCTAAGACTGAGTGGATGCGTACTCCTTGATTATCGAATATAGTATGCCAATTTCCTATCTCCCGTAATCTTTCTATCATCATGTTGTTGAAAAAAAAAAGTCTAGTGAAGCCGTGTGGGGCTCTTTCGATTCACTAGCACAACAGTTTTGTTGTTCACCTTAAACTTTTTTTCAAAACTCTATATTCAAAGCCTACTGGAGCCGTGTGTGGCCTATTTCGATCCAATAGCAACTTGTAGTTCATCTTCTTCCTTGTGCTGGCTAAAAATGTGGGATTTGGAGGTGTAGTAGTAAGTAGGATGGCAAGGGTGATTTGTTGAGAATAAGTATAGTAGAATCCATTTTTGTATACATTTGGGGTTAATAGGGAGTGATATATCTTTGTGTGTCAATTTTATGATGTAGTTTGTTCGAGGTATAAAATGGGTATTGACGGTATTTGTATGCTAGAGAGTATATGTTAGTAATGGAAGTACTCAATGGGTGAGTGTTGTTAACTTATGCCATTGCCAGGTTGCAAGAGGAAGTTAAGTTAAGGAGTAGAGAGCTATGAACTAAGTTAAGTTGTGTATGAAGGATAGATAGTAGTGACGGGTGAAAGAAGGATGTGTTAAAGGATTGTGAATAAGATAAGCTATATGATTATGACCAATTATTATTGTTATGAAGTTTAAATGGGATAGCATTGGTTGAGGATTGTTTTATAGTTTCTAAGAGGAAATTTTGTGTGAAAAGTTTTAACTTATATTATGTGCTAAAAGTTAAGTTTGAATGATTGGTGATCTTGAAGGTGACTGTGACGATTTCTTGATTAATGGTATTAGTTGTTAGGAAGTGATCTAGTAGGCTTGAATAGTGGATATTAGAGCCTAAGTTTGGTTGATTCTTGATTAAGTTTGATGTTGTATTTATGATGAAAAAGTTCACCCAAGATATTATGGGACTGCATTAATTTCGAGGATTAGTGTATGACTGTAATGGTTGAGCTTCTTAGATGTGATATTGATTCTTATGGTTTAGAAATATAAGTTTACAAGCGTAATTTTAATAAGTGATGACAGAGGTAGTTTGGTCCGTTAAGGATGAGAAAAATTTGAGTTAAGCGTTAGACTCTAAGATTGAAATTCCGAAGTTGAGCTGAAAGCGTTGAAGCTCTAGATGGTGTATGCTTATTTTGAGCTAAGTGGTAATGTGAAGTAAGATTGAGATTAAGCTTTCATGTATATTGCGGTTAGTTAAAGTTTTAAGTGGTTATCTTGAGGGATTGTGGTGTATATGTTTCAGATTTTGGAAGCTAGTTATGCTTCAATTCGTAAACTTCAACCAAACGATCTTTGTTTTCCAAGTATTCCCGCTCAGTCAATCAGAATCGTATAGTGTACCTTCTAATTTATCATTTCATCATGTTATCCAAGGATCTTCGGAATGAAATCATTTCCATATGGAGCATTCCGGTAGTTACGAGTATACCTTTGTTCGTGCGTCATGTATATGGGCTAATTCATAGGTGCCCTGTGCACAGTCTTAGTGACCCTGTGAAATAAGTGTTGTAGAGGAACATAGAGTCCCAAGGGGGAAATACCCCGTGACTTCTTAAAGCTTCCGTATTTTAAACACGTCTAGTTCATGCTCAATTTCTCATTACGAGCCTCGAATTTGCTATTGTTGCATACACATTCATACATTCTAGAGTCAGTTCAGCTAGATATTTATGCGTCAGATATCCATGTTCAGTATGAGGACTAGGAAACTGTAATTCCAATCGTACCGATATGTCTCAGATGTTCGCATCCCTTAAGAAGGTTAAATGATCAGTGATTTTATCCTATCAAGCGATATTTGAGGACGAATGTTTCCAAAGGGAAGATAATGTAGTACCCCAAAAAATTTTCTTCGTAATAATTCCGTGAGAAACGTACCGAATTCTACTCTTTAGAGTGATCAATAAATTTTCTGTACAATATTTCTAAGACGTTGACCTACCATTCCGTAGATTATCGAATAAGCTTTCCAATAATATGTAGATCATCGAAAACGGACACTCGAGCGATGAGTTACGACCATTTCGATCGAACTACGACCATTCTGATTGAACTGTGAACACTAAAACGTGCAGGAAACATAAACAGAAAACTCTAAGAGTCCTCTTTCTAATGAAGTTGGTTTCATCCAATTTGGCTATCGAAGTAAAATGTTATGGTCGATCTACTTCAGCCTATTAAAATAGTCCACCAAAGGGCAGATTTGACATTATTTGTTTTTTTGAAGGGCAATTTGGTCATTTCACACCCCCCCTCTTGGACAAAAATTTGTCCATTTAATCCATAATTGAAACTTCAAAATTCATTTTCTCCATGAAACATTGGGGATAATGAAACCCTAGCCAAATTTCACCTTCAAAGACCTTTCAATTTCACCGTAGAAATCCAAAATTAATCCGATAAACAAACTCCTTATTTCAAGGCCTTCGAGGAGCACCCATTATTTGTCCGAGCAGGATTCCATAATCAAGAAGTAAATTTCAAGGTATGTGGGGTTTTGAACAAGAGCAATCTTCCGTTCTTGTGCCCAAAGCTTTAATTTTACTATGGTTTTACATGATTTTGCAAGTGAGGTTATGTCTAAATAATTCGATTATGAGATTATAATGGTTTAATGAATAAACTTTGATTTATATGATTATCTCAATGTTTTCATGATATGATTTAATAATTATCATAGCGAATTACACACTTTTACCACGAGGTGGTATTTTGAATGATTTTAGGACGTATGTCGACATGGTATTTTGGAGTAATATTTTGAGATATGTGTCAAGCTTTATGCTTCCCAATGACGATTTGAATTATTGAATATATATTTGAGACATGAGATGTCTTGATATCTATAATTGTAAATTTCATATTTTTATTTTGAATGATTTCGAGATATATGTTGAAATAGTATTTTGGATTGATTTTGAGATTTATGATATGCTTAAAGCTTCTTTATGACGAAATTTAATCATTAAGCATATTGAGATATAACATTTGAGATGTTACCATGAGTCTTGATATTTTCTCAAAAATATTGATGTTTTCATGACTTAATAAATTATTACATTTTGACATTTAAAAAGGTTGAGTTCTATTATTGAAATTGCATGATATTCGAAAATGGGTAGACACTCAAATTACTTTACGAAGGATTTATAAGACTTTAAATTTTTTTTACAATATGGATATACATGATTACTTCATTACTCTACTTCTTAAATTGAGAATTTATGCTATGAATTGCATGCTATTACAATGAATTGATATTTCTAAAGGCTTTCGAGATAAAAGTCGTGATTTGAGTTGTACTACATGATATGTATTCTTATTATGAATTAAAGGTCTCAAGTACTTTTCAAAAGATGTAGTCATGATTTAATTGTCGAATTGAAAGAATAATCATTTGAGTACATTGACCTTGAACTCGCAGAGTCGAGATGATTTTGACTATGAGAAAGATTGATTTTGCTATAGATGTTGAGATGAATTTTGATATTTTTTTCCGGATGATTTTGATGAGTTGAATTATTGAAAATATAACGTATTGTGTCTTGATATCCTTGTTCAAATGTCGAGTCGGTTATGGTTCAATGCATTGATACCTTGTTGATGTTGAAAAAGATTGAAATTTTCTAAGTCGTAGTTGGGGTTAGGAATCCACAATTTGTTGATGAATTATAAATTAAGAAATTTGTTTTGGTCTTTATGATAGACCCTTGTGATGATGGTGGTGAATCTCCTAACGCGTTTTGAGCTTGTCTGGGAGTAGTACTTAACACCGAGAGGGAAATTTGGTATTTCCCCAAATCTATGTGCCACCGTAGGGTTGTTTGATGATGATATTATTGACCAGAGAGCCCGATTGTGATTATTGCAGTTTTAATGTTGTACTCCCTGGCAAAGAGTATAACGCTCCCACCTACGGGGGTTTCAAATGTTGGTATTCCATGTAGCTCACGTGGGGTTGTCGGTTATAGGAAACTCCCCTGTCCATAAAAGTCATGTTTCTTAAATTACCGAGTCACTCTGAGATTTGAGTCAAAGCGTTGAGATATTATGATGAATTATGATTATCTATGATGAATTTTGATGATATGATAATTTATAATGATTTATCATAATTTATGATTTTTGATGATTTACATGGATTATGAGATTTTACCTTTTGAACTATTTATTATGAAAGTATGAAGATTATGATTTGATATTCCTCAAGCCAAGTGAGTCATCATTGTCTGTATGCATGTTTCATGAAATTTATGATGTTATTTAAATTTGTGCATGCACCCCCACATACTCGGTACATTCTCTTTGTTCTGACCCTCATCTACTATTCTATTCAATTGCAGCATCTGGTCAGCAGGTAAAGGAGTCCTTATAGTTCAAGGTCTTCTGTTGGTTGTTTCAGTTCAGAGACACTGTACCTTCTTCTGTCATCCATATTGAGTGGGATGGTTGGGAGTCATGACCCGTTTATGTACCCGCAATACGAGTGGAGGCTTCATAGAAAGTAGTAGTGGTTGATGTATTCAGTCTCCTTCTTGTATATGTATATGTGTCAGTAGAACAGATTCTGTATTGAGATATTTTTAGCTTCATTCTCTTAGAATTATATTTTAAATCAGCTGCTTTTGAGTTATACCTATGAAAGGGTTAGCTTGGGGTCAATAGTGACCCTAAGCACTGTGTGACGTCTCGAGACTTGATTTTCGAGGAAAAGAACCATGTGACGTCTCGAGACTTGATTTTTGAGGCGTTACACAAGCCTTCTTTGGGAAACCACCTAACCATCTTTAAGCCCATTTTTATCATTTTAAGATATGTATTCTGTAAAATCAAGTTTGACACTCTTACTCTATTATGTCCTTCATTTATATGGTATCGTCATACCGTTGACTTGCAAGTCGAATCTCTAAGAAATAAATTATCATAATATAATCTTTTCTTTCAAAACATAATGTTTGGACCACCATACTTCAAATAATTCATGAAGATTCGTACTTCAAAATATTTTTCAAATTATGCAAAGAATGTCTCTTTTCAACATTTCAACAAACATGGGTGGTCATGTATTTTTGATAAACCATTCAATTCTTTCATTATATAATTTCAATATTTATCAACATGTAAAACCCCTTCTCTTCAATTCAAAACCATAATCAAATCATAAACAATAATCAAGAAATTTGTATCATGCTTCTCAAAATGCATTTGAAATATCCATATCATATGAAAAGACTGAAAAATCATAGAAAAAGAGTGATTCTATATTTTTATGCTCTCAATTAAATATCCGAACCGAATATCATACATACATATATACGAGTACAAATTAATTTGGGGGAAAGGCCTCAAGACCAAAAACATAATATCATTATTTTTAAAAATTTAAATCTTATTCGAAGTATTTTCAACAAGCCTATATATTTTAGGACAACCCCACGTACCTTAGATTAAAAGGTTTGAAGAGTAGAACTCTAATCTTGATATTTTCCTTGGAAATCATGGACTTTTTCTTGCTTTCTGATTCTTGGAGATAACCTTATGTTGATCTTATTTTGAAAGTAAAGAAGGAAGTTTTTGATGTTGTAACTGATGGAAATTGATTAATTATGTGTTAGGGTGTAATTAAATCCATTGGGAGGTTTTTTGGAGAGGAAAAGAACCAAAACAACCCTCTAAAGAAATCACATTTTTGAGCTTCCGGATGGCCGACGGATTGTCGGACAGACCATCACGGGCCCGACGAACCATCCCCAGAACCATCACTGCTTTTCCAGTGTTTGAGTAACTATTTTTGGGGCGACGGACCTTAACGTGCCCGATGGACCATCGGCCCGGCCGTCGCTCCTTAGGTATCCTGACACTTAACTATAAAATAGACTTAAATTTTTACCCCAATATTGGATTAAGACAAAACTGGTGGTGTTGGAAAGAGGATTTAAAGACTTTTCATTTGATATATAGTTTGCCCTCTAATTTGTTCTATACAAAAAGTTATGGTCGATTGAAAATGACCCAAGTTTAAACTCTTACCAAAACTCAATTGATAGGAATGCTTTCAAATCGTCCTTGAGTTAAGGCACCTCTATGATATCAATTTATGCTCAAATATATTCTCACACTACATAATTGATTAAAACACTAAATTCTTATCCGATTTATGGATTTTGGAACCTTTACGCGCAGAAATGACGGTTTACACTCTAGCCCGACATGTGGGGTGTTACACCCAAGAACATATGACACTCTTGGACCCTTAACAATACAAAATACAATCACTCATCTCTTACAATTGACACAAAAGAGGCGTCCACCACCCAAGAACCAATGTATCAAGCAATGCAATGTACAAGTGATTCTACTATTGTATAAGGCCCTAGTTATGGCTTTTGGACTCTCTCACTCTATAAGAGTAGTGTTATGTCAATATCATTAAGCAACTTAAGAAATAAACCCTGCAAATTTCTATTTATGCTACATTACAATAATAGACAAAATGACAAAAGGGCCCTTTAGTGACTAATCTACAAAAATACTCAAAAATTGTCATGATCATGATCATACTTGTATCATCCTCTCCATCTTGAGTGTAATTTGACCACAAATTCATGGGCTCACTTCTTTTACAAAGGAACTTCACAAACTTCTTCTTGCAGCAACACATCTTCTCCATACACTTCATTTTGCACTTCAGCTTTTTCTTGCTCTCCATCTTGTGGTTTGCCATCATTTTTAACTGATTCAATGCCCACCTCTTCTCAAAGATAGTACAATCTACCCTCCCTTAGGATTATATTCCTCCGGTTTTGGAACTCACTAGCCTTGTGCCCCCACCCTTGACACTTGAAGAGTTGAAAACCCTTGGGATTGGAAGTAGGATTCAATTTACCTTTATACCTTGGAGTATGTTTTTTAACAGCCTTGGTGGCCTCGGGTTGGGCATCCATGAATGAGCTTTCTTTGAGATCCCTCTCAAACTCTAAAGCCATGTGGAAGATGTCATCTATGGTGTCGAATTTGTGAACAATCATGCGAGTGGAGATCTCCTTGTTTAACCCTACCTTGAAGCGCCAATGTTATGACTTACTTGCTCTCCTTGGTAGTCAAGTTTCAACATCAATTATTGAAATACATCGTTGTATTCCATGAAACTCTTTATTCCTTGCCTCAAATAATACAATTTGGCAAGGAGCTCATATCTATCAGTCTCAAGCAAGTACCTTTGCCACATAATGTTCTTCAACCACAACCAAGGAGGAGGTTGTCCCCTAATCATCTCATTCCCAAACCATTTAGCATACTCCCACCATGTATTAGCATGCCCTTCAAAGTGATCTATGGCATAAAAACATTTATTTTCATCGGTGATATCATTAAATTGGAATATCTTGTCACAAAATTACTCCCATGCAAGGTAGGCTTCGGGGTCACTCTCATCATTGAAAATGGGAAGGCTCACTATGATGAAATAGAGACCTATATCTCAGTTTGGGTGGACATCTCTGAACTCTCCGCATAACTCCCCATGTCTACCCCTTATTATTTCTTCCCTCAAGTAAACATCATCATATGACCATAAACATCATGTTGTCCTCCCCTACCATAGCCCTCAACATGGATGGGTCTATTTGGGTTAAGTAGAGCTTGTAGTGGCAGGATAGGATTTAGATAGTGAGGTCTTTGTTCAAGTGGATTTTTGATGAGAGGGTTCGGGTTTGGTGGTGGTATTGGGGTTCCAAGACCATCTTGTTGGACTTGGTGGAGTGGAGGACGGTTTGGTCAATCTTGTTCTCAGCTTCGAGAACAAATATTGGTTGGATTTGTGGCAATTGGGGGATATAGAATTTGGTGCAAGGTTTTGGAAGTATTAGTGTCACGACCCGAACTGGGGCCCTGGCCGTGACGAGTATTCTGAACCATCAAGGCTCGAAACACCCCTTATCTATTTGGTAATCACGCACATGAATTATGTGAGAGAAAAAAATGCGGAAGATACACTATATAACTGAAACATGGTCAAGAATCATATGAAAACAATAATGGGAAATAATGTCCCACAATATCAATCAACATCTCTAAAATGTCCGGGACATCTCTACTACATGACTGAAACAAATATCTATCTGAAAACTGAGACAAGGCCCCTAGTAGCCCCAAAACTAATAACTGATAAATGAAACTGCCAGATATCAGGCCTTCCGAAATATAGAAGGCTCACCAAATGACTCTGTGAATCTGTCTGTGGAAATCTACTGATTTTCTGCACCCCTAGACTGTACCTCTGAACCTAGGATGAAAGGGGGTTAGTACAAAAGTACTGGTACTCAGAGATATAAAAAAAAATAATATTTTTACAAAATATAGTTGAGAGCCATTATAGAGCAGTTTCATATCAAATCATTTGAAAACACTTGGGCGTAATATAATTGTTTTCAACAACAATGTAATGCAGCTGAGCTAGGTGGAATACCCTACATATCACCTTTACACCAACAGTCAAACCTCAGTTTCCACCGAGATTAGAGTATAAGAGAGGGGAAGACACACAAGGTCACACAACAGGGTGTTTTGACCCAATGGTAGTGCAAAAGATCACAAAGCAGGGCTCCTAACCATTGTCCCAGCTTGGGAATGACATAAACTCAGGTACAAAAGATCACAAAGTAGGGTACCAAATTCCCATGTCGGTAAACACGATTTCCAGTGATGAGCCCTTACACTCAAACGCCTTCTTCGGGCATCGACCTATCTCATTTAAAATCAATGCATTCAAATTTCATCTGATTCAATCACATATCATATTCTATAGGGTATCGTCATACCCGACTTGCAAGCCATCAATATCACATCATTTTTCTCATTCAACCATTGTATTCAATATGAATAACCTTCTCGTTTTCAAGTCAAAATCTTATTAATTCTCAAAATATATCATGTTATGCTCTTCAAGATATTTTCAAACAATTTACAGCATATCAACATTTAAAACAAATTCACATCAAGAGAGGAAATTTCATATCATTCATGCTCTTCAGTTAACATCTTTTTGGAATACATGCATATACATATATCATATAGAAAATCATGTTGGGAGTAGGCCTAAGGGCCAAATCAGTATCATAAAACGTTTAAAGAATATTCATATTTGTAATTTCAAAACCCCCATTTGTAAACATGAATTTTTAAAGCCCATGAGATTTTTGAGATAACCCCACATACCTCGATTACTATGAATATTGGGTGCTTCTTGAAACCTACGTTGGGAGGATTCCAAATATGCAATTAGTTTCTAAAACCCACGGTTGAATCTTGAGTTTCTTGGGTTTTTATTTTGAAACCCTAAGGAGAATTCTTGAGCAATATTGATGAATGAAGGTGTATTTTGGACTCTTTTGGAACTGAATTTCCTGTTTATGGCTAAATAAGGGTGGGAAAAGGACCATTTTTCCATAAAAACGGAGTGTTTAAGTCACTTGAAACCATTACACAGGCGCCACCTATGCTATTGCCTATGTTTACATAGGCTCCGCCTATGCTATCACATATTCTTTTTGGTGGTCATGTGCGATTGGTTAGGCGACGCATACTACTTTGAAAGGCCATAACTTCTTGCTCGAGTATTGGATTTTAGCAAAATTTGGTATCCTTGGAAAGCTAACTCAAAAACCTATCATTTTACACATACTTGGCTCTCTAATTAGACATACACAAAGAGTCATGGTCGATAGAAGTTGACACAAATTATAATGTCCACTTAAACTTAATTGATCGAAGTAGTTTTCAACTCGTCGTTGAGTCAAAGGACCTCTACGGTCTAAATTCAAGATTGGATGGATTCACATACTACACAAATAATTAACATGCCATATTGGCATAGGATTTATGGATTTGGGATTATCTATATTGTAGCCCGAAATGTGGGGCATTACATTATCCCCCCCTTAGGATCATTTGTCCCCGAATAATGATGCGGGACACAGACAGACAAAATTTCAAGCAAAATAAGCAGTAGGAAAGATAAGATAGGAATAGTACCTTATGTCTCATCATCCATCGAAGAAAAAATATTGGGATTTATAATTCTTATGTCATCTTCTGACTCCTAAGTTGCTTCTTCAACTTTCTGATTCCTCCACAATATCTTTTATGAGGCTATCTCTTTGCTCCTCAACTATCGACCTTGGCGATCTAAAATTTCAATGGCCTCTTCTTCATAATACAAGGAATCTGTCACTTTGACACCCTCTACTGGCAATACTAAAGAATGATCTCCAATGTATTTCTTCATCATGGATACATGGAATACCAGATGAACGGAACCCAGAATAGCAGGCAATTTTTAGCTCATAAGCAACTGGACCAATCTTTCTCTGAATCTAATATGGCCCTATATAGCGAAAGCTCAATTTACTCCTTTTCCCAAACTGCATAACTCCTTCCAAAGCAGAAAACTTGAGAAACACCCAATCACCAACTTCAAACTCTACTTCTCTTCTTCGAACATCGACGTAGGACTTCTGACGACTCTGAGCAATCTTGAGTCATTCTCTAATGATCTTTACTTTCTCCATTGCCTAATGAACAAGATCCGGCCCATACATCTGAGTCTCACCCATTTCATACCATCCTATAAGAGACCTACATCTCCTCCCATACAAAGCCTCAAAAGGAGCCATCTTGATGCTGGCATGGTAACTATTATTGTAAGCATATTCAATCAGTGGCAGGTGATCTACCCAACTACCTTTGAAGTCAATGACATATGCCCTCAACATATCCTCGAGGGTCTTAATGGTACGCTCATCTTGCCCATCCGTCTGAGGGTGGAAAGCTGCTCTCAAATTCAGTTGTGTACCTAAACCCTTCTGAAAAGATCTCTAGAACTGTGATGAAAACTACGTCCCTCTATCGGACATAATAGACACTGGTTCCCCATGCAACCGAACTATCTCCTCAATGTAAATCTTAGCATAACCCTCTACCAAATAATTAGTCCTCACAAGAAAAAAGTGGGCTGACTTTGTCAACCGATCTACAATCACCCATACAGAATCATACTAGTTTTGGGATCTCGGAAGTCTTGTAATGAAATCCATGTTTATTATCTCCCACTTTCATAAAGGCAGAGCTATTTCTTGGGAAGTACCACTTGGCCTCATGTGTTCTACCTTTACTTATTGACAGTTCAAATACTTCGACATGAAATCAGCTACATCATATTTCATGTTATTCCACCAATCTAAGTTTTCAGATCATGGTACATCGTAGTAGAGCCTGGGTGAATGACATACCTCGAAGTGTGCACCTCATCAAGGTTTCTTTTGTGCAGTCCATCAACTTTCGGAACGCACAACCTACCCTAAAATCTCAGAATACCATCACCACCAATTTCGGATGACATAACCTTTTGTTGACCCACATCTTTGTTGATTTGCATCAAGATGGGATCTTTAACCTACTTCTCCTTAAATTCAGCACAAAGGGATGACTTAGCGAACACATGAACGATCACCCCTCCATCTTCAGAATCTAAGAGTCGTACTCCCAGATTTGCAAGGCGGTGAATATCCTTTACCATCTCTTTCTTTCCTTCTTCTACATGAGAAAGGCTGCCCATAGACAACCTGCTAAGGGCATCGGCTACAACATTTGCCTTGCCTAGATGGTAATGCAGGCTCATATCATAGTCTTTCAGAAGCTCCATCCAGCGCCTCTTCCTAAGGTTTAATTCTTTCTGTGAGAAAACATACTGCAGACTCTTGTGGTTAGTAAAGATATCAACATGAACACCATACAAGTAGCGCTGCCAAATCTTAAGTGCAAACACCAAAGCCGATAACTCCAAATCATGGGTGGGGTAGTTCCGCTCGTGCACCTTCAACTGCCTAGATGCATAAGACACTACCCTACCATTCTACATCAACACACAACCAAGTCCCACACGGGATGCATCACAGTATACCACAAAGCCATCTACACCCTCGGGAAGGGTCAAAATAGGAGCAGTGGTCAGTTTGTCTTTCAACTTCTCAAAACTATTCTCACACAGATTAGACCACACAAACTTTACCTTTTTTCTAAGTCAATTTAGTGAATGGAGCAACTACGGAAGAAAAACTCTCTACGAACCTTCTGTAATACCCAACTAAACCCAAGAAGCTCTGAATATCAGTTAGAGTCGTGGGTCTGGGCCATTTTCTCACTGGCTCAACTTTTTGGGGATCCACTCTTATCCCGTCACTGGACACAATATGCCCCAAGAAGGCAATAGCATCTAACCAGAATTCACACGTACAAAATTTGGCATACAGCTAATGATCCTTAAGGGTCTGAAGAATAATTCGGACGTGATTGACGTGATCCTCTTTAATCTTAGAATGTATCAGAATATCATCAATAAATACAATGACGAACAAGTCAAGAAACTGACGGAATACTCTTTTTCAGAAGATCCATGAAGGTTGCAGGGGTGTTAGTCAACCCCAAGGATATGACTAGAAATTCGTTGTGACCATATCGGGTTCGGGAGACAGTCATGGGTATGTCTGACTCCCTAACTTTCAACATATGATAAACTGAAGGAAGGTCTATTTTTGAAAAACACTTGGCACCTTGAAGCCATAAAAAAGGTCGTCAATCCTAGGAAGAAGATATTTAATTTTAATCGTGACCTTATTCAGCTGATGGTAGTCTTTGCACATACGAAGGGAACCATCTTTCTTTTGCATGAAAAGTACAGGCGCGCTCCAAGGAGACACACTAGGGCGTATAAAACCCTTATCTAGGAGATCTGCTAACTATTCTTTCGACTCTTTTAGTTCTGTAGGAGCCATTCTATATGGAAGAATGGAAATAGGACGAGTGTTTCGCAACACATCAACACCAAACTCAATCTTCCTATCTAGTTGTATTCCTGGGAGATCATTTGAAAAGACTTCTGGGAATTCTTTTACTACAGAAATAGATTGGAGAGGAAGACTCTTGGCATTGGAGTCCTTAACTTAGATAAAGTGGTACAAGCAGCCTTTAGAAATAAGTTTGCGGGCTTTGAGATAGAATATAAAGTGACCTATGGGTGCTAAAGAATGTCCTTCCCACTCTATCACTAGTTCCTTCGGGAAAGAAAAAGTGACCCTTCGAGTCCTACAATCTAATGTGGCATAGCACGAATAAAGCCAATCCATTCCCAAGATAGCATCAAAAGCAACCATCTCTAACTCTATGAGATCTACTAGCATATCCTGGCTACCAACAGTCACAACACAACCCCTATACACCCTCCTAGCAATAATAGAATCCCCTAGTAGGGTTGAAACAGAAAAGGGTTCAGAAATCACACTGGGCTCAAACCCAAAACCTACAGCCATATAAGGGGTCAGATAGGATAAAGTAGACCTAGGATCAAGCAACACATAAACATCACGGGAAAATATTTGTAACATACCGGTAACAACATATGGGGAAACTTCCGTCTCCAAGAGGTTAGTAAAAGTAAATAACCGGTTGCAACTATTCCCCCCCCCCCCCCCCCCCCCCCGCGCATTTTCTCTAACAGAAGGGCAATCTTTCTGAAGGTGACCCACCTTTCCACAAGTATAACAATTCCTCCCCTAAAAAAACCACCTCGCTAAGTGGTTCTTCCCACAAGTGTTGCACCGTGGATGAGTACGATGCTGTTGTACCTCACTGCCCTGTGACTGAGTATCTGGGATTCTGAATCCATGAGAAGTCTGAAAACTCTGCAATCGTCTGTCTGCTGGTGGTCTGGGTGCTGGGGTGCTGGCAGATGACTGGGTATTACTCCAAGACTTCATCTTTTGCCATCTATTTCCCCATTTGCCGCTCTGTGGTTGGCTGTGATTCTGATCTGCGGTTCTGGCTCTCTATGCTTTCTTGTCTTTCTCTCTTATTTCTGAAATTTTCTTTTTTTTCTCTTCTATCTGCTGCATATGAATGGTCAGCCGAGCAAAGTATAGCTCCTTATTCAACATAGCCCCTTGTCACTCAAGTACCAGGTTATATCATCAAGGTCGGATGCAAATTTTCTCAATCAGGCTCTCATTTTACTAGTCAACTCTGGTGCATAGCGGACTAGTTTATTAAACTTCAAAGTGTACTCCTGGACACTCATACTTCCCTGCTTCAGATTCATAAACTCTTCCACCTTGGCCTCCCTCAACTCCAGAGGAAAGAATCTATCAAGGAAATCTTCCACAAATTCACCCCAAATGGTGGGCTCATCACTCTCACCTTTTGCATCCTCCCAGTTGGCATACCACTGATTCATAACATCCTTGATCTGATAAGTTACTAGTTCCACCCCTTCAACCTCATCCACATGTATTAGCTTAAAGATATTTTCCATCTCATCCATGAACTCCTGTAGATCTTCCTCCACCTTGGTGCCAGTGAACTTTGGTGGGTTCATCTTCATGAAATGTCCAACACTAGTAGCCTCAGACATAACAGATGCAGACCCAACATCCTCCAATCGTTGAGCTTGGTTAGCTACCAACTATGTCTGCGTATAAATAGACCGTCTAAATTCTGTTTTTGAAATATCTCTTAGAGTAGTTGGGGGACTATTGACATTAGTCCGCAGAGCCCGAGGTGGAGTGGTCGGGACTGGAGGGACTCCCGGAGTAGGGACAGGTTCTGGAGTGGGAACTCTGTTATGGTTCCGCATCCCATGGGTAGGATGAACCTCATCTGTCTGAGAATTCTGTTCAATGATGCGACGGGGAGGCATAACTATGTTTCTGTAATACAAGAGATCATTGATTAGGGGACAGTTCAGACTCTGAAGCACGAACTAAATCACAATGAAGGGAAACATTTCTTAGACGCCTAGCAGCCTCTTGTTTATTAGGGTGGCGCGCTACACACCAATAAACAGGTCTCTAACCGATGCAATTTGGCAGACACCCAGGGACCATGAACCATGCTTTGATACCAAGTTTGTCATGACCCGAACCAGGGCCCTTTCCGTTACGAGTATTTTGAACCATCAAGGCCCGAAACACCCCTTATCTATCTAGTAATCATGCACATGACTTATGTGAAAAAAATTATGGAAGATACACTATATAATGGAAACATGGTAAAGAATCATATGAAAACAATAATGGGGAATAATGTCCCACAATCTCAATAAACATCTCTATAACGTCTGCGAAATCTCTACTACATGACTGAAACAAATACCTATCTAAACACTGAGACAAGGCCCCCAATAGACCCAAAACTGATAAGTGATAAATGAAACTACCAGATATCAGGCCTTCCGAAATATAGAAGGCTCACCAAGTGACTCTGCGAATCTAAGGAAATTTACTGATTTTGTGGATCCTTAGACTGTGCCTCTGAACCTGGGAGGGAAAGGGGTCAATACAAAAGTACTGGTACACAGAGGTATCAAAGCAAAACATAATATTTTTACAAAATATAGTTGATAGTCATTATAAAGAAGTTTCATATCAAATCATTTGAAAACACATGGGCATAATGTGATTGTTTTGAACAACAATGCAATGCAGCTAAGATAGGTGGAATACCCTACATATCACATTTACACCAACTATCAAACATCAGTTGCTGCCGAGATTAGAGTATAAGTGCAGGGAAGACATACAAGATCACACAGCAGGGTGTCTCAACCCAATGGCAGCACATAAGATCACAAAGCAGGGCTCCTAACCATAGTCCCAACTTGGGAATGACATAAAGTCAGGTACGCAAGATCATAAAGGAGGGTACCGAATTCCCATGTCAGCAAACACGATTTTTAGCGATGAGCCCTTACACTCAAACGCCTTCTTCGGGCATCGACCTATCTCATTTAAAATCAATGTATTCAAATTTCATCTGATTCAATCACATATCATATTCTGTAGGGTATTGTCATACCTGACTTGCAAGCCATCAATATCACATCATTCTTCTCATTCAACCATTATATTCAACATGAATAACCTTCTCATTTTTAAGTCAAAATCATATCAATTCTCAAAATATTTCAGGTCATTCTCTTCAAGATGTTTTCAAAAAATTTACATCATATGAACATTTAAAACAAATTTACATCAAGAGAAGAAATTTCATATCATTCATGCTCTCAAGTTAACATCTATTCGGAATACATGCATATACATATATCATATAGCAAATCATATTGGGAGTTGGCCTAAGGGACAAATCAATATCATAAAATGATTAAAACATAATCATATTCGTAATTTCGAAACCCCCATTTGAAAATATGAATTTTTAAAGCCCATGGGATTTTTGAGATAACCCCACGTACCTCAATTACTATGAATATTGGGTGCTTCTTGAAACTTACGTTGGGAGGATTCCGAATATACAATTAGTTTCTAAAACCCACAGTTGAATCTTGAGTTGCTTGGGTTTTTATTTTGAAACCTTAAGGAGAATTCTTCAGCATTTTGATGAATGAATGTGTATTTTAGGGTCTTTTTGAACTGAATTTCGTGTTTATGGCTAAATAAGGGTGGAAAAAGGACCATTTTGCCCCCAAAACGGAGTGTTTAAGTCACTTGAAACCATTACATAGGCGCCACCTATGCTATCACCTGTGATTACATAGGCGCCGCCTATGCTATCGCCTATGTTTAGATAGGCGCCGCCTATGTTTATATAGGCTCCGCCTATGCTATCACATATGATTTCCGGTGGTAATGTGCAATTGGTTAGGCGATGCATACTACTTTGAAAGGCCATAACTTCTTGCTTGGGTGCCGGTTTTTAGCAAAAATTGGTATCGTTAGAAAGATAACTCGAAAACCTATCATTTTACACATAGTAGGGTATCTTATTTGACATACACAAAAAGTCATGGTCGATAGACGTTGACACAAATTATAATGTCCACTTAAACTTAATCGATCGAAGTAGTTTTCAACTCGTCCTTGAGTCAAAGGACCTGTACGGTCTAAATTCAAGCTTGAATAGATTCACATACTACACAAATAATTAACATGCCATATTGTTATAGGATTTATGGCTCCGAAATTATCAACATATCGAAATCATGGTCTATATTGTAGCCCAAAATACAGGGCGTTATAATTAGTTGGGGAATTGTTTTGAGGGGTGGAAGGTCGACTCCTTTGTCTTTCAACATGTTCTAATCTCCCGCACATTGATGCCACATCTGTACCGTATTTCTTTAGAACCACATTCAACCTAGACATATCTCAGGACATAATTTCAAGGCGAGAGAAAATGAGATTAATGGCATTATTGTCCATTGTTTGAGCATTTGAAGCCTCGGGTTTCGTTATGGTTGTATCAAAAATAACCCTTCAAGTAACGGTCCAACAAGACACCCAATCAGT
Source organism: Capsicum annuum (assembly GCF_002878395.1). NCBI lineage: Eukaryota > Viridiplantae > Streptophyta > Magnoliopsida > Solanales > Solanaceae > Capsicum > Capsicum annuum. Next base: position 11,376,007 of record NC_061115.1, read on the forward strand.
CCACGACGTCACACACAATAATACAACACAAAACCTACAAAACAAAACACACGCTAGTTTAAAACAACCTCCCACAATGAGATCCCACCTTCCAGTTTTTTCAAACTCAATCTCAACAATGGTGGGTGGCTCAAATCACCTTTAATTTACCACAAATTCGAACCCTATACTCCTATAGTGTTAGAGAACACAAATCTAACACTAAAACACTAGAAGAACACAAAATCAAAAACTCAAAATTAGACCTAGGGTCAAAAACGGGTTTAGTATTATTTGGGGGATTTTCGATTTTGACACTTCTTTTTTGTTGGGGATTTTCAATTTCTAGACTCTAATAGTGTTAGAGAATAAGGATCTAACACTATAAACACACAAAAATCAAGTCTCAAAAATTGAAAAAACACTAAAACATGAACAGTAACTTTTTTCTTTTTTCTTCTTTTTCACTTTTTTTTTTATTTTCAACATAACATTCCCAAGATTGATTATATTGGAACAAAATCAAAACTTGATATGATACCAAATGATACAAGAGAGACCAAGAAGACACAAAACATACACCAAAACATTCCACAAGTTTGAAGAGCCGAGGACCCCTTTGGTGACCACTCTTAGATTCACTACGATGATCAAGAATACAAAATATAATGGTGTATTTGACACCAAAACAGCCAACCCAAACTAATGTAACAACAACAAGAAGATGAACAACAATTAAGATTTCAACAATAGAGTGATTACAAGGTTACACAACAAGAACACTAGCAACGATTACATAAAATAAAGATAGAAAGATAGACAAATGGAGGTATAATCTTAAGAACCAAAGAACATATGACACTCTTGGACCCTTAACACTACAAACTACAATCACCTATCTCTTACAATTGACACAAGAGATGCTTCCACCACCCAAGAACCAATGTATCAAGCAATGCAACACACAAGTTATTCCACACTTGTATATGGCCCTTCTTATCATTTTGGGACTCTCTCTCTCTCTAAGAGGAGTGTTCTCTCAATATCATTAAGTAACTAAATAAATAAACCATAGAATGTTCTATTTATACTGCGTTACAATAATAGACAAATGTCAAAAGGGCCCTCTAGTGACTACTGTACAAAAATACTCAAAAAGTGTCATGATCATGATCATACTTGTATCATAGATCATCATACGAAATTTGCCTAATGATGTTAGAGTACATGCCCTACTGAATACTTATTTTAGCTAACAGTTGCCTATCAATGGAATAGTTTGATTAATGTGTTCCTATCTAGCTAAAACAGTAAGTAATTGCACTGTGATATTTATATGGAAAACACCCGGCTCAAAGAGGTGTAAAAAATTATGACCAGTACCTCTATAGGATTTAACCCCCAACACCACTAAAACAATTGAGCCTCAACAATAAACAAATTGTAAGACTCTTGTAATCTAGGAATTAAACTCCAACTTCTATTTCTACAAAATACAAACCTTCCTAAGGTGAGTGTTCCCACATCTTTGAGTTCCCCAACTTGAAGATAAAGATCCTAACTCAGTTTATACTTCACTGAGACTATAAAACACTACAACTGATGAGCTAACCTAATACATCTAGTCTAAGACTTCGTAACTCTAAGCAATAGGAACTGGTTCAACTTCAACTGCTTTAAGCTTTTGAACTTCACAGGTAATTTATAGATATGTTGTTGTCTTTGTAAGTGCCTGATTAACTAAATCAGTTACTCCCTCGATATAAAACCACACTTCAAAGAGTTCTTCAAATTGATCAGTTTTCTACCTTTCTATGGACTCTTCAACGCTACTTAGTTTGTTATCTATTCAGAGTTCTTTTTCAACTCAAACATCAAAATCATTCTTCAAGTAAAACTCCATGAATAGGTAAAACTCTTTCTTCAACTTATCAATGAAGTATTGTATTCAACTATAACTTCTTCTTTATCACATGTGATCCATCAAGAGAGCTTATCCATTCCTGTATTCAACAAAACTTCTGTCCTTTATCACTACAACAAAACTGATATATAGTTACGAGATGAAATTCATCACTAATTGTTCACTTTTCATGATGAAAATTACATGTCATATCTAAATAATGAAGTACATACTTTTAGTGATGAAACATAAAATTTTGTAGCAAAGTTTTGTCGTCTAAAGTTTCCCACCGAAAAATATTTTGGCGCCATTTATTAAGTACCATTAGTGATGAATATAATTTTATCACAAAATATGTCATCTTTTAATAGTGACGATTTCAAATTTGTAGCTGAATAATTTCACTATTTGGTACAAAAAAATATTGTAGATAAATATAAATTACTCTTTGGCTATTCTAGTTTACTAGTTTAGCCGCACATGCCACGCACGTGTAACTTTTGATTATTAAAATTAAACGATTTTGTCTATTGAAATTATTTTTAATGAAGTGCAAAAAATTCGAATCACTTCCCAAATACAATTACACCAAATTAAAGTGGTGAAGAAAGAAAAAACAAACCACATTATGATAAAGTTAAGTCAACAATAATACGAAAATCAAATTGAAATATCTAACCAAAAATAAAGTAAATTTGCTATTACGAATCAAAGAATTAAATATATGGTAAATATGAGGAAGGTACTAACCAAAAATTTGAAATAGATGCACGATACAACTGAAATTTTTATTTTTATTTCCTTAAATATTAAAAAAATATATCTTTAATGTCAAATTTTATCCGAAAGTTTTTTTTTTTTTTTTGAAAAAAAATTGTTATCTTTTCTAAATGGAATTTGTCTTTTTCTTAAAGGAGTGTTTGTTACCTTTACTAGTTGAACTTTGTTATCCACTTATTTAATTTATGTAATGAAATAGATTTTTAAAATTCTTAAAGTAATGAAAAAGATATTAATTGTCATTAATTCTATAGACTTCTAATAAAGAAAGTTTTACTATAAATGTTTAATTAATTTTTAATACTTTAAATATTATGAAAATATTTAAAAGTCAACTTTATCTAAAGCAGAGATTTTTAATGAAAGGCAAAAAGGTTAAATAATATTTCTAAGTCCCCTCACACTTTTAATATTATATATATATAATATATATTAATATATATTTATATATATATATATATATATATATATATATATATATTAATCGCATGTTCCTTGCACGTGTAGCATTTGATTGTCTAAAATTAAATGATATTATCTATTGCAAACAAATTTAATGAAGTGTACAAGTTTAAATAACTTTTCAATGATTCTTCACACTTTAATACAATAATATAAGTATAAATATATATTTTATTGTAAGAACATATATATATTATCACCAGAAGTTTCAAGTAGTTGATGGATATCGCTTTTAAGTTTGTCAAGCAGTACCTCTTTTCCTTGCTGCTAGAAGCTAAGAGAGACGCACCATTGATTCATTTGGTGGGAAATTCTTCCAAATTTTTTGATTAAAAAATCTCACCTATAAGAGAAACACAAGAAATTACAGAAGAGAATTCGTTATCAATTGTTGATTATGAATAGCTCATATATAATCTTTAACACCATTAACTAAAAGATATAAATGAAGGCCTAAAGTGTGATGATAATAAATTCAAGAATACACATGAATCAAGTTCAAAATAATAAGAAAAAGTAAAAATAGGAGTATGTTTCTTGTAACTTTTACAAATCATTGATCACATTCTAATTACGTACTAAAGACTTTTAAAAATTTGTCACTTTGAAAAATTTTCTTATTCTAGCGTTGTTATATTTATTCTAGCTTTTTCAAATATTCTTAAAATAAAATTTAGTTGATTTAAAATTTTTAAGATAATGAAAAAGTATTAGTTGTCATTAATTCTGATGACTTCAGATAAGAAAATGTTTTAACATTATCATAAATATATTTAATTAATTTTTAACTCTTAAATATTGAAAAAAATAGTGAAAAGACGATTTTATATAAAACAAAGACTATTAAGGAAGGGTAAAAAGTTCAAACAATAATTCTAAGGCTTTTCAAACTTTTAATACCCCCCCCCCCCCCCAAATGAAAAATCTAACAACCTAATGTCCACGTCAATAATATAGATCCTTGTTAAAATAGGTAAGGAAAATTAATTTACCTAAATTTAAGAATACTACATGAGTTTTATACCTAAACTAATTCTTTTCCTAATAAATCCTACATTTAAAAGGACTTCGTTGCAAAATGTACCCATCAAAATAAAATCACTTTAACAAAACAAATAGAGAAAAAAATAACAAACCGAGTTTATTTTAACTAAGAACACAATACAATATAATAGATGACAACCACTCAAATAGAGCCAAACACTTTTCATGGTTAAATATTTTAAGCTAATCATCAATTTGGAGTCGAATTTTTAAGAAATTGATAATGATTTATTATCAATCCAAACGCACAATTGACAACATAAGAATAAACTGAATTGCACAAAAATTGAACCAAAGAAACAAAAACATTAAGAAAAAAAATAATTGTCCCTACATACCTTTTATGCACGTAATTTAATAACCAAACAAAGCTACTTCATTTATAAAAAGGAGTATTAATAAACCAAAAAAGAATTTGATTTTTGACTCCTATATAATTTATATTATGATAGTATCTATTGCGAACGACAAAAAAAAGGACTCCTAAAATCTAAAAGGACTCTAACCTCTATTTTTATTCTGTAAATTAAATTTTTTTTTCCAAAAATATAAATAAGTTTTTTATTTTTCACAAAGAAGGAGTTTTCTATTTTTTGCAAAAAGTACGTCTTTCTTTTTAAGAAAAAAAGACCATTTCTTTGAACTCCTACAATGGCTTTCCTATTTACATTGTTAAAAATAATGGAAATTTATATTTGTACGTTTTTGTTTAGCCAAAATTAAGATAATGTTTGTTGAGGGTCTAGGCTATAGGTGATAAAAGAGTTTTGAAATGAGGCGTAGGTGACACAAGTCTCAATTATTAGGTCGAGGTGACAATTACTTTATTATGGATTAAGAAAGTTGGGAAAGTTTGAAAATAACCCATAAGTTATTAAATTTATACTTTGATCCAAATGTTAGCCTATATAACGGAAAACGGAGGGAAAAAAGACGTCTTTCTCTCTCTTCTGACCCATTGTTGTTTTCTCTTTCTTAGCAATTTTTGTTGTTCATTGTTGTTGCTGCTTCATTCATCATCTTCTGCTTCATTATCATCATTTTCTACTTCATTAACATTTTCATCTTGTTCTTATGGACCATTTGTTGTTGTTGTTACTGCTACTGTTGCTATTTGATCAATTTCTTAGGTCAAATTTTGTTTCGAACATCACTCTACTTTGGCATTACTTCACAGGAGACGTTGGTAAGTCAAATTTTGATTTTTTGTTTAATTTTTCATCTGGGTAGCTTCTATTGTGTTGTTGTTTTTCAACAATGGATAGAACCCAATCATGAATTCAACATAAGATGGATCTATTTAAATAGATAAATCATCTGTTGTGACAGATGAGACATCTATTTTAACGGAAGACTGATATGTTGTATTCATGTTTAAGTAGATGGGTCATCTGTTGCAACATTTGGCATATCTGTTGCAACAAATTAGTTACCTATTACAACAGAACCTAAACATGATTCCAACATCTGTTAGAATAGATTACTAACCTGTTGCAACAGGTAAGTCATCTGTCGCAACAGGTTAATTATCTGTTGCAACTGTCACTCATCTGTTGGAATCAGCTTCAAGGTGATTTAGTTGTAACATCAATCCCAACATGCACTTCATCTATTACAATAGATATTCAGGAGCATAACATGAATGCCAAAGGTAAGAATATGTTGCGACTAATCACTTAGCTGTTGCAACAGATAACCTGTTGATGATAGGTTGGGTGATTAAGACATGAATATTACAGATGATGATCAAACACCTACACCCGTTGATGCGACCAGTACGATGTGCAGTTCTTATCAATCGACATAGTCTAGAAATCTTCAAGACAAGGGGATCGACTTTTTTATTGGAATGTCATTCAAGGACAAGACTGAAATATCTAACACTTTGTTTATTTCTTGCTTGAAAAAAGATTTATGAATAAAGAAGGTGATTAATTTGAGCAGTGTCTTGTGCTTCAAATGTGCTAATTCAAACTGCAAGTAGTGGTCGAGAGCGGTGAAGTACGTAAGTTCTGACAGATTTTTCATTCATAAACATGAAAAGCATCACACATGTGGTTCGGAGCACATCTCGGCCAAAATCCTCAAGCCACGACCAAGGTCCTCGGTGAAGATTTCAAGAGTTGTTTGCCCGGTGGCAAAGGTCCTTCAACAAGGCTTATAGCCAATCAATTCCTTAAGGATTTGGGTGTCCTGGTCAGTTATTGGAAGGTATATATGGACATGGGGATTGCCAAGAACTTGATTAGGGAGACACTCGAGCATGGGTATGAAGTCTTGGATGCTTACAATTACATGATTGAGTTCATAAATCCCGAAAGTAAGACGGAATTGCATCTTGATGAAAACAGAAGGTTCAAGTACTTTTTTGTATCCTATGGTGCTTGGATTCAAGGTTTTCGACATTTGAGAAAAGGCATAGCCATCGACAGTACTTCTTGAGGAGCAGGTATAAGGGAGTTCTGCTAGCGGCTGTGGCGTAGGATGCGGAGAATCACATCTTTCCTATTGCTTTTTGTGTAGCGGACAAGGAATGTGATGCCTCTTATGGATATTTTTAACAACTGCGACGCTGCATCAAAGATACTAAAGAGTTGTGTTTTGTATCGGATAGGTATCCACGTATTCCAAAGATGGGTTCAATTTTTTTCACTTTATCTTACTTTGGTTGTTGCATCAGGCATCTTGGAGAGAACATTCGAAACAACTATCATAATGAAAAGGTCGTCAACCTTTTTTATAGAGCAGTTAAAGAATATAGTAGAGAGGATTTCTTAGACCATTTCAATCAAATAGTGGATGTGAATCCCAAGGTAGCAAAATTTCTCGTACATATAAGTTTCGAGAGATGGAGCAGGGCATTCTGTCTAGCAAATAGGTACATTCTTATAAATTTAATGTCTATTTTGATTTACAAGTTTAGTATGATGTCGTACTAAGTGATTCTTTTCTATATGTACAAAATTATGACATCAAACATAGATAAATCAGTGAATTCATTATTTGGCGATCAAAGAGAATTTTCCATCAAGGATATGTTTGAAAAAATAAGCGAGAAGTATAGAGATTTTCTAATGAGAGGCGTGTGTAGTTCAAGTGCCTAGAAAAAGAACCCGATTTGTTCTCACAATTGAAAAGAAAATATCAACGAACATCATTTTGGGGAATAGGATATTCTCTCATAAAATAGTAGATTACAAATTCCGTATCCCCCGTCATGGTGATGCTGCCATGGTCGATCTTCAAATAAGATCTTGTATGTGTAGAGTTTTTGAATTGGATAAAATACCTTGTCCACATGCAATGACAGCCCTTTGAGCTCAATACGGTCATAAATATGGACCTAAAGTTTATGAGCACTCTTCTTAATATTATTCGGTGGAAAAATATGAAATGACATATAGTAGGCATATTACTCCGGTGCCTCACAAAGAATCTTAGGTTGTTCCAGTAGAGTTTATGGGGAATTTAATACCTCCTCCATATATTGACCCAACACTATCAAACCAGGAAGAAATCCATATAAGAGGAGGCACGGAGTTAGAGAATCATTTGCATCAAGAAGAAACAAGTGCTCCATACGTAAGTGCGCTGGACATAAAAGAACTACATGCCCGAATCACAATCCACCATGACCGTTGTAATTGCAGAAACTTGTTTTGTTTTTTGTTTGTTTGTTGTGGACTTTTATATATTTAACTCATTGTTGTGAACCTAATGTAATCATTTATTAAATAAAATGTCTTTTTTTTTTTAAATAACTTGTTCATTAATAAAAAGAGGCAAAACATGAACTAAATAACATAGCAGACCACAATTATTCTCAACAGTTACACAAAAGACTAGAATTCTTTCCTCCAACAGATGACAAATCTGTCGAAACAGATGGATAATCTGTCGATAGAAACCCAATAGATGACCAATCGGTTCCAACATGCTGAAAGAACTTAGAAATCAAAATTTCTAGTGCTACTGAATTCAACATTGCCTCCAACCATCGACATGTTAATATGAATTAGATTAGAAGAAATAAACAGAATGGAAATTGAATAAGAATTAAAATTCCAAAGTCTAAGTAAAAGTAAATTATTCAATAAACGAAAAATAAACTACATAAGGTAGAGATCTGATATAGAAAAATTAAAATACATGCGCTAAAAGAAAAAACACATTCTAATTATTATTGTTATCATCATCATCATCATTAATGATAGCCGGCCAATCAACTCACAGCAGTAAGGCTCTCACCATCCTCTGTATCTCTTTGAACATCATTGCTCTCACAGCGACCAACTCCCTCTGCAGGTCATTAACCTTCCTTTGTAGTTCCTGAACTGTTTCGCGTAGAATAGCAAAGTCCGGAAAATGATCAACCATATCTAGAACACCTATGAATTGACAAATATAAAGAAAAAATTCCAAAATGTAATACAACATATACAACCAACTGGTAAATTTACACCAGAAAAAAACTTACCTCAATGAGAAGGGAATATGATGTTTGAAGGACCTATTTATAGATGATTGAATCTGGACGTGTCTGGACAAAAAGAAGGACTGTTCAATTTCATTGTATTAACTACATTCAAACTGGTGGCATTTTGTTTTCTGTGAAAAGTTGCGACTTTTCATTTTACATTAATTATTTCTCACCTTTTCATAGTGGTTTGAGACTCGATAAAAGCCATTATTATTGAGTTGTTGCAAAAGATCATCCATTATTTTAACAAATTTAGCATATGTTGCAATAGATGGATTGAATGTGAAACAGATGTTCTGTAAAACAGATTTACCATCTGTTTTAATGGTTTGTATATGCAACAAAGAAGACATCTTATGCAACTTATGTATTATCTGTTGCGATAGATGGACAATATATATTAGAGGAGATGTTTTGATATCTTCTAATAGCTGATTCATTAGTTTCAACAGATGGACTATTTGGTTCATTAGATGTTTTGAATGTTTTAGATAAAAAGTCGCGACTCTTTACCTCATTTTAATAGTCCCTCCATTTCGTATTAGTTGGGCCCTATGGGCTTGGCACACCAATTAATAAAAATATAAATTAGGTGATTATTTTACTAAATTGTCCTTATTAATTATGATTTGAAAGTATAAATATGAATAATATACTCTATGTAGTCATTTAATAATAGGGGTAATCTTGGAAGAATATAATAAAATTCTCTTGACTTTATAAATAGGAAAAGTAAATTGAAACAAAAATTTTTAGCAAGAAGTAATCACATGCATGGAGATAAATAAAAAAATAGTCTGGTCTATCGCACCAGATTTACCATCTGTTACAACATATGGATTATCTGTTGCGACAGATGGACCATATATTGGAGGAGATGTTTTGATATCTTCCAACAGCTGATTCATCAGTTGCAACAGATGATGATTTTGATTCATCAGCTATTTTGAATGTGTTAAGGCAAAAATTCATGACTCTTCACACCTCTATTTTAATAGTCATCACATGTGTGTGGATGAATAAATAACACTGTCTGACATGTACTGATGGGGTAGGAAAAATAAGGTACATGCAATGGATCCCATTTTCATGCGTGCGAGTTATGTATATTATTGATCATGCAACGGTGAATACACACATAAAGTGCAATGATTTTTTGAATGCAGTTTTTACTGATTAGACACAAATCCTTCAAACAAGATCCTACATAGTACTGTTTATTTTGATAGGTGCAAACTAATAAGGCCAAAGGGTTCCAAGATGGTGGTGTCGATTCCCCATTACAATTTAATGAAGACTCATGCTCATGTTTTGCGTCAAGTTTGAGGAAGGGTTTCAATTTTTAGTGGTAGTGTAAATATCCAATAGTGATTAGACCAATTTTAATTGCACAATGGACTTCTTGAAAGGTCTCCAAAGACACACAATGCAGAAAAAAACAATGGAACCAATACAAATTCCCCTGGTCAAGATTTATATGGATGGATTATTGGATGAGTCTTTTTTAACTATAAAATGCCATATCTTATTTAAAGGATTAATGCCTAATAGGTAAAGAACAAACATTTAGAAAATCATTGTACTGGATGTGTGTTTTCATGATAGGTTGATCAGTAATTCTGTAATAACCCAGGAAATTTTTCATTGAAATGTTGTGCGTAAACATGTTGGGTTCTATCTACTAGAATAAATTATAAATTTTTCGTGCGGAATGTCTTAGATTATGACCCACCATTGCGTAGAGTATCGAATAAGCTTCCGAACAATATGTGGATCATCCAAAACAGACACCCGAGCGATGAGTTATGAACATTTCGATCAAACCATGAATAGTACTGAACAGTAAAATGTGCAGGAAAAAGTACTGAGGCCTGGCGTATTTTTGCTCCAATTTTAAACGATCATAACTCATTGTACATAATGATCTAGATAATCTATTATATATTAACGGAGAGCTATGTGAGTCCTCTTTCCAATGAAATTGGTTTCATCCAATTTGTCTATTGAAGAAAAAGTTATGGTTGATCTACTTTAGCCTATCAAAAGCGAATTTTTGGTTCAACTTCAAACGATCATAACTCCTCGTACACAATGATCTGGGTGAGATACTATATATCAACGGAAAGATATGAAAGTTCTATTTCTAATGAAATTGGTTTCATCCAATTTTGATGTCGAAGTAAAGCATTATGGTTGATCTACTTCAGACTATCAAAATAGTCCACTAAAGGACAGATTCGAGAATTATTTGATTTTTAGGGGCATTTTGGTCATTCCCCCTCACCCAAAATCCATCCAAACCCTATATTAAAGCCTATTAGAAGCATTATATGTTATATTTCATCAAATTTCCTCAAAAAGAAAACCCTAAGCTCCTATATCCAACTTCAAGAACCTCCAAAGTTCACCCTTAATTCTGCAAATATTTTCAGGATTCCAAGTACGTAGTTCAAGAACTCCAAGAACCATCATTCAAAGGTACAATTAGTGTCTCAAAAATGAGTATCGATATAAAGTTCATCATTCAAGGTATGTGGGATTTTTCAACAAGAACTCTCTTTTGTTCTTGTGCCCCAAAGTAATTTTCTTTACAAAGGCATGATTTTTATTTGATTTTTTACGAATTTGAAGCCTAAGCTCATATCTTATGATGATTATTATGAAATATTGATTTTTATGATTTTTAAAGATGAATTTACATGTGTGGAGATATAAAGCATGAGTCTTGAACGATCTTTATCATGATTTTGATATTTGGGTAGTGAATCCCCATTGAAAATTGTGTTTTTTTTAGAAAGTATGTGTTATAAGAACGTTGATGTTGAATATTTGAGATATTTTGAATTATTTTACCTTTTGGTCTTAATGGAGTTGTTTTGAACTTGAGTGTGAAAGAAATCCACAACATGGTTAATTTTGATAGATGGGAAGCATGATGGCTCCCGACGTATCTTTATATATTACGGAAATTATTTTGTCGTGGATTATCTTTGAAATGATCTGTTCTAATGCTGGTAGAAATCTTTAGCACCGAGTGGGAGGTATAAAGCGACCTTACTTCCCTGGAACTACGTGCCCCCGTAGGAGTGAGCCTAAGGCTGATTTTTATAGTGATCACTAGTTTGTATGGATTTGATATCGATAGTCCTACTCCGATGGAAGGATAGGACGGCTCTCCCCAACGTGGGTTGTACGTTGGACTCCATGTAGCACACATGGTTTATGTCACTTATAGGATCTCCGAGTGTGTGTGTATTTCCTTGTGTCTATGGTTAATGGTGAGTGATTTCAAAGTGGAATTGTGAAAGTTATTCTTTCAAAAGATTTAAATGATATTTACATTATGAGAATTGATATTCTTGATGAACTGAAAGTGATTGACAAATTATAGAATGAATCACATGTGTTGTTGTACTTATTTCATCCTCTGATGATTATGATGATTTTCTTCGGGATATATGAGTTTCATACATCCTGCATATTTCTTATAAATATTTATGATGATGATGTTGATACAACTGCATAAACCCCTATATACTCAGTTCCTTTCCATGGTACTGACCCACATCTTCGAATGTGGGCTGTATTATCTCGGAATGTAGGTTCAGGTGCTCAGTTCCAAGTTCAACAGTAATTCTTTTGGCACACTGTTCTACATCCTCTGTTGTGGTGAGTCCTCATGTTCTGAGGACGTGATGTCTAATGTTGGTTTCACGAAATTTTTTACATTTGATAACTAAGTATGAGTCAGTTGGGGCATGTCTCAGTGGCTCACTAATTTTATTGATTTTCTTAGAGGCTTTTCAGATTAGTATAGATGTTGGGAGTTGACTAATAAGTCATATTTTGTTGTCTTTTTGAAATTCTTTTATTCGATGTTGATTACTATGTTGATATTTGAGGGTTATTTATGGAAACCCCATTGATTTGTGTTGAACTAAATAAAAATGGCTCAATGGGTTAGTTTTGGGCTACTCGTAGCCTTAAGCATCGTGTGACACTCCGAGACTCATTTTCTAGGGCGTTACAAACTTGGTATTAGAGACTAAGGTTTTCAGGTATCCTAGGGAGTCTGACAAGCCACGTTATGTAGAGTCTTGATCATTGGTGTATAGCGCGCCACATCTATGATCAAGAAGCTAAAATATGTTTTAGGAAAAAGTGTAATTCTTTCTTTGAGAAGTCTATCGTGCTTAAAGTGTCTCTCTTTGCTATTGATTCCTGCTCCCATCTTTCAGAAATATACCTCCTGATAGAGAGATAGAGTTTAGAATTGATATTCTTCCAGATACTCAACTCATTTCTATTTCTCCTTACCGTATGGCCCCTGCAGAACTCAAGGAGTTGAAAGAGCAACTCAAAGATCTACTAGATAAGTGTTTCAAAAGGCCCAGGGATTCTCCTTGGGTTGCTCCTGTGTTGGTTGTGAGAAAGAAATATGGCTCTTTGCGTATGTGCATTGATTATGGCTAACTGAATAAAGTCACCATAAAAAATAAGTACCCCCTTCCAAGAATAGATGATTTGTTTGACCAATTTCAAGGTGCAAGTTATTTCTCAAAGATAGACCTTCGTTACGGCTATCATCAACTCAAAGTTAGGGAGTGTGACATCCCAAAAACTGCTTTCCGAACTTGTTATGGCCATTTTGAGTTTCTTGTTATGTCTTTTGGGTTAACTAATGCCCAGCATCTTTCATGAAAGTCATGAATCTAGTGTTCAGACTATATCTGGATATGTTTGTCATAGTGTTCATCGATTATATACTGGTGTACTCCCATAGTAAGGATGAACATTCTGATCATCTCTGAACTGTCTTTGAAATCCTTAGAGATCACAACTTGTTTGCCAAGTTCAGTAAGTGTGAGTTTTGGCTAAGGTCAGTTGCTCTTTTGGGTCATATCATTTCTTCCGAGGGTATTAGAGTTGATCCCCAAATGACCGAAGCTGTTAGAAATTGGCCTAGACCAATTTCTCTGACTGATATCTAAAGTTTCTTGGGTTTAGCTGGCTATTATTGCTGTTTTGTTGAGGGTTTGTCCTCAATAACATCTCCTATGACTCTGTTGACCCAAATGAAAGTGAAGTTCTTGTGGTCTGAATCTTGTGAGAAGAGTTTTCACGAGTTGAAGACTCGACTTACTTCAATCCCTGTTTTGACTTTGCCTGATGGTGTTGATGGTTTGGTAGTGTATTGTGATTCTTTGAGAGTTGGGTTGGGTTGCGTATTTATGCAGAAGGGTAAGGTGATAGCTTATGCTTCTAGACAGTTGAAACCCCATCAGAAAAAATTACCCCACCCATGATCTTGAGTTGGCTGTTGTTGTGTTTTCTTTGAAAATATGGAGACACTATTTGTATGGTGTCCATGTTGATGTTTTCACTGATCATAAGAGTCTATAGTATGTGTTTACCCAGAAAGAATTGAATCTTAGGCAGAGACGATGGTTAGAATTGTTAAAGGACTATTATATTAGTGTGTTGTACCATCCGGGCAAGGCCAATGTTATGGTGGATGCCCTATGTAGTGTGTCCATGGGTAGTGTTTCGCATGTGGTAGAAGGTAAGAAACAGTTGGCTTCTGATGTACATCGTTTGGCTAGATTGGGGGTTAGGTTGATTGACTCTGATGAAGTTAGTATAGGGGTTCAGAGTAGTTTCGAATCCTCCTTGGTTTTGGAAGTGAAGGAAAAACAATACTTAGATGCTAGTTTGGTGGTTTTCTCCTAAGGGGGAGATGGTGTGTTGAGATTGCAGGGTAGATTATGTGTCCCGAATGTTGATGATCTGAGACAGAGGATTATGGCTGAAGCACACGGGGCACGATATTCTATTCATCCTAGTGCCACCAAGATGTACCGAGACTTGCGGGAAATCTATTGGTTGAGTGGCATGAAGAAAGATATAGTAGCGTTTGTAGCTAAGTGTGCAACATGCCAATAGGTTAAGGTTGAACACCAAAGACCTGGTGGTATGATGCAAGAGTTGAGTATTCCCACCTGGAATTGGGAAGAGATAAATATAGACTTTGTGATTGGTTTACCTCCTTCCCGAGGACATCATGATTGCATTTGGGTTGTGGTTGATAGGTTGACTAAGTCTGCTCATTTCTTGCCTGTTCATACTTCATATACTGCTGAGAATTACGCTAGATTGTATATTCGAGAGCTAGTCAGACTGCATGGAGTTCCCTTGTTTATCATTTAGGATAGGGGGCACTCATTTCACTTCGCAATTTTGAAAAGCTTTTCAGAAGGGTCTTGGTACCCAAGTGCTTTTGAGTGCTGATTTTCATCCCCAGATTGATGGTCAGGCTGAGCGGACCATCCAGGCCTTAGAGGATATGTTGAGAGCTTGTGCACTAGACTTTAAGGGAAGTTGGGATGATTACTTACCATTGATAGAGTTTGCTTACAATAATAGTTTCCACTCTAGTATTGGCATGGCTCCGTTTGAAGCCTTATATAGGAGGAAGTGTAGATAACCCATAGGTTGGTTCGAGGTAGGTGAAGCAGCTGTGAGTGGTCCTGATTTAGTATTTGAGGCTATGGAAAAATTTAAGTTGATTAGGGAAAGGTTAAAAACTGCGTAGAGTCGTCAGAAGTCATATGCGGATATTAGAAAGAGAGATCTTGAGTTTGACGTTGGTGACCTAGTGTATCTGAAAATTTCACCCATGAGGGGGGTGAAGAGATTCGGAAAGAAGGGGAAGCTTAGTCCCCGTTATGTTGGTCCTTACAAAAATCTTAGCCGTGTTGGTAAGGTAGCTTATGAGGTCGAGTTACCTTTCGAGTTGTCCTCTGTTCATCCAATATTCCATGTCTCCATGCTTAGAAAGCATATTAGCGATGCTATGGTAGTGGATTCCTCTGTGAGTGCTGACATTCAAGAAAATCTTTCTTTTGATGAGATTCCTATTGAGATTCTTGATTTTAGTGTCGGAAGACTAAGGAACAAAGAAGTTCACTTGGTAAAGGTGTTGTGGCGAAACCAATCTGTTGAGGGTGCAACTTGGGAAGCTGA
This sequence comes from Capsicum annuum, assembly GCF_002878395.1. NCBI lineage: Eukaryota > Viridiplantae > Streptophyta > Magnoliopsida > Solanales > Solanaceae > Capsicum > Capsicum annuum. Next base: position 11,391,678 of record NC_061115.1, read on the forward strand.
GGCAGATATTCGATCCAAGTACCCGCACCTATTTTCCACGAACTCCGATCAAGCCAAAGGTACCGTTCTTTCCTAAATCTTGCACTTTTGATAAAAGTTGCAGCGGTTCAACTGTCATTTATTATGTGTTCAGCTATAGTTTCTTGAATTTATGCATTCTATGTTGCATTCAGAGAGACAAGCGATGTGGTGATGAGCCTAACGAATGGTTTAAGTTGTATGCTATATTCCTATCTAATCTTGGCATGTCTATCATCATTCAAGGATGAATGTTTCCAAGGGGGGATGATGTAATACCCCGAGAAACTATTCATTGAAATTTTGTGCGTAAACGTGTTGGGTTCTATCTTCCATGTGGAATGTCTTAGATTATGACCCACCATTGCATAGAGTATAAAATAAGATTTCCAACATTATGTGGATCATCCAAAATGGACACCCAAGCATATTTTTTCTCCAACTTTAAATGATCATAAATCCTTGTACATAAAGATCTGGGTGATCTACTATATATCAACAGAAAGCTCTGCGAGTCCTCTTTCCAGTGAATTTATTTTCATCCAATTTATCTATAAGAGAAAAAATTTATGGTCAATCTACTTCAGTCTATCAAAAGTAAATTTTTAGGTCAAATTAAAACAACCATAACTCCTTGTACACAATGATCTGGGTGAGATACTATATATCAATGGAAATATATGAGAGTCCTCTTTCTAATGAAATTGATTTCATCCAATTTGGATATCGGAGTAAAACTTTATGGTTTATCTACTTCAGACTATCAAAACAGTCCACCAAAGGACAAATTCGAGAATTATTTGATTTTTCGGGGCGTTTTGGTCATTCCCCCTCACCCACAATCCATCCAAACCCTATATTAAAGCCTATTAGAAGCATTATATGTTATCTTTCATCAAATTTTCTCAAAAAGAAAACCCTAATATCCTACATCCAACTTCAAGAACCTCCAAAGTTCACCATTAATTCTGCAAATTTATTCAAGATTCCAAGTTCCTAGTTCAAGAACTCCAAGAACCATCATTCAAAGGCCCGATTAACATCTCAAAAATGAGTATCGATCTAAATTTCATCATTCAAGGTATGTGGGGTTTTTCAGCAAGAACTCTCTTTCGTTCTTGTGCACAAAAGTAATTTTCTTTACAAAGGCTTGATTTTTATTAGATTTTTTATGAATTTGAAGCATGAACCCATATCTTATGATTATTACTATGAAATCTTGATGTTTGTGATTTTTAAAGATGAATTTACATGTGTGGAGATATAAAGCATGAATCTTGAACAATATTTATCATGATTTTGTTATTTGGGTTGTGAATTCCCATTGGAAGTTGTGATTTTTAAGAAAGTGTGTGTTATAAGAAAGTTAATGTTGAATATTTGAGATATTTTGAATGATTTGACCTTTTGGTCTTAATGGAGTTATTTTGAACTCAAGTGTGAAAGAAATCCACAACGTGGTTGATTTTGATAGATGGGAAGCATAATAGCCCCCGATGTATATTTATATATTACTGAAATTGTTTTGTTGTAGATTGTCTTTGAAATGATCTGATCTAAGTCTGGGAGGAATCTTTAGCACCGAGTGGGAGGTATAAAGGAACCTAACTTCCTAGAACTACGTGCCCTCATAGGAGTGAGCCTGAGACTGATTTATATAGTGATGACTAGTTTGTGTGGACTTGATATCGATAGTCCTACTCCAATGGCAAGGATAGGACAGATCTCCCCAACGTGGGTTGTACGTTGGACTCCCAGTGTGTGTGTGTTTCCTTGTGTCTATGGTGAATGGTGAGTGATTTGAAAGTGGAATTGTGAAAGTTATTCTTTCGAAAGATTTAAATGATATTTACATTATGAGAATTGATATTCTTGATGAACTGAAAGTGACTGACTAATTATATGATGACTCACATGTGTTGTTGTACTTATTTCATCCTCTGATGATTATGATGATTTTCTTCGGGCTATGTGAGTCTTTCATACATCCTGCATATTTCTTATAAATATTTATGATGATGATGTTGATACAACTGCATACATCCCCATGTACTCGGTTACTTTCCATGGTACTGACCCACATCTTCTGATATTGGCTGTATTATCTCGGAATGTAGGTTTAGGTGCTCAGTTCCAGGTTCAGCAGTAATTCTTTGGGCACACTATTCTACATCCTCTGTTGTAGTGAGTCCTCATGTTCTGAGGACGTAATGTCTAATGTTGGTTTCACAAAATTGTTTACATTTGATAACGGAGTATGAGTCAGTTGGGGCATGTCTCAGTAGCTCGCTGGTTTTATTGATTTTCTTAGAGGCTTGTCAGACTAGTATAGATGTTGGGAGTTGACTAATAAATCATATTTTGTTGCCTTTCTGAAATTCTTTTATTCTTGGTTGCTGATTACTAAGTTGATATTTGAGGGTTATTTATGGAAACCCTGTTGATTTGTGTTGAACTAAATGAAAATGGCTCAAAGGGTATGCTTGGGGATACTCGTAGCCTCAAGCACCGCGTGACGCTCCAGGACCTGTTTTCTGGGGTGTTACAAATACATACCTCCCACATATAAAGTGGTTCCATCTGCAAACAGCTTATTTCTTTGAACCCATCTTTACTCTAGCCTTTAATGCCGCCGGGGAAAAGTGGATCAATTTCACTTCCTCTTGTCTGCAAACAAGAGAAATACATTTGATGTAAAACAAGAGAAGAATAAAAAAAACATTACAAAAGGGTCACAAAAAATTAAGTGAATCAACATATGACCAATATGATGTAACAGATTACCTATTTGTTCAACCGATGAGGCATTGATGCAAAAGATGGATGACATTTTGCAATAGATGGGTTATCTGTTAGAATAAATCAAACCAGTCTTGCTACTAGTTTGATTTCTTCAAATAGTTGCTCCATCTGTTCCAAGAATTGATTTATCAGTTGCAACAGTTGAGGAAACTATTGCAACATCTATAACAACAACATCAACAACTAAGAAACAAAACAACACTATATGTTCCAACACCATCCACAACACAAACATTACATGTTCCAACACAACCACCACCCCCAACAGTAGCACAACCAAAGTACCAAACAAAAGACATAAAAAAGAACTTTACTGACAACTAGGCTTTTTATGTTCTCCCAATAGATGACTTTTTCGCATATTTTAATAAAAACAATAGTTCGTTCATTCAAGACGTAAAAGTCACCTTTCTTTCAATTTTCTCAGTAAATAGGAAATTGGTAATGGGTAAATCATTAATACCAATAGATGTATATCTAATTTCAATTACATACATTGAAGAAAACAAGATGAAAAGGGCAACAGTGAACCATTCCTACAATGTCAAAAAAGCAAATGGATCAGAACATCCAGTTCAGTCGAGAAAAGATATTAATTGGTTGAAATCCTAAAGGATCCTTATCCAAAAGAAGAGAGAAAAAAAAAAGAAAAAAGGAAACAACAAAGATATTTGATAATAGAAAATAAAGAAGAGTGATTAGTTGAGTCGAGACTACTTTATGGCTGAAGTAGAGAGAGTTCTAGATATGGGGGGTTTTAAATATTCATTAATAACTTTTGAGGGGTACGAGTAGATGGTGACATTAAAAAGACCAGATAACACTACTCACTCAGGAGATTTTTGAGTTATCCAAGTTGTACCGAGTAATATTTTTTACCTCCTTAGTATTTTACCTATTTTATATCAGACAAGAAATACCTAATTTTCTTTAAAAAAGGATCTTAAAACATTTAAGTGCAACAGATGACTTAATCTGTTTGATAGTTTACAATAGATTAGTGATCTGTCGCAACAAATAACGTAACTTGTTTGATATTTACAATAGATGTGTAATATATTACAACAGATTACCTAATCTGTTTGATTTGATCCAACAGAAAAGACATTTATTGCAATAGGTTGAACATTTGTTTATATATAATTTCAATTGAGTTCATATGTTAGACTAATACCTCAATTGAATGTGAGTTCTCATAGGGTGAAATACAACTTTAGTTGAGTCTTTTGGAAATTGCATGATGAGATGGTATTACGTTCATCCCTACTAGAGTCGTCGATCAATCACTTTGAGCCAAACCGATTCTTACTACCTCATATGTTAGACTAATACCTTAACTGATTAATCTAGGACTAGGGTACTAATACCTTAGTTGAATAATCTAGGACTATGGGTGACTTCTCATAGGGTTAAATACAACTATAATTGAGTCTTTTGGCAATTGCATGATGAGACAGTACTGCATTCCTCCCGACCAGAGTCGTCGATCGATGACTCTAAGCCAAACCAATTCTTACTACCTCATATGTTAGACTAATACCTTAATTGATTAATCTAGGACTAGGGTACTAATACCTTAATTGAATAACATGGGACTAGGGGTGAGTTCTCATATGGTCAACTACAACTTCAATTGTGTCTTTTGGAAATTGCATGATGATATGGTACTGTCTTCCTCCTGACAAAAGTCATCAAAAAATACTCTGAGCTAAATCAATTATTACTACCTCATATGTTCAACTAATACCTTAATTGATTATTCTACGACTAGGGGTGAGTTCTCATAATGTCAACTACAATAGATGACAACGCCTACTTGATAGTTTATAACAAATGGGAAATCTATTACAACATATGACTTTACTCAATCCATTTTATAATTTTAAAAAGATGGGTAATCTATCGCAATATATGACTTAATATGTTTGATATTTTACAACAAATTCGTGATCCATCATAACAAATGATGTAATCTGTTTGATATTTTACAACAGATACGTAATATGTTACAACAGATTACATAATCTGTTTGATTTGCTCCAACAAAAAATACATCTATTGCAACAGGTTGAACATTTTTTTATATATAATTCAATTGAGTTCATATGTTAGACTAATAGCTTAATTGAATATGAGTTCTCATAAGGTTAACTACAACTTCAATTGGATCTTTTGGCAATTGCATGATGAGATGCTACTGCGTTCCTCCCGACCAGAGTCGTCGATCAATAACTTTAAGCCAAAACAATTCTTACTACCTCATATGTTAGACTAATACCTTAATTGATTAATCTAGGACTAGGGTAATAATACCTTAATTGAATAATATGGGACTAAGGGTGAGTTCTCATAGGGCAAACTATCGGTTAATCTAGGACTAAGGATGAGTTCTCATAGGGTCAGCCACAACAGATGGCAACGCTTATTTGATAATTTACAACATATGGGTGATCTCTCACAATAGATGATTTTATATGTTTGATAATTTACAACAGATTCGTAATACGTTATTACCTAATCTGTTTAATAATTTACAACAGATGGGAAATCTAATGCAACATGTTGAACATTTGTTTCTACATGTTGAACATTTGTTTCTTACAATTTCAATTGAGCTCATATGTTATACTAATAGTACCTAAATTGATTAATCTAGGACCAGGGCTGAGTTTTTATAGGGTTAACTAGAGTACTCGATGAACAACAACTTCAATTGTTTTTATACAATTTCAATTAAATTACCCTTTTGACAATTGCATGATGAGAGGGTTTAAACTTATGCATATATTTTATGATTTTAAAATTAATTAATATTAATTCAGACCAAATTAACATTTTCAAAGCTACTTGTCATTCGTTTCCAAAATACAAATCAACCTATACAAAACATTTCATTATTTCAAATCTCTAGGTCACACTCTTTCTCTTATTCTCACTCAAAAATTTAGTACAAACACGAACTACTCAACAAATTTGCTTAACCCTCTACAATAGATCACTTTTTTTCTTATTTTCGATCACATAGGTGTTATTTTTGACTTCATTCTTGCTTGTATTAGTCATTTTATTTGTCTTCATAAGAAACAGAGTTCGAGAAGATCTCTATATTAGTTATTTTTTTCTAAAAAATAAGGGCTTTTAAGTTAATGATTAAAAATAAAAGTTTAAGTTGTATTATCTTTGAGAATGGATTTACAATTTTTGAGTTTTGATGGTAAAATCGTAGGAAAAACTTGAGATATCCCTAGTTTCCATCACAATATTTCGTTGACTCTTATGGTATTGTTGGATGGTGTTTTTGGTGTTGGTCGTGGTGGTGGTGGTGGTGGTGGTGTTTGTTGTCATCTTGGTGGCACTGGTGGTGGCATTGGTTGGTGGTATTTGTGGTGGCTATCGATGGTGTAAGTATTCATGGTTTTTGTTTGTTGGCATTGGTTGGTGGTGTTTGTGGTGGTGGCTGTGGGTGTGTTGGTATTCTTGGTGTTTGAAACGTATTTTTAAAAATTTATGCATACATCAATTCTAATGTAATTTTCATTTTTCTTTGTTTGTAGGTAAAACATTTCTCCCAAAAGAAAAGAAAGTGAAAGTGGATGAACGTCTGACCACCCAAAAAAAAGGCTACAGTACATAGGGATTCGGAGGAGTTTCCTGAACAATCTCAGTCAGGGAAAAGTGTAGCTGGGGAGAGATATGAAAACAATGTTAAGAAAGGTGGACAAGGGTTTGTAGATAGTGATGAAGAAAATAAAAGTGAGAAAGAGGAGGAATTGGAGAGTGAGAAAGAGAAAGAGGATGATCATCAACATAATGATAATGGATTACCAATATCGCATGAATTAATATCGACATCCCAGTATAATCCTATCAAAACTTTTAGTATTGACAGGTTTCAAGTTGCGATACCGATTAATGACCTAGAATCAAAACAACTAACTGGTCAAATTGTAGTTCAATGTCAGATGGGGAAAAATTTTGAACATTTTATGAAAATTATGAAGAACGAAAACATAGGCAAAATTTTTAAGAAGAGCTGCTTTGGACGTTTTCTTGAGCTTCCTGAGGATCCCTCTGCCTGTATCCATTTCCCTATGATGATGGTATATGGTCTTCTCAAGCGCAGGATTAAGTATGTGGGGGGTGATAAAGATATGGAGGAGCGGGGCAAAAAGAAGATGGATGAAATCTGGATCAACTACTGGGGCATGCCTGTTTGTTTTGGTTTGCAAGAGTTTGTCATAGTGATGGTCTTGAGATGCCATCATCCAGAAGGACCACCACCCTGCATAAGATCCAAGGAAATAAAATACAAGGAAAAATAGCTGGGTTGTTTGACATTGCTCGATGTGGCTACAAAGCATCGGATTTGTTGATAGATCTCGAGGATAAAACCATACCAGAGTAGTACAGGGAGCAATTATGCTTAGTTTTGTTTTCCCATTCAGTTATATTGGCAAGAGACATCAAAAAGGTAATTGAAAATGATTTGTCAGTGAGTGCTAAGGATTTTGATAAATTCAACAATTATTCCTGGGATATGACAGCTTCTACTTGACTGTCCGACAAAGCTATCCTTAGGGACGACCACATTATATGGCTTTCCTTGGGCTTTCATGGTAAAATTAAACTCATCCATTAATATATATTGAATATAGTTATGATGACTATTTTTTTTTGCTTGCTTCCTATTTAGATTTTTTTGGCTTGGGCATTTGAATCTATTCCTCCCCTCCAAAAGTAGTTAATGGATTACTCGAATGAGGATTCTCATCCAAGGATGTTTAGATGGTTGGCTACAAAGAGAAAACCCAATATTAAAGAGGTTGATATCTTTAAACCTTTGGTTGATGCAATACGTCTTCTTTAAGTAAAATAATTCTACTTAAAGAAAGATATTGAATAGATGTTATATCTGGGGCAACAGATGTTTATCTAATGCACCAGATGGGACATCTGTTGCAACAGGGGATATCTTACATCAGATTTCCCATCTATTGCTTTGGTTCTCTGAACCCGACTCCTAATAGATTAACCATCTACTACAAATTATGCAATAGATGTGTAATCTAATAACATGTTGTTCATCTGTTGCAACGTACAAATCATTTGTTGCATAATAGATTACCCATTTTATGCAACTATTGGAACATATAAATGATATTTTACATCAGATTATCCATGTGTTGCTCTGTTTCTCTAAACTAGACTCAAACGGATTTTAACTATGTACTGCAAACTATGCAACAGATGGGTCTTTTTTTTTAACATATAGCCTAACTGTGAAAATTATTATATTATATGATTTAAATGCATCTATCTTTTTTTTATTTTTTATAGGATGTGCATCCATAGATCATTCCTACTAAAGGGGAGTCGGTGATGACTTCATATATTACTTTAGGTCATGTTGATACTTAGTAGACCCAACGATGGAGTTCATAAAGAAGGAATTGGATGGAGCAACAGCCATAAAAAGAGCAGTTAGAAAAGGTCAGCCTAATGTTGAGGCTCTTCATGACCAACCTTTTACTAAGACAGATCCGGGTGATTCTTCTGGTAGAGATGTTGGCGTTGGTGGTAGGTATGCTGATGCTACTACCACTCACGATGATGAGAATGTTAATACTCAAGAAAGAATAAATATGTTTGAAAATACCCCTTTTTCCCTTACACAGGTCCGTCTCACCCTCCTTCACCCTTGTGTTCTCATTACGAATGCGAAGAGTGCAAGGACAGACAGGATACTCTTTGAAAAAGTAGAGGCTATCTCTAAAGCTATCCAGAAATTCAAATTCAAGAGGTTTTCATACCTACCAAGAAGGTGAGGGAGCCACACACTCCTACAGTGTTTGTTAGGAGAAAGAAAAGAGCAATTAGAGGCGTACTCTTCGGTCGGAAATCAAAATAAATTGTAATTTCTCCCTCTCCAAAAGCTGCTGAAGTTCATGGGCCAGTTAAGAAGAAGGACATATATGCGTAACTTTGTGCCAAAGAGAAGCGGGATCTACGACAATCCAAGAATGCCAAGCCAAGTGCACCAGATTACCCCAGGCCTCCCTTTCCCCCCGACACTTCTAGACTACGACTGACATATATATACCTTATGAGGATAAGGATAGTTTATTTTTCCCATCCTATCCCTTCTAATATACCCCATGAAGAAGAAGCTACGCAAAAAATTTCACATCTTTTGCAACAACTGGGTATACTGGTGCAATTGGTAGTGGTTCTATTGCAACTTACTATCCATCTGTTGGATAAGTTGCGTTGGATTATTGATTCAGAGAACCCTATACAATAGATGGACCATCCGTTGCATCTTTACAATTACTAACCTATTTAAAAGATGACTTCTTATCTCACAGCATGCTGACATAATTCTCTGCCTCATGAGGAAAAGGCAATTAATGTACCAGGAAGCTTATGATGTTATCGATAGGATAATGGACCTCTACTTCTATAAGAAGCTCAAGAATAGGTACGATCAACACAATAGGGAGGCGTTATCCCTTGGCATTGGACTTGATTTCCTGGTTCCTATGTTGGTCATGGATGAAGAAGAAATGAAAAAATATATTAGAGGAGAGAGGCCAAATCCACACGGCAAGAGCTGGACCGAGGCAAAAAGGATTCTTATAGTCATTAGCGTGAATGACATGCATTATTGGGTAGTTGAGATACTACTTAGGGAGGAAAATATCAATGTTTAATACTCCAACGTACCTCTCATCGACGATTTTGATCTTTTTCTCCTTGATGATCCACTGATGGTATTGTTGCCTATCTTATTGAGGGAGAGTAAACTGATGAATCATTTGCCAAAGGAAGTGTTGATGAATAAATCATAGGATTTTGAAGGTCGATACAAGGGAAAGATCCGTACAAAAGATGATGATGCTACAGTGAGCAGCTCACACGCTCTTGCACACATCCAGTGTTTGTTAACCGCCACAGAAATGGCCAAGCCAACGACTTTTCTATGCAACAGCGTTGTGGCAAACCTACAAAAGGTCTGGGCTAATGGGGTACTAACTGGATGCTTAAAGCCTATGTATATAGAAAAGCCTGTGAAATAGAAATTTTTAATTTCAAGTCACCTTCACTTTATTACACATACATGTAGTGGAAATAATTTTTTTCTGATGAAATTTGAGTTTTTTATAATGCAATAGATTGTCAACCTGTTGTAAAATAAATTTAATTCATTAAGGCAGATATTTTACCTATTGCAATAGGATGGTCATTTGGTGCATTACGCCGATGTTATTTCTATGAATAATCTAAGTCTAATTTGTTACAACAGTAGGAAGACCTGTTTGATAATTTCCAACAGATGGCCTAGATTTTACAATATATGCCTAAATCTTTCTGATATTTTCCAACAGTAACGCTTGAATATCCATGTACTCGACAATACCAAACCAGTAGCAAATACACACACGACTATGAAAATTTTAGCAATTAGGCTAGAATATCCATGTGCCCATAACACTAAACCAGTAACAATAACGGCAACAATGTAGTATCTTCTTGTTCGATTTTGTTTCTCTTCAGAACCCTTGACTTTGTTCAACAAACACCAGATTACCCAATTTGCTTGTGAAGGGTGTTGTTCTTCATACCAATCAAAGTAATCGCATCCACTCAATTTCTATAAAAAATAGAACACAATTATAAAACAATTACAAGTCAATAATTAATCAACTAATTAAATATAAAAAATATTACCTTTGAAATCTTACAGGTAAAAAACCTACGACCCAGATTTTGTTGAGTCCAAGAAGTCTTTAACAGAGCTTCATGACCGCACCTACAATATCGAAAATCTTTATCACAAAAAATAGTGGAAGATGCGCTCGACAAAAAGAGATAATTTGAAGAATTTGGATAGATAAAAGAAGATGTTGATAAAGAAGAAGATTTGAGAATGTAGGGTTAAATTTTAGGAGAAAAATGAATATATAAGACAATGGGGGGGAATGATCGTTGGGGGGAGGGCCAAGTGACGGTGATGGAAAGTCAGCAAAATGTGCTAGACTAACACATTTGATGCCTATTTTATTTTACGTATTTAAAATGAACACTGTCTACTTGATGCCTATTTTATTTTTGGTGTTTGAATTGAACACCATCGATGGGTTTCACCTTTTTTATTTCGATTCATTTTAATATTTTTACACGTAGTGGCAATTTTTTTTGTTCAATGAAAGTTGAATTTTTATAATGCAACAGATTCTCCATTCGTTGTAACATTTATTGTACCTGCTCTAACATATAGTTTATCTATTGCAATAGGTTGGTCATCTGTTGCATTGTCTCAATGTTTCTATCTAATTTCATCTGTTGGAACTGTAGCAAGACCTGTTTGATAAATTCCAACAGATTTTCTACCTGTTGCAACATATGTTTAAATCTGTTCGATTTTTACAATAGATGTGTCGTCTGTTGCAACAAATACATTATTTGTTGCAATATTTGAATCTAGTATTTATTTTCAATTAATAAGTTCAAATCTAAGGAATAATTAAAATTCATAGACAAAATAAAATAAATCGAAGTCTTCATAAATTAGCTGAAATAAGTTAGCGAATAAATGAAATGTTGAAAAATTGTTATAGGTATAGATCTCAACAAATACATCAACAAAAATGTAATTATACTACCAACCATTACTTTGACAGGCTCAAGCTATAAATATCTACTCAGTATGGACAAGTTGTTCTTCATCTGGTGCTATGGAATTCAGCTTTTATCGTCGTGGATCTTTATTGTGGCTTACGTACGGTTTCTGCACTTTCTGTTCTCTATATTTTCATAAAAAAAGAAGCATATTGTCAATGTTGTTTAGCAGTAGCTTCTTCTACATCTACCTGGAAAGCCAGAATTCGTCAATACTAATCACGGAGATACAACAAAATGAAAAAGGATAACTCATCTCTTCTAGCAAATCAAACATGTCTTTCTCCCATTTTAAATTATTCCCAATAGATTATATTTCTGTTGCAACAATGAATCAACTTTTGGGACAAATTTCTTCATGACAAAGACCCAGTATGATAATTTCTAATGGATGAACCATCCGTTGCAATACATGAATCATCTGTTGCAGTAGATAGGTGATCTGTTGGTACAAATAAAAGTTGTACAAAGAGCTGTTTGATTTTCTAAAACTGACAAGACATATGTTGTACTAGATACTTTATCTGGCGTAACAAGTTAGTCAATTGATGCAATAGATGTATATATCAGTTTGATAATTTTCAGCAGATGTGTCATCTGTAGAAATAGGTATGTGTCTATTTGACAAAGACATATATATTCCCCTGCTTTAGCTCGTGCTGCTCTCCTTTGGACATTTTACATTGCTCAGTGCAACACATAGATAAAGGATTTGCAATTTTACTTTTTTTGATGATTGATAATACCTTGGAAATCAATCTCCTTCTCCTCTAATCCCTAATCTCTAATGGAATGGATGGAAAAAAAATCCTCTTTGATGAAATCAGACCCCTCTTAGATGTCAATTCCTTTATAGAAGCAGTTAATACACTAATATCATTAATCGCTATATCATGTTTCGCCCAGTAGTCTTGACATTTGCATGCAGAACATTCGTTGGGAGAGGCAAAATCTGTATAACCAATATGATCATACTCATAATGGTTTGTTTTAAATACTATCAGAGGAACATCATTATCACCAACAGCAACACCACTACCACCACCAACATCTCCATCACCACTAAGACCATCATCAACAACAAGCCCACCCTCCAAACTTGTTTTTCTTGTAAATGTTGTTGCTTTAAACAATTCCATTTTTATTCTATCGATGACCTTAAGGTATGATAAAGTTTGCACAGACCGTAAAGTAAGAAAAAATGACATGTTCAACTCTCGATTGGTCAGAACTAGCAACAGATGCACAATCTAACATAAATCATTACATATATTAGAATTATGATTGGAACATTCAAACAATCATTAATTAAAAAAAATTAATTATAATTATACTTACTGCATCCTTTGGGGGGTTGAAGAGATTAAGAAATTTTGCATTTTTATCATTTTTGGCTGACAACCATCTCAAGATTCTTGGACAGGAAACTCTTTCCTGGTAGATCACTTGTTGTCTCAAATAAGAAATGACTTCAAATGCCCAAGACAATAAAATAACGCCAATAAATCAAAATCATTATTGAGTGAAAAAAATTAATGATATCATAATAGAAGAAAGAAACATTTATCATGAAAGCCCATGGGAAGCCATATAAGTTGACTGTATTTTGCACTAATGAGGTCAACAAATATTTGACAGTAATTTTAAAGCTTTCATACCCCCAAGGATAGCTGTTAAATGCCTCAAGATCCTCGGAGAGCTTTATTAAACTGAGGCTTATGTTGTTGTTAACGTCTCTCGCCCAAAGAATATTATGTACAAACCAAACCAAGAACAATGACTACTTGTGCTTCTTTGAAAGTCCTTTACCTTTCAACGCTTCTATCAAATTTTTATTTTTTAAGCTTGGACTAACAATGGAAATCAGGTCATCACGATCACACGACTTGCCTTTGCCTTTTTTGGGTATGGGCGGTTTTTTTATTGGTTAGAATAGGTAAAACTTGAGAAGGAGGATAACATTTTAGTCCAATAACTATGGAAAACTCCTTCCAACCAAAAATAACAGGTATTCCAGAGTAATTTATCCATACCTCATCCATCTTATCTTTGTTTTCATACATAAACCTAAGCTTAGGAAGTTCATGTACTATTTTTATTTGGAAACAAGTATTGTTGTCTTTCGACAAATAAAGATACTTCCCAAATCAGCTATCCTTGAAATAAGCATCCAATTTCTGTTCTCGAAGTATTTTTCTGAAGGCATCGAAAGAATTTTCCATGGCTGACTTAACTATAAAATCACCCATTAAATCTACGGCACCATCGCACCGTATTCTCACAGGATAACGATCAATGCTGAAGGCTTTGACCAACTCTTCGGTGGAAGGGTTATTAGCATCTGTATCATCTCTTTTGGAATATTTCTCCTCCCCGTGTTCATTATATTCTGCTCCCGATTGAGATAAAGCTTGTAAAGCAAGCTCGTAGAGTGGTGGATGTAGCCTAGGTGCTTCACTTGTTTCTTTAATTAGACTTGATTAGGTTTCTATTCTCTTGGGAACCATATTATCAAAAATTAACAGGAACATAAAATAATATATTATTGTTGATTAATTCATCGTTAAAAAAGGATAACAGTAAATCAAACAAGCAAAATAGTAAAATAACAGTTGTAACAGATCATCGCTATGTTGCACCAGGTAGTATATTTGTTGCAGCATATAACCAAACTGTTGCAGTGGATGACCAATCTGTTGTAACAATACAAAATATAGCACTCATCTTTGAAGACAGATGAATGGTCTGTGCAACATATTACACATATATTGTGACATCATCTGTTGCAACATATGTGTGATCTGTTGGAACAGTTAAATAATCCGTAGCAACGACTGAGTAATCTGTGGCCACAATACAGAATATATCACTCATTTATTGAGAAAAATGAATGGTTGCAACAGATCACACATGTGTTGCAACATATGAGTGATCTGCCAGTTAACTAACCTGCAACAATGGATGAGTAATCTGTTGCAATAATATAAAACATATCACTCATCTATTGAGAAAAATGAATGGTCTGTGCAACAGGTCACACATCTGTTGCAACACATGAGTGATCTTTTGGAACAGTTATCAACGGTCAATATTGTTTAGATTTCTTCCAACATAGGGACGTTTATCGCGGCAGATAAATGATCAGTTGGAAAAATCAAGTCTTGGACATTTCCTGTTGGGAGAGTTGATAGGATTTTCTCTAACATGAGGTTCATCTGTTCCATCGAATCATTAATCTAATGGTTCTTTCATTGCACCATATTGTTAATTAGTTGCATCAAATTTTTTTATCCGATGCTTAATCTATTGCAACATATGGTAACTGAGATAGTTAATCTGTTGTATCAGATTATTAATTCTTTGCATTAGAATTGTAATCTGATGGTTCCTTTGGTGCATCAAATGGTTGATATGTTGCATCATATGATAAATCTATTGCATCATATGGTTAATATGTTGCACCAGATGGGTAATCTATCGGAGGAAACAAAAAATGGCACAATTTTGTTCAACAAAAAAACAGCAATTCACCATTTTTACCAAGAACAAGAATAGAACAAATCAACCCAAATTGTCGTTTGGTTTTTATAAACACAAACAATAAAAATCAAACTTCAAAAAATTACAAAAAACAACAAAATATCATAATTCACTTTCAAAAGAGAAGAGAAGAAATACTAGAAATTGGGGTTTTATTCAGACTGTATTTCAAATTAATGCAACAAATATTAAAATTGTTAACCAATACTATAAGTGAAGTTGGCTCAAGTTCTTCTTTCTCCTCAAAACTAAAAAGGCCATGAATTTTTACCTGTGAAAAAATAAAAGGAACGATGAAGAATTCAAAGCTGTTGTGGCCGGAGAGCAAGGTTGTCAAGTCGATTGAAAGTTGAACACTTGAAGTCGAAAAGAAACTCGAAGCCCAACTATTTGTAGTCGGATGTTGAAGTCGCCAAGGATTAAAATGAGAATTTGCAGAACAGTTGGTTGGGAGAGCGTTGAGAGGAGCTGTCGAGAGAGGGATGAGAGACAGGTTGATTTCAATTGAAGAGGGGAACACGAAGCCCAATTATTTGTCGTTGGGGGTTGAAGGAAGAAAAGAGGGGAACTTGAAGCCCAACTATTTGTCGCCGGAGGTAGAAGTCGTCGGGGGATGAAGAGAGAAATTTTGCAGAACTATTGATTGGGAGAGAGTTGAGAAAAGTTGTCGAGAGAGAGTAGATAGTGGTTGATTCGGATTGAAGGGGGGTGTAGGTTGGGTTGATTTGTATTTTTGAAAATATTAGAAAATTTTGAAAATATTAATCAAGTCCACAATTAACTTAATCAAGTTTTCTAATGACCCTATCTGTTGGTCATTGTCAACAATCATTCATTCAAGACTTAAAAGACACCTTTCCTTCAATTTTCTCAAGTTTGTTAGGGCTCCTATTATATGTCTAGTTTATAAAAAAAATGAAATTTTTTTATTTTTTAAATATTATTAAAAAACAGTAAATGACAATTTTGTCTAAAAAAGTGTCTTTTAATGAATGACCAAACGTTCAAATCACTTTTCTAAGGGTCTTCACACTTTTAATATATTATAGATGATTATAGAAAATGTATATCAATATAGATATAGAAAACAAGACTAGATCACATCGTGCACCTCCAATGGAATCTACTTCATCGTAAAACAAAATGCAGACTTTCATGGAGCGTGCCATTTGTCATATCAAATTAATCAATGCTAAAATTGAACCTAAATGAGTTCAACAATAAGAGTGTATTGTCCGACAGTAGGATTTTTGTTCAATAGTAAGGACGTGAGGTGGCACAACTCACTAGTTTGGTTCAACGTTATCGAATTCGAGATTGCATTTATATTGTCCTTGTTCTTTATCACTTACAAAAGTAAATTATGTCCAGTAAAAAGTTGGACTATGACAGCGGGTAAAAAAGGAAATGAAAAGCATCCATGGAGAGTTTTTTTTTTTTTTGAATTAAAGATGGGTTTTTAGCCCGTTTATAAACTAAAAACAAAAATAAAAAAAAGATCAGCCCACAAAACGCGACCCGGGTCCATCACAAAAACAAGACATAACAAGGAAATTCCCTAGTCAAACAAACATATCAATAGACACAAAATAGGAAACTAAGATAGCTGCCACCTATCTCGTCATCGAAAATGGCTTCTCCGTTGACCCTCTGCTCCAACTCATCGGACCAATAGTTCAGCTTGTCATCTTCTTTGTCAAAGTTAATTTCCTTTTTCCCCTTTCTTCAATTGTTAGTTTATGGGTTGAGCTTCGATAAAGCTAATGCCATCCTACTAAAATTAAATTCTAGGGAAATAGAAAAATCCAGCTGGTTATTGTTGTAGATGTAAACTCTATATATCAATTAACAAGAAATAGGAAACTAAGACGGCCGCCATCTATGTCGTCATCGAAGATGACTTCTGCGTCGACCCTCTGCTCCAACTCATTGGACCAAGAGTTCAGCTTGTCACCTTCCTTTTCAAAGTTAAGTTCCTTTATCCCCTTCCTTCAACTGTTAGTTTATGGGTTGAGCTTCAATGAAGCAAATACCACCATCCTACTAAAATTAAATTCTAAGGAATTAGAAGAATCCAGGTCGTTATTGTTGTAGATGTAAACTCTATATATCAATAAATACGAAATAGTAAATTGAGACAGCCACCGCCTATCTTATCATCGAAAATGGTTTCACCGTCGACCATCTGCTCCAACTCGTTGGACCAAGAGATCAGCTTGTCACCTTCCTTGTCAAGATTATGTTCCTTTTTCCGCTTAGTTTATGGGTTAAGCTTCAATGAAGCTAATACCACCATCCTACTAAAATTAAATTCTAGGGAATTAGAAGAATCCAGGTGGTTATCGTTGTAGATGTGAACTCTATATATCAATAGATTGGCACTTTAGATCTGATTTCATGCCATTTGATTGCATTGACCTTCGACATCCAAAATTCTTACTGGATGTAGGTGTAGCAATCGCCAGAACTCATTTCCAATGGTGGATGAAATCATTTCCACTGTCAATCCCTGATTCATATAGTTTGCAATCTACTCACCCTTCTAATTTGGTTTTCATCTAGTTTGCAAGTACATTTGGAGAGCCTCTTCTCAGCTGAATTGAGCAGAAAAGAATGAACTGCCTTGCTGCCAACAGGTTCTTGTTTCTGACACTCTGCCTGTACATTATTAAGCTAGTTCTGTAAATGTAGTACATTCTTTCCCATTTTTCTTCCCCTTGCTGGTATTGTTCCCCTGCTTGCACATTTTAGGCATTAAAACGAGTAATATCTTCTTGCACCATTCCTCTGATTTTAGGAATGCTTGCTTTATCCAGTGTTAAAATAGCTTTTCCTTGACTTGGTAGTTGTTCTTGTAACTGATTACTTCTTTTGCTCTATATATTGCTTTGACAAATTTAAATACACCATCAAAAAACAAAACAAGAATGAATCAATCATTCTATAAAAATGAAAAAGAAGGTTGGAAGAGCTTTCAGGCTGATTAGCATGAGCTGGTTGCAGTATTCTACGCCTTACTACCAGTTACAGCCGGAGATATACTAGCTAGAGAACCTACTGTTCATCAAAAAATTCTACTCTTGAAATGCCAGCAATAGCAGGATTTCCGACTAGCAATATGATAATATACCATGAAATTAATTGAGTGATTCAAAGCTTCAACTCAAATCAAGGTTCCAATAACAACACCAAAAGCCCAATGACACAGCAAATGAATAATGAAAAATGCCATGGCATGTTTTAAAATATCAAAATGGTTAGAAATATAACAAAGTTGGACATTTAAAATACGTAGTACTATAATTTCGACAGTTTGCCATGAAAAATCTAAGCTCAAACAAAATCTGTAGGTAGACAATAAACCTCCTAAATTACGTTCAAGGGGAACAACTAAAAAAAGGGATATTTCATAAGCTGAATTCACAGAATTTTTCTAATAGAAAAGACTGAACCACATGTGCTGAAAAAGAAATTCCAGAAAAACATATAAGCACCACCACCAAAAGGTACTGAAGCCATGTTTTCTCTACCAGCAGCAATCAGCTCAATGATATCTTTGCCCTTAACTTTAGAGAGTAGTAGTTGAATCGTATCATCTTCACACTCAGCTCAAACTGCTGCAAGCATTAAAATTTTAATTCTAAACCAACCATATAACCAGACGTGTATGACAAATAAAAATAACAAGCCAGAACACTTTACAATGGAAATTCACTATAATAACATATCACCAATTATAAGACATTACCTAAAAACAGTGCAATCTGAATCAATATTTACAAGCTCAGAAGCATTTACGGATTAACACATCATCAGTTTAAGAGACTTCAAACAAAAACCCAAATACAGAACAATATTTGATAGGATAATTAGAAAGTATCAACGACATTTCAAGTCAAATCAATTACTACATTGTTGTTTATGCAAGCTAAACATGGATTCGGGATATTCTAAAGTCCGCGACAAGTCAGGTAGATGCAATTCGACAAATAAATCTCTCTTTAAGGTTAATATCAGCAAATTAACCATCCCAAGTCCGAACCTAACTTTCTTAGAGGAGAGTAAAATCCAAAAACTATTAACATATGGGGTAATGTAACCAAGATGCTTAATTTCATCAAACTCCATAACACCCTCATCAAGGGGATAATGAAACTACTCCTTCAATACCAATTTTTATGATTCTACATTCAAGGACATTCCCTGGTTCCCAAAATAGTTTGCACTAGTTCACTAACAACATTACTCTGGTACATAGCTTTCAAAATTTCCAAAAATTCATATTATCAAACTAATTTTCCACAATTCCTCAAATTCATACTCGGTCATACTTCTAATTTACAATGAATAGTGTATTTCCCTCCTAATACCAAAGATAGATGATATATATACCTGACATATACGCACCTCATGTATGTAACTGCAGTAGCAACAACCTTTGAAATAAACCACATATTAGATCCTATATTTTAGGAAGTTGCAAAAACAAGTGCTCTAAGAAGAAAAAAATTACACGCACACATATTGTCAGTTCCTTTATGTGAATATTAATGAAATACAGGAACAAACACTCAGGTCCAATAGCACTCTTGAAATATCTGTGGTGAAAAATATAACTATGTTGATAGGTAATCTACATCTTATAATCCAAAGATTGAGCAGAAGATACACTTAAGTGTTATCAGACTATTGACATTAGTCTTTGTTAGAGTGTGTACCCTACTAATTTTAGTGGTTTACTCTAATAGTTGCCTATCAGTGGAACAAGTAAACTAACGTGGTTCACGTAAGTAAAATATGAAGAAAATATTTGTACGAGGAAAACACCCGACTCAATAAAGGTGTAAAAACCCACGACATGTACCTCTACAGTATTTTACCCGAACTTCACTAATACTCTTGAGCCTCAACAATCAACAAATTACAAGACTTCTTGTCAACTAGAAATTAAAACTTATAACTCCTATTTCTACAATAACACAAATCTTCCCAAGATAAGTGTTCCCACGTCTTCGAATTCCCTAACTTGAAGACACAAGTCCTAACTCAGTTTTTATTTTACTGAATCTAGAATAAAAACTTATTACAACTCTAATACCCAACCTATTACACAAAGTCTACGACTTGCTAAGTGAAGGACCAGGTTCTTCTTCAAGTTAGTGAACTGATTTGAGGATTGATGCTTTTCTTATTAGTGTGTGAGTGAAACTCTTGAATGTCGTGTCTCATATTCCAGCCAACTCCTGATTAGGTCCTTTAGATGATGTGATATTTTATCTTCAATAGGACTCTTGGGTGGTTTCACTCCTTGCTGCCGTCTGTCTCCATGGCTAGATAGAATTCTTCTACTTTATCTCCTAGTCTAGCAGGACTCCTTGATTAACTCAATCTCGAATTATTGCGATTATCTTCTTCTCAACTCTATTGCTGTATCTGATAAGCACTTAGAGCATGTCTGAATTTCTTTTCTTATCCACTCCTGATTTCAACCACTTCAGTTTATCATCCGGCTTTCCAGTAGATTCTCTTTCTTTACTTGTATGAACCAGCTTGCACAACTTGTTTTGCTCGTATGCCCATCATCAAAACTTTAAATCCCTAACAAATTTCCCCTTTTATATGATGAAAAAGTAAGCAACACCACATGACAACCTAAGCAGTACCACATCGATCACAAAGTCCTGACACACTCAATAAAGGAATTAAACAAAGGAACATAGAATGAAACAGGTTAGTCAATTGAGTTATAACAAACTAAGAAACACCACATGACAACCTAAGCAGTACCACATCAATCACAACGTCCTGACACACTTAATAAGGGAATTAAATAAAGGAACACAGAATGAAATAGGTTAGTCAATTAAGTTATAAGCATTGAACAATCTATTCTTCCCCCTTTTGACATTATCGAAAAGCTAGGACAAAAAAGTGAAAATTATTTAATAAACCATGGCCACTGGGGATAGCACTAAAACAAGCAAATTTTAGAGCAAAAGAACACTTATGCATTATGAAAAATTGGAGTAGAATATAATTAAGCAAAGAAGTCAATTTAATTTAAAGGACAAGTACAATTAAGATTACCAAAAATAGCATAAGAGATAATAGGTACCTATTGAAGGAAACAAAAGAGACAGTCCGAAAGCCCTAAGAGGGGAACTAAGTATTTAAAGAAGAGGGGATAAGAGAGGTCAATTTCCAAACAATGTCAGCATTCTCAGATTTTTCACATTCTAAGGAAGCTTTAAGTGAGGCAATTTGAGAAAGGAGAGCCCTCTTCTCATCATTATGGGCAGCTTGAGTAGCATCCAGTGAGGCCTTAGTAACCTCCAACTCAGTAGTTTTTGCTGCAAGCGCATCTCTTAACCCTTTGCACAAGGTTATCAACACTCCTCATGGAAACAGGTAATGCCATGTGGTTCACAAACCCTATGACGTCCTTAGTGACTAGCTATCACAACCCTAACCGGGGCCCTAGCCGTGATGAGAATTCCTAACCATGTAGGCCCGAAACACCTCTATCTATCTTGTAATCATGCACATAATTAATAAGATAAAAGAAATACAGAAACTACACAATACTACTGAAACATGGTCATGAATCTAATAAAATCAATAGTGGGAAATAAAGTCCCACAACATCTATTGACATCTAAAAACCGTCTGCGAAATATCTAATACATAATCACTAATTAATCTGAAAACTGTCTAAAACTGGTACAAGGCACCCAGTAGACCAAAACGGACATAAATGACATAATATGAAAAGATAGGCCTTCCGAAATAGAGAAGGCTCACCAATAGGATACTGCAACCCTTTCTGACATGTACTTTGACTTTTCTGGCCCCTAGACTAAGCCTCAGAACCTGGAGAGAGGAGGGGGTGTCAATACAGATGTACTCGTACGCAGAGTAATCCAAAACAAAATAGAGGTTTTTTTTATATATAACATAAGTGAGAGCTATTACAAAGCCTATTATTTAAAAATGTTTCGAAAAATGCATGGGCATAACATAATGATTTTTCAACAACAATGCAACACTTCTAAGCTAGGTGGTACACCCTACAATTTCACATTTACACCAACTGTTAAATATCAGTTGCCGCTGAGATTAGAGTATAAGTGAGGGAAAGACACACAAGATCACACAGCAGGGTGTCTCGACCCAACCGAGTATGGTAGTGCACAAGATCACAAAGCAGAGCTCCTAACCAAGTCCTAATTTGGGATGACAAAATGTTAGGTACACAAGATCACACAGCAGGGTACCAAGTTCTCGAGTTGGCAAACAGGTTTCCAGCGTAGAGTCATTTGACTCGTGCTTTCTTCGGGTAACCACCTATCTCACAAAACTAATGCATCAAGCTCAATTAACTCAATCACATATAATACTCTGCAAGGTATCGTCATACCCGACTTGCAAGTCGTCAATATCACATCAACTTTCCAAATTCTCATACCAGTTACAACATTCACATATGTATAACTTTCACACTGTTAAACACATATACCCTGGTTCTCAACATGCAATCATATCAATTGCAAAACTCATGCTCTCAATGGTTTAACACAAGTATAATATAGGGTATAAACATTATCATGGGGAATTTAGAAAATTCACAACTTATGTACATCGCACGATTTTGAAATTTAAGGTCACATGTTCCCAATTCAACCATTTAAATACATTCAAACAAACAACCCCATGATATTTCAATATTTCTGTCAAAATCATATATCAAAACATGTTATTTGTATCAATTGATAACCCCCATTTGAAAAAAAAACATATATATACTTGTATAAATTTAAAGTCTTGCATAAAGTCCTTCTTGAAAACATGCCCATAAAGTTTAGGACAACCCTACGTACCTTGAATTAGAAGCTATTGAATGAACTCTAGCTTTTGGGATGCTATATGTACGATTGATGGGTGTTTCTTGTAGCCCTCGCAATGGGGATTCCGAATATTGAAGAATTAAGAAAAACTCACGGTTAAATCTTGAGATATTTGAGTTATGAGTTTAAAACCCTAGAGAGTGTTCTTGGTGGTTCTTGATAGAAATATCAACAATGAGGTGATCTAGGGATTTAATTTTATGTTAAGGCGGAAAAAGGAATAGGAAATACCCAAAATACCCTCAATGAGATGAAACTTAAATGCTGAAAAATTCCCAGGCGTGCAGCAGACCATGCGTCGCATGCTATTTCCCACCACACTGGAGCATGCGACACATACTATGTTTCATGCTGCCATCGTGCGTTAGACCATACGACGCATGCAAATCGTATGATGCTACTATTTTGGGCATCCAAACATGCCCTGAAGGACGTCCAAAAATTCCATAACTCACCCAATACGTACTACGACCTTGCCGCATTGCAATGCAATAAGAAAATCTAAAATTGGACGTTGGGAAGGTCGAAAATAAAATCCCTGAAGATTAAAAACTAAAAATGAGACTAAGTCCCTTTAACACTTAGAATATTTTCAAGTTTCCAAGGCTAAGAGTACACTATTAGAAGCTAAAACATGCATGACTTCTTATAGTGCGTTACATTATCTCCCCCTTGGGATCATTTGTCTCTGAAAGATTGGTAGGAACTTGTTGAAGCCTTTAAGGTAAGGAAATAACCCAGACATGATATGTCCACTAAGAAAGGACACAACTGATCTGAAACATTTAAACTTCTATCATGAAATTGAATTCTTAGCTGACTTGACTTTACTTGCTTCTAGAAGCAGATTCATGTTGAGAATTTATGATTTTCCTTGAAGTGTTCATGATACAATCATACATATTGAAACAAGAAGTGATAATTCATGCAAGTACGAATCCTGATGCAACAAGAGTTGAATTATACGAAGGTATTACACTGTCTGAACTAAAATACTTGGAGAAACTTTGATATTATTCGTTGAACTCTTATGAACTGAGTTATGACTAAATAACTAAATCCAAAACATGACGTTCGAACTGAACTGAATTCGCGATTTCTATGGATGGAATAAATTATATCTTGGGATGGTCATACGTATGAGACTTCGGATAGTAAGACTGGGTGAAAAGGTAGGAAACCACAGTACTTGTCTGCCTGTCTGTCAAACTAATTAGCTGGCTACATAGACTGAAATATACTGGAAAATTATACTCAATCTGTAGTATCTTATCAACACTCTTCCTAAAGAAGTCCTAGTAGCATTTGGTAGCAAAAGATCTTGGGCGTGAGTCACACAAGACATCCAACTATAGGATCCCAACATTGACATTAGTTTGCAGCCTGGAATATAGACATATAACTCATAAAGACACAATTCACATATTCTACTAACCATCTATCGATATAGCTCCCACATGCTACCCTAAGAACATACACACACACCCCTTTCAGCTAACCCTCACATGCACCAAGGACTTGGCCCTAACCTTACTTCACACTAATGGCCTTATCTAAAACAAGCATACTAAGATCTTCCATCAACAAGAAACATTTACTCATCACCACTACCATCATAGAAAGAGGAGTCACTAAAGAGTAGAACATAAGATCTTGAAGCATGGAAGGATATTATATTGTAACGCCCCAGAAATCAGGTCCAAGAGCATCACACGGTGCTTGAGGCTACGAGTATCCTTAAGCTAACTCGTTAAGCCATTTTTATTCAGTTTAACGCAAATCAACAGGGTTTCCATAAATAACCATCAAATATCAATAGAGTAATAATCATTCAAGTATAAAAGAATTTTAGAAAGATGACAAAATACGACTTATTAGTCAACTCCCAACATCTATACTAGTCTGACAAGCCTCTAAGAAAATTAATAAAACCAGCGAGCCATTGAGACATGCCCCAACTGACTCATACTCAATTATCAAATGTAAACAATTTAGTGAAACCAACATCAGAAATGGCATCCTTCTAACATGAGGACTCACCACAACAGAGGATGTAGAACAATGTGCTTGAAGAATCACTGTTAAACCTAGAACTGAGCACTTGAACCTACATTCCAAGAAAATGCAGCCCACATCCAAAGATGTGGGTCAGTACCATGGAAAGGAACCGAGTATATGGGGGTGTATGTAGTTGTATAAACATCATCATCATAAATATTTATAAGAAATATGCAGGATGTATGAAAGACTCACATAGCCCGAAGAAAATCATCTTAATCATAAGAGGATGAAATAAGTACAATAACAGATGTGAGTCATCATACAATTTGTCAATCACTTTTATTTCATCAAGAATATCAATTCTCATAATGTAAATATCATTTAAATCTTTCGAAAGAATAACTTTCACAATTCCACTTTCAAATCACTTCACCATTCACCATAGACACAAAGAAACACACACACACTGGGAGATCCTATAACCGACATAAACCATGTGAGCTACGTGGAGTCCAACATACAACCGACGTTGGGGAGAGCCGTCCTATCCTTGCCATCGGAGTAAGACTATTGATATCAAATCCACACAAACTAGTGATCACTATATAAATCAGCCTCAGGCTCACTCCTACGGGGGCACGTAGTTCTAGGGAAGTAAGGTCGCTTTATTCCTCTCACTTGGTGCTAAAGATTTCTCTCCAACTTAGCGCAGATCATTTCAAAGACAATCCACAATAAAACAATTTCAGTAATATATTAATATACATAAGGAGCCATCATGCTTTCTATCTATAAAAATCAGCCACGTTGTAGATTTCTATCACACTCGAGTTCAAAACAACTCCATTAAGACCAAAAGAGCAAATCATTCAAAATATCACAAATATTCAACATCGACGTGCTTATAACACACACTTTCTCAAAAAAAACACAATTTGCAATGGGGATTCACGACCCAAATATCAAAATCATGGTAAATATCGTTCAAGATTCATGCTTTATATCACCACACATGTAAATTCATCTTTCAAAATCATAAAAATCAAGATTTCATAAAAATCATCATAAGATATGGTTTCATGCTTCAAATTTATAAAAATCAGATAAAAATCATGCCTTTGTAAAGAAAATTACTTTTGGGCACAAGAACGAAAGAGAGTTCTTGTTGAAAAATACCATATACCTTGAATGATGAACTTTAGATCGATACTCATTTTTGAGATGTTAATAGTGCCTTTGAATGATGGTTCTTGGAGTTCTTGAACTAGGAACTTGGAATCTTGAATAAATT